>NW_020954569.1:15060349-15382865 GCF_900497805.2 Vombatus ursinus
AGAGAGAGAGAGAGAGAGAGAGAGAGAGAGAGAGAGAGAGAGAGAGAGATATTTTTCTTGTGAAATATTTCCTGTTAATCCCAGAAGGTGAAGATCACAGCTCTCTCATATTGCAGACACCATGAACTGAACTGGTTAGAAAGAAAGAAATTCCCCTGCTCTCCCTTGTATCCCTTTATTCCAAGGTTTCTCTTATCCTGTGGGTGTCTTTTTTCTGTTTTGTGTAGTTTGTCTTTGTTATTTTCAGGTGCCTGCATTGATTCCCAACAGAGCTAGATTTTGAGCCATGGCAACCTTGGAGCCAGGAGTCTGCATGGTATGTTGTAGCCAGCCTAGTCAGCCAACCCAGCAGAGAAATTTTGAGAAGCTAGGGTGCCTGGGTGAATTTTTGACTTGAACTTGGAATTAGGACTAGGATCCATAGGGACTGAGCTAAAGTATGAATTTACTCCCCTACCCATTCCCCCTGCCCCCAGCATGAAGTATGGTGGGAGACGGATTATGCTTATCTCTTGTTGGGGATTGTTTGTATATTTGTGATTATATCTTTTGAAGTCAATATTCCTTTGCAAAATCTAACCCAACTGTTAGTGGTTAAATGGAACTGGGATCAGTGATCCCTTATACTTGACTGAGCAACATTGGAGAGCTTGGAACAATTTGCAAGGAACCTAAATACCTCCTTATCCTTTTTAAGAGCACTGGAGAACACTTGGTGAGGGCTGAAAAATGTCATTCCTATCTTCCAGGAAGCCCACTTCCTGGTAATTACCCTGGACCAGGATAATTAATGATATATATATAATATCTATCTATCTATCTCTCTATCTATCTATCTATCTGTCTATCTATCTATCTGTCTGTCTATCTATCTAAATATATTTCTATTATATATATACATATACACAAATATACACATATATGCATAAATAATACAGACACATAAACACACACACATATACATATATCATGTGTGAATGTATCTATATATGATGGATAGAGAGGCAGATAAAGTACTTTTTGCTCTTTCTTTGTTCTCTTTTGACTATCAGTATTGCATTGGTATGGCAGGATCAAAGTGTACATACTTTTTGTATAATTTCAAATTCCTTGCCAGAATAGGTGTGTCCACTCACAAACCCACTAAAAGCCTATCAATGTTCCTATTTTCCCACATACTCATCAAAGTTTGTCATTTTCTTTTTTTGACATCTTTGCCATTTTGATATGTGTGAGGTAGTATCTAAGAACTACTTTTATTAGCATTTCTCTAATTACTAGTGATTTCACTTTAATAACATAGCAGCCAAAACCTTCTGTGAAATTATAGGATATATTTGTGTCCACCATTTGATTAATTCATGCATGCTTCATTTATTTATCAAGAATCTACTGGATGTGCAAAATAAGTTATATACTAAGTTGTGCCATGGTGCACAATAAATATAAGAAATATTACTAACTTCTAACTGAAAATTTCCTATAGACTTTTATGATGTCCTTGTAGGTAAGATGGAAGAACATGGGTCAGACAATAGTACAGAATGAGATGACTGACTAGATATGGACAATGTGCCATGGCCTTGGACTATGACATAGTTATGACTCATAAAAAAAATGCCACACCAAAAAAAAAAAAAACCAAAACCAAAAACAAAAAATAAAAAAACTTCAACAACAAACAACTTATGACCAATCATTCAATCAACAACCATTTTTAAGCACCTACAATGTAACACATATATTCTAGGTTCCGTACATTCAAAAATAAGAACAAGGGTTCCTGCCTTCATAAAGTTTATCTGGTATTAAGGGAAACAACATGTAGATGTTTAAGTAATATAAATTATAAATCAAGAAAATACCAGATAATACTATGTAATTTCAGAAGATAGTAATGGTGGTGATACTAGCACCTGGGAGCCATCTGTCAAGGTTTCATGTAGTTGGTGGCACATGAACTGAAATTTGAAGGAAGTTAAGAATTGGAGGAGGCAGATATGAGGGAGTTTATTCCAAGCCTGGTGGAGAGCCTGTGGACAGGCATGGAGTCATTGAACAGAATGCTATGTGTAAGGGATAGAAAATGGCCCAGTTGGGTTGGACAACAGAGTGGCTGGCCATTTTAAGATGCAATATCAAAAGCATATGCTCAAAGTTCATGATTCAAAGGGTCATGTAAGTAAGAATCAAACCACAACAAATTTAGTAACACAAACTTCTAATACAAATAAACACCAATACATTAAGAAAAATGATCAGAAATACTCTAAGACTATATGTAGCTTTTGCATTAAATTAATCTATAGCTGGTATGCTCCATTTCAGTAATACTATGTCCAAATAAAATTATTCCCAATAGTAAAAAGTCCAAGGTTAAAGGAAAAAATTTTCAGTACTTAATCACCTGCCATTCTTTAACATCCATAGCTCTGATATCTAGAGTGTAAAACCTCCTTATGAAGTAGCAATAAAAGGAAAGTATTCAGTTGAAATAGAAATCAGGTTGTTCTTATTAAGATGGTGTCCTCATAATGTCTAAGTAGTGGTAGTGAGGGATGATTAAAACATTTTTATTGTGAAACAAAGGAAAAAATCATAATTAATATTAGTGTTTTTTTTTAACATTTTGAAAGTAAAGGAACCTTACCTGTTCTGTAAAGTAGACAAAATTCTGTGGAAGAAAATTTTAGGAACTCTGTACAAGGAATTCATTTGAGTAGTTATGTATGTACCACCTACAGTATGTGAGAACTTGTAATAGATACTGATGGAGACAAAAAGGAAAACCAAACAAAACAAAATATTGTGTTCTTTTTGCTCTGACAGTATAAAATGATTTAGAGGTGATAAGGGTGCAGAGAATTAATTATAACACAAAACACAATGTGAAAAATTAATAAGACAGATGCAAAGTATGCTAAGAGGTTTCAGAGGAGAAGGACGTTGTTTCTGTCAGAAGCCATCATGAAAATACTTTCAGAATGTGACCTTGAAATGGATCCTAAAGAATTTGGAGATTTTCACTAGGTAGTACAGTAATAATAGGGATTGAACCTGCAATTTCATTGGTATAGGTTATTCCAGGTGAGGAATCTCACTTTATCAATGCAAACTTACATCTGTGTAACTTAATGTTTTATAGAGTTGCTTACAGCACTGAAATTTAAATTACTTATTCAGTGTCAGGCAGTCATTCAGAGGCAATGCTTATACCTTGGTCTTAACTCAGAGACCAGTTTCCTAGCTGCTGTGAGGAGAGTGTTTCTTTTCAACAGTAGAGGGCATCACAAATATGAAAAGTGAAATGAGCACAACCATGTGTCTTCTAAATCTTTGAAACAATATTTAATAAATTGTGTCAGAATTTCCTGATTTTCTTCTTATTTAATATCTACTTTAAAATAGTATGCTATTTATCACCAAAGAATAAGAGTCTGACCTTATGATTTTTCGAGTGTAAAGATACACAAGAGAAGATATTCCTTACTTCCCTCCTCCAATACACAACAGCACTCAGTAAACAAAAATAAAACAAACCATTAACATCGCTGAAACCTGACTTATTTCCAACATTTTTCATATAAATTTTCTAATAAGTTTAACATATTAACTTGCCAATTTTTATTTTAAATGACAGCACATTTTCTCTTATGTATATTTCTCAACACTTTCAAAACCTGTGTTTATAAATTAACAGTTTATGCCTTTTTTGCTACCAGCTGCTGCCTTTAGTGTTATTTTGGGCTCTTGTGTTATTATATGCAGAAGACTGTCACATTTGATGTAAATGTAAAGAAAGGCAGTTAACAAAAAATTTTAATATAAATTTATTATCATTCACATGGCCTAAAATATAATGCACCAATTTTGTTTTTCTGTACATCCAAACTCCATTTTCAATTTGGCTATTTTGGAGTAATGGCAAGCTAATTTTCTCAAGTAGCATGACTACACCTAGATACAGCATGGTTCCAAGAATCATTCATTCAGTCAATTATTCAGTTTTACTGACTAGCACCATCTACTTATGCAATGGTACTTTTGGCAAATGTTGAATATTAGTTTTTCCCATTGTACCATCTTGTATATGGATATTGTTGGTGGATGTCACAGAAAGTACAGTCAATTACTGTGATAACTTTCTGTTTTTTTTTTAAATCACCCATGCAAAATCAAAGTCCAATAAACTCTTGACTGTACTACTGGAAGGAAGCAGTGCCATGTAAAATTATATTTATTTTTTACTTAATATTCACATGAGTTAGTATTTCCTGATCATATTCCAACTGTTAACCAGGGGAAGAAGAATAAAAATTCTGTGGGTGGTAAGAAAAATGCACTTTGGTGTTAAAGTACTGATTTCTCTATTTCCCAAAGTGGGTGAAACTTAAATGGATAATTGAAATCCAAATGTTTTAGGAATAAAAGACTTTGTTTGTAATATATTAATTGTAGTTTTTATAAGATTCTGGGGCAATAATTTTCTTTGGAGCTTTGAAATTATTGTAAACTCATTCATTACCTGTCAGAATATAGATATACTATAACAAGAAAATTTAAACCTGAAGATAATTCTTTCAGTAGTGTCATGCCCACCTTCCCAGCCTATGAGTCATAAAGGGTCTGAAAAATTCTGGGCTGCCACTTCTACAACCAGATTAAAATGTAATTGGGGAATGCTTAACAAAATAAATAAAAATACATGTAATATAGACAATGTTACTTTGAGTTTTCTTAAGTCAACCAATAGGCCCCAGTCATTCTTTTTATATTTCAGTTTGACAATACTGCTTTAGGCCAGTTTAGGAATATAGCCTTAGAATATAGTGTATCCATCAGATCTTAATCATGAGTTCAGAAATGAATATGGGCATAGAGCTAGTGGTCAATGTGGAAAAATATATTGGAGCAGTGGAGCAAAGATGACAGACTAAAGGCAAAGAATCACCTGAACTTTTCCAAATTCCCCTCCAAACAACATTAAAATAATACCTTAAAATGAATTCTGGAGTGACAGAACCAAGAAAAGGATGGGATGAAATAATTTTCCAGCCCAAAACAAATTAAAAGGTGATGTGATAAAGAACTTTCTCACTGGGGTGAGAATGAAGCACAGTCCAACTCACATTGCCCCAGGCAAGCCATTAGTGAGGCTCTAGGCCCCTGTCTCAGGTAGACTGTAGCCAGACATACTCTGCACTAGGTAGCATCAGGCTTTGGGGGTGACTGAATTGGCAGCCATGGCTTCTTGAGCTCTTAACACACAGAGAGTCAGATGGTAGAGTTGGACAGCTGGTCAGAAGGAAATTACAAAAGATTCTTTGCTGGTACTAATTACAGTTTTCTATTACATTGTCCATACACAATTCTGGGCCACAAAAATAGGGGAAGGAGGAGCACTAGGAGGAACAGGGACCGTGATTACAGTGCAAGTGTTAAAAAGAATGCTTGTGGTCACTCACAGATGACAGTAAAGGATAAGAGAGCACCTCTCCTTAGATCATACCACCTTGGAAAAAGTGAAATTTATAGAACTTCAAAACTAGCTCTGAACACTGCAGCACAAAAATCCCTGAAACTTTGGACCATGTCCCCTCCACCTTGGGATCAGAGTACAATTTTAACATGAAGTTAAAAGTTTATATAAAAAAAAAGGCAGGAAAAAATAAGCAATCATCCAAAAAAGAACCTGACCATAGAAAGTCATTATGGTGAAAGGGAAGAACAAAATACAAACTCAGAAGAAAACAATGAGATTAAAGAAGCTACATATTAAGCTTCAGAGAAAAATGTAAATTGATGTTCGGCTCTGGAAAGGCTCAAAAAGGATTACAAAATTCAAGTAAGAGAGGCAGAGGAAAAATGAGGGGAAAAAGTGATGCAAGAAAGAAGCAAGAGTTTGGTAATAGAGGCACACCCCCCCCCCAAACCTGAATAAAATATCACTTTAAAAAAAGAATAGTACAAATGTTAAAAGAAGTACAAGAATTCACTGAAGAAAAGAGTGCCTTGAAGTGTACAATTGCTCAAATGAAAAAGAATGTACAAAAGCTCACTGAAGGAAATGATTCCTTAAGGACTAGAATTGGGCAAGTGGAAAACAATGACTTCCATCAAGAAACAATAAATCAAAATTAAAAGAATAAAAAAATAGAAAAAAATATGAAGTATCTCACTGAGAAAAAAAAAAAGCAGACCTGGAAAATAGATCTAAGAAAGAGAATTAAAGAATTATTGGAATACTTTGAAGCCATGATAACAAAAAAAGAGCCTACACATAATTTTTCATGAAATTATCAATTGGTATGTTTAGAGAATCCTAGAGAATCAAGTAAAAAATTACTTGAAATAATAAACAAATTTAGCAAAGTTTCAGGGTATAAAATAAACCCACAAAAATCACTGGCACTTCTATATATTACTAACAAAGCCCCGCAGCAAGAGATGATAAAAAGAGAAATTCCATTTAAAATTACTGTAGATATTAAAAAATATTTGGGAGTCTGCCTGCCAAAACAAAACCAGGAACAACACGAACACAAATAAAAACACTTTTCACACAAATAAAGTCAGATCTAAATAATTGGAAAAACATCAGTTGATCATGGGTAGGATGAGCTAATATAATCAAAATGACAATTCTACTTAAATTAATTTATTTATTCAGTGCCATACCAATTAAACTACCAAAAAATATTTTATAGAGCTAGAAAACACAAAAACAAAATTCATCTGAAAGAACAAAAAGTCCAGAATATCAAGGGAAAATAATGAAAAGAAATGCAAGGGAAGGGGGTCTACCTGTACCAGATCTTAAATTGTATGGTAAAGCAGCAATCATTAAAACTACTTGATACTAGCTAAGAAATAAAGTGGTGGATCAATGGAATAGGTTAGGTATGCAGGACACAACAGTCAATAACTATAGGAATCTACTATTTGATTAATCTAAAGACTCCAGCTTCTGGGATAAGAAATCACTATTCAACAAAAATTGCTGAGAAAACTGGAAAAATGTATGGCAGAAACTGAGAATAAATCAACATCTTATACCCTATACCAAAATAAAGTCAAAATGGATACAGGATTTAGGTATAAAGACTCATACTACAAGCAAACTAGAAAAGCAAAGTATAGTTTACCTTTCAGATCTATGGAGAAGGGAAGAATTTATGACCAAACAATATATAGAGAACATTATAAAATGTAAAATGGATAATTGTGATTACATTAAATTGAAATGTTTTTGCACAAAGTCAATACATCCAACATTAGGAGGGAAGCAGAAAACTGGGAAAGAATTTTTACAACTAGTGCCTCATTTCTAAAATATATAGAGAACTAAGCCAAATTTGTAAGAATACAAGCCATTCCCCAATTGATAAATGGTCAAAGGATAAAAACAGGCAGTTTTCAGAGGACGAAACTAAAGTTATCTGTAGTCATATGAAAAAATGCTCTAAATCACTATTGATTAGAGAAATGCAAATGCTATCCACTTTCAGAAAAGAACTTACTGAGTCTGAATATATATAAAAGCATATTATTTTTTCATTTTCTTTTTAAAAAAATTGGGGGATCTTTTTTCACAACATGACTAATACAAAAATGTGTTTTACATATGTATGTCTTATTTAAAATTGCATACTGTTTCAGGGGTAAGGGGAGGAAGGGAATGAGAGATTTTGAAACAAAAACTTTTTTTAAAGTGAATCATAAAATTCTTTTACATGTAATTGGAAAAAACCCCAAAATATTACACACACACACACACACACACACACACACACACACACGCGCGCGCGCGCGCACGTGCGCACACACACTTTTAAAAGAACCAAATAGGAGGAAATTTCAATAACATAGGCAGACAACAAAGACTGGGTGGTTCCATGATATCCTAGAGTAACTATGTACATGCTTAAGTTAAGGAGTCCTGATTCAAATTTCCCACACAGCTCTCAGCAATGACAAAGCAGTGAGATTAGTCCAGTTTTGAAGTTCATCTAGTTGAATGCCTTAGTAAAAGCTTACTGGAACAGTACATGGAAATAGCTACTAAATTATTACTGGTGTTACCTATAGAAGGTCATAAGATTGAACATTTCTTCAATGAACTCAAAAGTTATCTTCTTCAAGCTGGTCAAATCAATTGATACATTTATTTCTTAAATTCACATCCTGATTGAATGAATTGAGTATTGGCAATGAATGGAAAGAACCTTCATTATTAAATGTACAATTATATATTATTACCATTGGTTTTATGATTATCTTCCTTCTCATCTTTTTTATGGGGTTCAGGTAGAAATTGTTTTGAGACAATTCACTATCTTGCTATTTATTCCAGGGTTTTGCAATTTAAAGGAGCAGATCTGCCTCTTCAATGTGAAATGAAAGTAAAGGGGGTAGAGGGGTAAAATGATTGATGTGAGATAATATGAGGTGAAAATTAGCAAGCACTCAGCAAATATCCTCAATTAATTTTTTTCCTGTATTTTCCAAACTTTATCATTTCATTTAGTTTGAGGATTGTGAGTATTAATATGTTGATACCTACTTTTAAAAAAATACATGGGTAGTTGTGAGTAATAGTTCTGTGTCTACTTCCAGCACATTTTATTTACTGAATTATCACATATATTTTGGTGTTAGAGTTTGTAATATAAAGTTTTGCCACCTTTCAGTGCATAAAGGCTAGATAATTGGATGTTCACATATGATTATAGTCAATTAAATATGTCCTAAGTATTCAAGAGATGCTAAAATTTGGCAAACTACAGGTTTTATGTTGCAGTTCCCATCACTTCTTTGCATAATATGCATCAATCAATAAGTCTAGAATCTTAATCTGTAACCTTTCTGTAAATTTTATTGTTGCTGATTAGATCCTGAATTGAGACCCTACACCCTTCTGCCCCTGTAAATGTTTGTAGACTTAGACTCAATGCTTCTTCTTTTTTTTATTGTTCTTTTTTGAGTTGATATAGATTTTGCCCCTTGAGTAGCTATTGATTCCATTCTTGGACATTGTTTTATTTTTCAAAAATTGGATGCTCATGTATGATTATAGTCAACTAAATATGTCCTAAGTATCCAAGAGATGCTAAAATTTGGCAAACTACAGGTTTTATGTTGCAGTTCCCATCACTTCTTT
Source organism: Vombatus ursinus (assembly GCF_900497805.2). NCBI lineage: Eukaryota > Metazoa > Chordata > Mammalia > Diprotodontia > Vombatidae > Vombatus > Vombatus ursinus. Next base: position 15,069,510 of record NW_020954569.1, read on the forward strand.
GCATAATATGCATCAATCAGTAAGTCTGGAATCTTAATCTCCAACTTTTTTTTGAAAATTCTGTTGTTGCTGATTTGATCTTAAATTGAGACCCTACACCCTTCTGCCTCTGTAAATGTTTGTAGACTTAGACTCAACCCTTCTTCCTTTTTTATTGTTCTTTTTTGAGTTGATATAGATTTTGCCCCTTGAGCAGCTTTTGATTCCATTCTTAGACATTGTTTTATTTTTTAATTTTCATAAACTCCATAAGGAGATAAATTATTTTTCTTTATATACTATAATTGCTGTAGTATATGCTTATTGTCTATCTTTTCTATTGCTTTCTGAAATGAGATCTGTTCTAAAAGTATTTCTTGAATTTTAATCAGGTTTGCTGTGCTCTGAGAACACTTATTTTTTTATGAGGAAAGTTTAATCTTTCTCTATTTGCTTGAAGGTGATGATCCTTATGTTTAATTAATACTGCACAGTGTACAGGTTTTTGTTTATACATCAGTTAGATCAGGAATTTTTATCCTTTTTTGTCATTGTTTTTGTTTTATGGAGCCCTGATAATCTGATTGAGCCTATGAAACTCTTCTCAGAATAATATTTTTAATGCATACAATAAAGGAAACCTATCATACATACATATGTGTATATAGATAGATATAGATATACATAAATATGCTTATGCAGATATACGAGTATGTTGTATGCACGTTTTCATAGAATCAAGGTTAGGAATCTCTTGTATGAAAAAAAATGACTCATATTATAGTGGTGATGATTGCTTTAAAAGTTTTTCCTGTTAAGCTATGACTTCAGAATGCCAGTCAGTATCTTAACATACACAATCATATTTTTCTCCTTGATAGATTTTTGCCATGTAAGATCCAAGTTGCTTGCGCAACAAACCTGCAATTTTCTTAACTCTCTCTGCAGTGGCAGGTCATATGCTGGAGACACAAGAGTCCTCAGCTTGCTTGGCCTCCTTCTGAGTTTTGTGTACTTCCTCTTGGTCCTCCCTTTTTGGAGATAAGTTTCCTAGGTCTTCAAAGAACAAAACATGAGTACTTGCAAACAATTTGAACATCAAAAAAGAACATGCACAGTCTAATCAAATGCTTTCATCAATAAACCTATCTTTAACACCTGAAACTTTGCATTCACTCAGTGGTTAGCAAACTACCATCTCTCTATGTCATCCTATCCCAGTGATTATTTACCAAAAGCTGCCCCCTCAACCTCCTTTTTACATATACACATTATCCACACACCTCAAGTACCACTCTAAATTTTTTCTGCATTTCCATTGTGTCCTTTGGAATGCTTATTCTTTAATAAACATACTTAAATACTTCCTTTGTCACTCCTTCCCTCTTCTGAACTTCAGTGAAACTTGACTTTCTCCTGATGACAGCACTTCTCCCATTACTCTTTCCAATTCTGGCTCTTTTTTCTTTTATACTCTCAACTCAGTCATGAAATTGGAAATTGATACCCCACTTTACTTTGTATCATTTATTTATTATTGATTGAGAATTATATCTAATCACTGAAATCAGTACTTATGGATTATAGTTAACTTTAATTGTATGAGTTGGCCTTAGTAGAGTTTATAAAAATTTAACCTACTCATTTCTCTGGGCTAAAGCCTGGACTCAACCTATCTTGCCCTGGAAGAGAGGAGGTAACATGAATCAACATGGTCATAACATGTTCTGCCTGGTCATAAGCCTAGCCCTGGACTACTCCAGTGTAGGGGGTTGTCTACGAAGGACTTTCCAAAGGATGTTGATTAACTCAGCATTTTCCCCATTGCCATGGATCTTGGAGATCCCCATATATGAGTGAGGCCTAATGTAAGCTCACCCTTACCTCTGATATAGGCCAATTACAGTCAGTTTAATTTATATCACAGAACTATATTTGATACCTCATATAACCTGCTATTTTTTCAAATGTATAAAATAAGGCTGCTCTGACTATGAAAGGTATTGCTGGCTACTAAAGATCTTGGTATCTCAGTTTATTGGCAATTGCTAGCCTTGCTAATAAATTGATTATGCTTGGAACTCTGTGACTTAATTTCTCTTTATTCAAGATTTTTATTGCAATAGTAGTCATGGTGGGGGAGTCTGAATACTCTGCTCTACATTGACAGTTCTAAAAAATTTCCTTCTTCCACTTTTATTAAAGAACATCTGTTCCTTTGAGATTTACATTATTCTAATTTATCTCCCAATCCAAATCCTAGTTGCCATGAACTATGGAACATCTATAATATTCTCTTTTGTTTCTCAGTGAGTCTAGTACCTGTCTCACAATCTTTTTCTCAAATCCATGTCCTATCTTCATACTAGGCTTTAAAATACATAAATATGCACCTTCAAATACCTCCTTACCTTCCATTTCCTTATAGTATTTTATTTCCATGACCTATTTTATTGTACCTCAACTAACACCTTGATATTGCCATCAGCCATAAATATTTCTTTTTTTGTTCACAAATGCTGAAATTCCTTATCTGATCATACATAGTTATTATTCTTTTTTTTTTCTCTTTGGTGAGGCAATTGGGATTAAGTGACTTGCCTAGGGTCACACAGTTAGTAAGTGTCAAGTGTCTGAGTCTGGATTTGAACTCAGGTCCTCCTGATTCTAAGAATGGAGCTCTATCCACTGTGCCACCTAGCTGCTCCTTTATTATTCTATATTTAACAACACTTCATGACCCCTAATCCCATTTTTCATCCTTACTGTGGCATCCCTTTCCTTTAATCCAGAGTCCTTTTTTTGTATCATCAACCCTGCATTAGCTGTACTTTCTTCCCTTCCCCATCTTGATTCCTTGGTGAACTCATTCAACTCTGTGCTATCCTTTGCTCTTGAACTTCTCTTATTATCAGTCATGTCTTATGAAGCCCCAACTGTATATTATTTCCACCATCTACCTCCTTTACTCCTTTCCACATTTTGTTGAGTGGAGCTGGGAAAAAATCACAAAATCATGTTGATTTGGTCCATGAAAATTTTTTTTATTTTATAAAATCTCAATTAAGCATTAACAGCATCAAGAATTTCCTTTCATATCACCCTAATCAATTGGTTATTTCAATACCTACAATAATTGTTCCAAGCTTTTTTCCCTCTTTCAAAGCTTTGATAGCCTTTTCTTCCCCTATCTTCTCAACCAAGGACTTTACCTCAAACTTCAACAAACAAATTGAATCCTTTTACTAAAAGTTTTCTCTTCTTTTCTTCTTATCTCAAATTATGTGATTATTTCCTCCACTGACTCCACCTTCACTGCTGTCTCACATGAAGAGATGACTTGCCTCTTTGATAAAGTCATTCCTTCTGCATACATCTTTGACCCCAAAATCCTCATGATTTTTCAAGCAGATTTCTCCCTCTATTATTCCAGATTTCTCTTTTCTCCAATCTCTCACTATTTACTGGCTCACTCTATGTTACTTACAAACAAACACACCAATCCACATATAGTCTTACTGTCTCTAATAGTTTTCAACAAAGTTATAAGTGCTTTCTTAATTACCAAATCTAATTTCCTTTTTTCAATCTTCATCTTTCTTAATCTCTCTACAGCATTTAACATTATTGATCATCTCTTAGATACTCTCTTTTCAGTAGATTTTCATGATACAGCTCCTCCTACAATCTTTCAGACTGCTCTTTCTTAGTTTCCTTTGCTGGTTATTAATATTACATCTCCTAATTGTAGATGTCCCCAAGATTCTGCCTTGGCCCCTTTTATAATGTACAGTGATTTTATAATTATATTTCTGTGTGGATCTATATTTCTCCTATAATATCTCACATAAACTCTAATCTCACAACACTACCTGCCTTTAAAGATCTTAAATGGCATGGTCCATGGGCATTTACAATGGTATATGTCCAAAACAGAACTCAATAACTTTTTCCCCCAAACCCTAACCTCTTCCTTATTTTTGTTGAAGGCATCGCCATCCTCCCAGTCACCAAGCTCCTAAATTCCATGTCATCCTAAACTCCTCACTTTTATTCAGTATATAAATGCAACTCGTTGTCAAATTTTACCACTTCTACCTTTGCAGTTCTATTCAGACCACCACAAGCCCACTTAATGCTTTCATGAAGACTAGGACTATTGCAATAGCCTTCTAAGTGGTCTTCTAATTGATTTACAAAATTATGCTTGATTTATCTTGTTTGGAGAATATGGAGTTTTTGCTTGTTGGGGTTTTTAAAAATGTCTTCTTATATAGCTTTATTTTGTCATCCAAAATACAGCACCATACCTCAATCTCGTTTTTCCTTTAGATACATCAACATTTTTACAGTTAAATAGTATAAAAAAGATTACTATTTTTTTGAAGTTTCCAAACAAGATAAAGTAACTCTTTAATGTGTATTTTTGTGGGTCCACATAACTTGATGTCATCCATATAGCAAGTGATTAATAAAATATTTTGCTATGATTCTCTCTTTGACTTGAAAATCATATTCTTTTCTATTTATGACTGATGATAGTGAATTTAAATATAGAATAATTGTGTTTTTAAAGCATTCCACTGTAAAATATCATCTTTTATTTCAATTTTTCTTGATGTTGTTTTGGTGACATCTTAATGAAGATTGTTTTTTTTTATATAGTTAACAAATATTTGAGTGTCCTCATTCTACAATTAAACCCAGAACTAAGCCATGAGCATGTTATTAATCTAAAGATTTTACAATAAATATTAAGTTGTTATGAATGTAACAGTGCTTTCAGTTCACTTATTCAATAATGTGCATATTGAAAATGAATAGCTCTTTAGAATTTGTATTACACGTTTTTGGGTGTATGGGGTGTTCAAGATGTTTTAGCACCGCTGATATAAAGACTTGCTGAACACTTTTTAGGACTGCTCATTCACTTTTGGTGTCAAAATGGCACTTAACTTTCAATGGTGGCTCCAAGAAACTGTAGCATACACAGCAAGCACACCCCAGTAAAATTGTCTTGGCAGACAGGCTAAATAAACCATATTGAGGGTAGCTGATGGGCCTTAAATTGGTTGGTGAATTAGAGTGATGTCTACCCTGAGCATGTGAAGACTTCCCCCAGCAGAATGGGCAGATGAGAACAATTTGTTCCAATGACCATGAAGACAACTGAAACAGGCTATGTGGAAAACTTAGAGCTTGGTCAGGCATTGAAGATCCCAAGGTCATCCACTGCATCCCAGGCCATTGCAAGTTGTCTTTACTTTTGTCTTGCGACTGGACTTTGATGACTCTTGAAGAAAGAGTAAGGCTGATGACTATGTGAAACTCTGCCTAACTGAAATCTATTTCTCACATGAGTCAAGACATCACTCTGTGATTTCACTGGTCCTCTTTGAAAACAAAGGACAAACACTACCACCACTATCACCATTCTTTTTGCCCCTCCTACTTGTATTAGTGTTAGTAACATGAGTGATTTTTAAAAATGTGCATTGTGTAAAACCATTGTTCATGTATTTTTTGACTCCACTTACTTTACTCTGCATTATTTCACATCAGTCTTTCCATGACTTTCTATATTCATAACATTAATAATTTCTAAAAACACAATAATATTCCATTATGTCCCTGAACTATAATTTATCTACTCATTCCTTTAATAGATATGCATTTTTTTATTTCCAATTTTTTTTGCTATTACAAAAAATACTATTGATTTAGTTTTTTTTATATAGGGAGTTTCTTCTTATTAATTATCTCTGAGTCATATTCCTCATAGTTGTATCTTGGCATTTAAAGGTATGAAATGTAGTTCCTTTATTTGCAAATCACCAAATTGATTTACAAAGTGGTTACACTAAATCATAACTCCAACCTCAATGCATTAGCATATCTATCTTAACAGAACTTCCTTTCCCCAATAATGACAATTCCCATGTTTTGTCAAATTTGTCAATTTGCTGGCTATAATATAAAATTTTAGGGTTTTTAAATTTGTATTTCTCTATTATTCATGACTTACTATATTATTTCATAAAGTTGTTGGTAATTGGAAATGTTCCTTTTGAGAACTGTTTGTTCATATCTATTAACCACTTGTGTGTTGGGGGAAGTTCTTATGTATGTATATCTATATCTATGTATAATCTATGTATCCATCCATCTATCTACCTATGTATCTATTTACGTATCTATCTATCTATCTATCTATCTATCTATCTATCTCTATCTTGGATGCCAAATGATTAGTTGAGAAAATTGATGCAATGATTTTTTCATTTGACTGCTTCCCATATTATAGTTTATGAATAATTTAATTTATATAGAAGCTTTTCAATGTCATGTAATCAACACTATCATATTTTTTTACTGCCTTTATCACTTGCTTGGTTAAAAACAAATCTCATATTTACGTAAGAAATATATGATCTGTTTTTTTTCTCATGTCATTACCTTATGATGTTTAATATTTAAATTGAATATCCATTTTGAATTCATAATGAAAGTGATATATGTTGGTCTAAACCAATTTATCTTAGACTGTTTTAGAGTTTCACCGTGAGTTATTATAAAATAGGAAATTCTTTCCTAAGAAGGGTTATTGAACACCAATTTTTTCTAATCTTTCTTTGTGTAGTTTTTTTCCATTGAGCTATTTCTCTATATTTCAACAAATACCAAATAGTTTTGATGTCTGCTCATTAATTATATAGGCTGAGGTAAGGAAATGCTAATACCTCTTTTATTCCTACATATTTAATTATTTTCCTTACTATTCTATTTTTTCTATGAATAAATTATTTTATTATATATTCTGTTGTTTAAAAGTCAAATATAAGTGTTTTTAAAAAGAGATAATCTATAATTATATATACAAATATATAAAATTATGACTTATTATAATTGTTACCATATCATTGTATAATGTTTTAAGGTTGATAAATTCTATGCTTATGTATATACCTTATATATTATTTATGTATTTTGAGATGTATTTGAGCAATAAAATTTCATTACTATTTAATTTATTGGTATTTCAAGTTTTATGAAATTAAATGAGAAACAGAACTTTTTTTCTACTCATTTAAAATTATAAATTATTCATAATTTAAAATGATATAAATGAATCTGAAGAGGAAACAAGAAGAAATAATCTAGTTTCACATATACATAAACATATCTATATATATATGTAATATATATATTTTTCCTTCTTTCTTCTCCCCCTCTTGCCACAGTATTATATAATACTTAAAAGATGAATTATTTTTAATGGGTCATGTTATCTTGTCAATTCAGCTGATTAGATACCATGTCATTTTAGCCAAGTTTTACTTTAGTACAAACTTTGAATGCCACTGCTCAGAAATCATTAATTTCACAATGTACTTAATTATGTTTTTTTCTGTTATTGGAGATCTATTTATTTGAGTGAACAGTGAGGATAAACACTGGATCTAAAAGTATGACACTTATAAAAAGAAATGTCATTATTTTAAATGTCATATGAAATTTGGAGACAGATTATAGCTAGTATTTCTGGTTTTTAGCTGCTTTAGAAGAATGGGTTCTTGAAATAAAAATTAGTATTGTAAGGGAAGATGAAAAATTTTTCCCACTTAATATTATTTTATTTTTTCCAATTACATGCAAAAATAGTTTCAACAACCACTTTTATATGATTTTGAGTTCCATTTTTTTCTCCCTATCTTCCTTCCCAAACCCCCTCTCCAAGATGGCAAGCAATCTAATACAGGCTATGCAAGTAAAATCATATTAAACATTTTCACATTAGACATGTTGTGAAAGAAGAATTATAACAAAAGTGAAAAACCATGAAAAAGAAAAACAAACAAACAAACAAACAAAGAAAATAGTATGCTTTGATCTATATTCTGACTCCATAGTTTTTTATTTGGTTGTAGATAGCATTTTACATCATGAGTCTTTTGGAATGGTCTCAGATCATTATATTACTGAGAAGAGTCATATCTATTGAAGTTGATCATCAAACAATGTTGCTGTTATTATGTACCATGTTCTCCTGCTTTTGCTCACTTCACTCAGCATCATGTCACGTAAGTCTTTCCAGATTCTGAAATTTGCCAGCTCATCATTTCTTATTGCACAATCATATTACATTACATTCAAATACCACAACATGTTTAGCCATTGCCCAATTGATGGGTGTCCCTTCAATTTCCAATTCTTTGCCATCACAAAAAAAGGTGCTATAAATATTTTTGTAAATGTGGGTCATTTTTCCTTTTTTAATGATCTCTTTGGGATACAGACCAAGCAGTGGTGTTGCTGGCTCAAAGAGGATGCACAGTTTTATAGCCCTTTGAGCATAGTTCCAAATTTCGCTCCAGATTGGTTGGATCAATTAACAACTCCACCAATAATACTTTAGTGCTCCAGTTTTTCCACATCTCCAACATTGGCCATTTTCCTTTTCTGTCATATTAGTAAATCTGACAGACGTGAGGTGGTTCCTCAGAATTATTTTAATTTGCATTTCCCTAATCAATAGTGATTCAGAGCATTTTTTTCATATGGCTACAGGTAGCTTTAGTTTTTTTATCTAAAAATTGCCTCTTCATATCCTTTGACCATTTGTCAATTGGGGAATGATTTGCATTCTTGTAAATTTGACTCAGTTTCCTATATATTTTTTGAAATGAGGTCTTTATCAGAAACATTGGCAGTAAAAATTGTTTCCCAGCCTTCTACTTTCCTTCTAATATTGGTTGCATTGGCTTTGTTTGGCAAAAACTTTTCAATTCACTGTAATCAAAATTATCCATTTTTTACTTCATAATGTTCCCTATCCCTTGTTTGGTCATAAATTCTTCCCTTCTCAATAGATCTGAACAGGTTAACTATTTCTTGCTCTCCTAATTTGCTTATGGTATCACCTTTTACATCTAAATCAATTACGCATTTTGAGCTTATCTTGGCATATAGTGTAAGATGTTAGTCTATACCTGTTTACTGTTTACTGTTTTCCAGTTTTCCAGCAGTTTTTGTCAAATAGTGAGTTCTCATTCCAGAAGCTGGAGCCTTTGGGTTTATCAAACAGTAGATTACTATAGTCATTGACTATTGTGTCTCATGTATGTAACTTATTCCACTGATTCACCACTCTGTTCCTTAGCCAGTACCAAATAGTTTTGATGATGACTGCTTTATAATATAATTTTAGATCTGATATGACTGGGTCACCTTCTTTTGCACTTTTTTTCATTAATTCCCTTGATATTCTTGGCCATTTGCTCTTCCAGATGGATTTTGTTTTTGTTTTTTCTAGCTCCATAAAATAATTTTTGGTAGTTTGATTGGTATGGCACTGAATAAGTAAATTAACTTACATAGAATTGTCATTTTTATTATATTAGCTAGGCCTGCTCATGAGCAACATATTTTTTCCAATTATTTAGATCTGACTTTATTTGTGTGAAAAGTGTTTTGTAATTGTGTTCATATAGTTCCTGGTTTTGTTCTGGCAGGTAGACTTCCAAATATTTTATAATGTCTACAGTAATTTTAAATGGAATTTCTCTTTCTGTCTTTTGCTGTTGGGCTTTGTTGGTAATATATAAAAATGCCAATGATTTATGTGGGTTTATTTTATATTCTGCAACTATGATAAAATTGTTGATTATTTCAAGTAGTTTTTTACTTGATTCTCTAGGATTCTTTAAGTATACCATCATATCACCTGCAAAGAGTGATAGCTTTGTCTCCTCATTGACTTTTCTAATTCCTTCAATTTCTCTTTCTTCTCTTATTTCTAAAGCTAACATTATTAGTACTATATTGAATAATGGTGGTGATAATGGATATCATTGTTTCACCCCTGATCTTATTGGGAAAGCTTCCAGCTTATCCCAATTACATATAATGCCTACTGATGGTTTTAGATGGATGCTACTTATCATTTTAAGGAAAAATCCATTTATTATTATGCTCTCTAGTGTTTTTAATAGGAATGGGTATGGCACTTTGTCAAAAGCTTTTTCTGCATCTACTGAGGTGATTATATGATTTCTGTTAATTATGTTATTGATATGGTCAATTTTGCTATCTACTTCCATTTTGTGGGGATGTTCATCACATTTACATTCACAGTTATGATTACTATCTGTGTCTTTCTTTCCATCCTATTCTCCTCCTTTGTTTATTCTTTTCTCTCTCCTTTCACCCTTTCACTCCTCACCAGAATTTTACTTCTGACCACCACCTCCCTCAATCCGCCCTGCCTTCTCTCTGTTCCCCTCCTTTTTCTTTCCCCTTCTTTCTAATACTTCTTCCTTCCCTTCTATCCATTCCCTACCTTTTCTTTCCCCTTTCTCCTCCTACTTCCCAAAAAGGTAAGATAGATTTCTATAATCAACTGAATGTGTATGTTATTCTCTCTGAGCCAAATCTGATGAGAGTAAGGATCAAACAATGCTCACCTTCTCTCTTCTTCCCCTCTTCTGTAATAGGTCTTTAGTGCCTCTTCATGTGATATAATTTACCTTATTCTGTCTCACTCTTTCCTCATATCCACCTAGAATCCTTTTTTTAACCACTTAATTAATTTTTTTTTGTGTCATCACATAGAAGTCAACTTATATGCATATACTGTCATTGTGTACACCTTCTAACAGCCCTAATAAAGATCTGCCCCTCCAAATTACCTTTTTAAAGACAAGGAAATGATCAACTGAGAGATGACATAAGGGAAAGAAGCAAATACCTCAGCAGTGCTTCTTAAATAAAATAAAGTGTAAGTGTCTCTGGGTATTTATAGAGTTTAAATGCCTTTACAATGGTTTTGATTTCTCAATGTGTGATTCATTAACTTTTGTCATTCCTTCAAATTCAAGTGGCATTTAAAGAAAAACTTAATCCATATGCTTCTGAAGCTTTTACATGTAACTCATTAAAATGTTTTGTATGAACTAAGTGTGAGGAATGTTCCTAAGACTCCCTAAATTCCCTCACCCTTAATTTTCTCCTGTTGAATCATGAAGTCACATTTTGTGCACAATTTAAGCCAAGTCTGGAGGAACTTAAATATATTTCTAATTTAAGAACTCATGGGGTTAGAATGAGTCTGAAACATAGCCCTGTAATAGAAGCTTTGAATATGTATGATAAAAACTACTAGAACCTGCAGTAGCTGTGATTTTCACTTTTTTTTTTTTTTTGCAATTTTGTCAAATGGGTAGAAGGCTCTGGTTTCTGATGGTTTTATTTTTGAATCATTTCTCTGTTTTTTTTTTGTACCAGCAAAATTACGCATGCTTAATTGTCAGACAGGTGAAGTTTAAAGAAGTCATTCTCTGGAGTGCAAGTCTATTCTTCCTTTACTCAGAGCAATGTATTAGAGGTACTTCTTCCTATATAATATGTTGTTGTTGTCCATTCATTCCAGTTGTGTCTGACTCTTTGTGACCTTATTTGGGATTTTCTTGGCAAAGAAACTGGAGTAACTTGCCATTTTCTTCTCTAGCTAGTTTACTCATGATGAACTGAAGCAAACAGAGTTAAATGAGTTGCTAGTATCTGAGACCAGAATTGAATTACTGCAGGTCCATCACTGTCTACTGTGCCACCTGGCTGCCCCATATATAAATACACACATGTATATGCATTATACAAATATATAAATATATTCCTTTATTTCTCTTTTTTTAATAATGTAAATCAGGACTATTTATATTTTCTCTCCAACAGTGGCTATACTTATCAGTGAATCAATCAGCACATGTTTATTAAGTACTTGCTATGGGTTAGGTTCTGTGCTAAATTCTGGATATACACAAAGTAAAAACAATAAAAAGCATTTACTCTCAAGATACTGGTGCCTTATTGAAGGTTTCTCCTATGACCCTACTTCCAATAAATCAGGTATCTTTCTCAGATTTCTATTCTTTGTCCTTTACTTCTGCATTTTCCTTACAATTCATTTATCATTTATTATTTCTATCAATCATTTGGCATTTATCACAAACTGACTTAGTTTTAACTATCTTTTTATTTTAATCATCTTTCTTCTGTCCCTAAATTAAAAAGAAAACTCATGATAGGTAGACAATAAATGCATTTTACTATTTTTTTAAAGAGATCCCAATTGTTCTATCAGTGTTGTTAACATAGTAGATATAAATTCCTCTCATTTGAGATTAACAAGGAGGTTTTCTATGATAGCCTGCTTCTGTGCTTTCCTTTTTGGGCAAATGATTTGTCCATGGTCACCTATCCAGTTATAAAAGAAAAGACTTGAATGAAGGTATTTTGACTTAGGGAAAAGCTTTACTAATAATTTTATGACTCCACTTGTCTTGGCCTCAGTTTCCTCATGTGGAAAATGCAAGAATTCAACTAGACAAAATGGATGGTTCTTTGCTTCTATAAAACTAATTAGCTCTCATCTATCTATCTATCAAATATATACTGGATTAAGAGTCAGGACACATAGGTTAAAATCTCATGTCTTTCAGTTACTAGTTATACAAATCACTTAGGTTCTGTAAGCCTCAGTTTCTTCCCCCTTAATAATGTGCACAATATGCTGAGATTCTTAAAATCTAGCCAAGGTTCAGATTGCTTAAGAACCAAGCCAATAGCTCACAAATGTTCAGATTCCTTAAGAGTATGGCCAATACAGAGGATGTTCTAATAAACTTTGTCTTTGGTTGAAAGAAGTCTTGGGTCAAATTCTTTTGGGCAGGACCCATATGTTGTGATTTTGGGGTCTCAGCACCCCTAAACCTCAACATTTTGGTGGCCTGTATAGGGAATTTACCTAAGCCCAAGTTCTCCTCCAGCCAAGACTGGAAGGTATGCCAGCCTCCCCCTCTTTCTTGACCTGCAGTTAGGGTCACTCTTCAAGCACCTAAGAAGGCTTGGAGGTGTTTTTTGGGCAGACAGTTACAAGGCTGTCTCATACTTGGCCTGATGTTCTCAGGCTCTTGGTCCACTGGTTTGGCTTGAGGCCATGGATCTGGGTACACCTTCCTCAGCAAAAAGGACAAGGATGGATGTCATATCTGGAAGTGTATGTCCAATTCTGTCAATTCTCTCAGCATTAGAGAATTGGGAAAACTGCAGGTGCTTTTTGGTTCATTATTGGCTTACTTATCCCTTCCCTCTAAATCCCAGGATCTTCCTTCATGGAGGTTACAGGGAAAAGTTAGAAGAGCTAAAAACATCTTAGCAGATTCTGGAGGTTTTGTGATAGATCCTTAAGGAGTTTTTAAACACCTCTGCACTACCTGGTCGCTCCCTTCCCTTGAGTCAAGAGGATATCTGTTAACCCCTCTCATAGGAGAAGAGAGTTTCATTCTTTCCCCCTCACCTTTGATTTCACCCTCCCCAGCCTGGGGAAAAGAAGAAGGGGGAGGGGTAGTAGCTGTAGCATGGGTCTCACTGGCAATGACCTTGGGCCCTATGGCAACCTTTGCTGGAAAGCACCACCCAGGTTCAGCACATCCTGCTGGGCAAGGCCCCTCTTTTAAAGTTCTAGTTTTAACTGTTAATGATGAGATGTTGATTCTCTTTGTAAAGTAATTTGGAAATGCATTTATTAAAACTGAAGTCACCTGATTGGTATGTCAAGCAACTTTTTATAATTTGGTTGCTGCTAAAATAATTTTGCTATTGTTGGTTATTGTTTTAATGTATAAACTTGCCAAAAAGCTTGTTTGAATTTTGTCTTGCTGAGAATTTGCAAGTACATAGAAATAATCTCTATTGACTTTTTACATCAGGACAAGTTAAAATTTCAGTTGTAAATCCTGGAAAAGTTTTTCCTAAGCTGTATTAGTGAAACTTGCTTTTTGAGGTAAAAACTCATAGGATTTCATGTTGAGTTGTCTATGGATCATAATCTTTTGATAATCAAAAATCCACCATCTGAGAGGAGTACCACAAGCTACTCAGAGAATTTGATACTGGTGGGAAGTTAGCATTGGGAAAAGCTAAGAGGACACTTTTAACCTCAGTCTAAGATGGGATCCTCCTGGCTCAGTTTCCCCATTATGCTCCTTTGAAAAGAAATGTCACCCACCCGACTATTCCTGAGTCTGGCTATGAGGTGGATTTGACACTGATGTGGTTTAGGGGTTCAGGTGTGCTGAGACCCCAATATCACAACACACAGGTCCTGCCTGAAAGAATTCAACTCAAGCCTTATTTCAGCCAAAGACAAGGTTTATTAGAACATCCATCATGTTGGGCAGACTCCTAAGGAGTCTGAACATTAGTAAGCTATTGGCTAGATTATAAGAATCTGAGCAGTGGCTAGATTATAAGAATCTAAGCAGTGGCTAAATTATAAGAATCCCAGCATCTTAATGGAGACAAGATGGACCTTATATACAGAAGGTCTGTGGGAGGGATCTGAGTGGCCAAGTAGTCCATGAGGTAATAGAATTACCAAGGGTCAGAAGTGGCCTGGTGCCATAGGGAGGCAAAACAATGGAGGGGAGATTGGGTGTAACCACAATGAAAGGCCAGTTGATGGGATTATAGCCTCAGGCGAATGCCAGAGATTTGACCATGTGGGAATGTCAAAGGTTTTTCTTTTCTGGTGCCCAGATCCCAACCCCATCAATACTACATGGTTGGAAACATGAATTATCTGAATCCAAACAGAGCTAAGGATGTTTTATCCTGTCATATTTGGGCCCTGGAGTCTTTTTTGTCAGATTTGTGTCTTCTGGACTACAGGCCATCACTTACAGTTGGTAGCAAACAACAGGTACCAACATCCCCCCATAATTCCCCGGATGCAGGCTGTGCTAGGTTCCACTTAACCTCCTCTTTGGGACCCCCTCGAGGCAGGGACAGCTCTATGCCCCTTTCCAACAGGAAGCAGTTTCAAAAGGGAAGACCTTCACCTTTACCCCAAAAGAATTTGAGTCCCATTTGTTTGAGGTGGGAATGATGAGGATGGGATCTGGACTCCAAAAAAGAAAAACCCTGGATTTTCCCACATGGCCAAATCTCTGAAGTATGCCTGCGGTTATAATCCCATTCAACTACCCTTTCACTGTGGTTATGGACAATCTCCCAATTCTTTGCTACCCTTAATCTAGCCTAGCCCTCCATTGTTTTATGGCCTCTGGCCACTTCCCACCATTAATCCTATCTAGGCTGCATTCTCCCTTGGCCAAGTGGTCCGGGTCCCTGGTGTTCTATTACCTCACAGTCCCCACAGACTATTTGGCCACTCTTAGATCACTCCCATAGTATTTCTGTATATAAGGTCCATCTTGTCTCCATTAAGGTGCTCAGATTCTTAAAATCTGGCCACAGTTCAGACTCCTTAAGAATCTAGCCAGTAGTTCACAAATGTTCAGATTCCTTAAGAGTCTGGCCAATATGGAAGATGTTCTAGTAAACTGTCTTCGGCTGAAAAAAAATTACATGCACAGTAAAATTCATAGTATTAACTTACAGTCTCATTTTGAGTAAAGATTTTTGTACAGCACTGTATAAATGAGAACTAACAATAACAACAATGATAATGATAAATAATAATATTCACAACTTTAGATACTAGCTAATAAACTTATGGAATTCATCATAGTAATAAAAAATAAAGGCACAAAATATCAAGAAGTTAATATTTATTATTAATAGCACCACAAATTCCTACAAAGCACAGTTGAGATATACCTGATGTTTTTCATTTCCATTTTTCATGACCTCATGCTATAGAATCTATTAGGAACTTCTGTTGATAATAGGATCTAGATATGCAACAGATAGCTCCTGGGACTAATCAAGCACATAAAAATTCATATATTCCTAAAGAATAAAGAGACATGGTTCTAAATGGAAACTTAAACTGCATTTACAATGTTTTAAAACAACTAGTTTGAGAATAAAAAATATAACTTGGCATTTTGTCTTTATCAAACCACCATTTCTTATAATTTATTATTTTTTTCCTGAATTGGTAAATCAACTGGTTATTTTTACAGTTCCAAGACCTAGGCATAATTTTTATAAGATAAACACCAAAGTTCAATCCAGAAAAACCATAAACATATGCCATTATATATAGCCACACATTCTCATGATCTGCTATAAATCTTTCAGTTCAATCATTTGCCAGAACATGTGTATATATGTATGTGTGTGTAGTGGGAGAATTTATCAGAAGTTTCTTGACAAATTGATTTACCACAGGTTAATTAATAAAATTAAATAATATAAGGAAAAGGAAAAAGAAATAATGAGGTGTTCAAGCATTTGAAAGGGGAGCCATCTATCAAAGAAGAACTTAGTCCTTTGAAGGGAATTGTTCCTTACCTGTTGGGGGATGGAGATTGTTATCTACTTGATCATCTCTTCCACTCAAGTAAGGCATTGTTTCTCATAGTGTATCTATTCACCTAGTAGGAAACATTGAATTCAGCAGGGAGAATACCCAGGGAGTCAAGATACAAGACCTGTGAAGCTTTGAGTGGAAAGACTACTTTCTTCCCATGGAAAGTCATAGGACCCAAAACCCAGACACTACTGAGTGTATTTACTGTACCAAAGTGGACTAGAATAAGGACCTTACAAGATAACTACAGGTTTATCCCCATTTTTTTATCTGTGTAAATTTTTTGTGTGTAACTATATAGATATATGAATTTGTTACATGCTTTATTATATGTATATATACATATATACACATATATTTGTATATATACATTTAGAGATTCACATATTTTAGTTATATCATCATGTCAAAATACAATAATAATTATAATAACTAACATTTTATAGCACTTACTTTATGTCAGGAACTTTGCTAATTGCTTTATAATTATGATTTCATTTGATCCTTACAACAACCCTGGGAGGTAGGTATTAATTTTATTTTCATTTTACAGATGAAACTCAGGCATACAGAGGTTAAGTAACTTGCCCAAAATCACACAGCTAGTAAGTTTCTCAGGCCAAATTTGATCTCAGGTCTTTCTGACTCCAGGCTCTGTGATCTCTCCACTAAGCCACCTAGCTGCCCCCTGCTATATGTATGTATGTATGTATGCATGTATGTATGTATGTATGTATGTATGTATGCATGCATGCAATATGTACTCACGCACACACATATACATACACACACACATACAAACACACATGAGCATGCACACACACATGTGTGTGTGTGTATAGTGTCCTGCTCTCAAAGAACTCACCATATAATAGAGAAGGCAGCATGCAAACAATGGTGTACAAATGACATATATAGGACAAATTAGAAATAACCTTAAAGGGAAATCATTGAACTTAAAAAAAATGAATGTGCACGTATGTGTGCATGTACATAGATATGCGTACATCTACAATCATATACATGTTTACACACACAACACAACACATATTACCTTTTAAAAAACAAAACATTCTAAAACTTAATGTGTAAACATATAGACTGAAGTAGAAATATTTTCTGTGCATGGTTATATTTCTTAATACTTATACTTAATACCTAATGAAGTTGCACTTCATTTGGACTGTTCTCTACTCAAAGTCAAATTAAGTTAAAAATTAGAGAGTACTGAAAAAAACACACCTAATAATAAATGGTAGGTATTCAGGTTGTACTTTAAGGTTTAGAAAATGTAATGAGTTCATTTACTGTACAAGATATTACTTAACTGTGTAACTGAGTAAATTATTTAACTATTTATTCTGTCTGCCTCAGTTTCTCCATCTGTGAAAGGAGGAATAATAAAATCAACTATCTCAGGTTCTTGTTAGGTTAAAATTAAATATTTGTAAAGGAATTTGCAAACCTTAAATGTCTATATAAAAGTATCATAATTATCATCATCTTCATTATGAGAATCTTATGGGGTCAGCATTCTCCCCAGTTTATAGATGAGGGAACCAAGGTCAAAGTTTCAAGGAATGAGGAATTAAAAAATAAATAAGCATAAAAGCATAGGATTTGGAGTTTGGGCAAAGGCTGGATTTTGTTATCTTTTAGTTTATTAATCCTCATCCTGAAGATGAGGAAACAGGTCCTATGAATTAAAGTTACTTCCTCCAGGTTTAATAGATAGGAAACAGCAATGCCTAGAAACAAATCAAATCTTCTGATATCAAGTTTAGAGTTTATAACCTAAGTTTAGAATATAACCTGCCAGCTCAGTTGGCTCAGCTAAAATTCATGGAATGATAGTAGTTTCCTCTAGCAAGTTCACATCATTATTCCTACCATGTTTGAAGATGAAGCAACATTACAGTACAAGGCACTCTGGAAAGATTCCATCATGCTCTCACAGCAAGAACAAATTCCATAAGTATGAAGATCAGGTTATATTTCACATGGGGGCTTTTTCTTAGAGGTGTAAAATAAACAAAATTAAAGAAAAACTAAAATAATATGTAAGACAATTTTATGCACAGACTTAACACAAAATTTAGATAACAAAAAATGCTTCCAATTAAAAACATAGTCTATTTTTGTAGAAATGACATCATACAAGTATAGGAAATAAATGTGTTTCTTAAGATTATTAGGTGATTGTAAGTACTAATATTTAAATTCATAAATCTTTCACACAGATTTTAAGTAGTATTAAGCACATATTAGTAATTTAAATTGAGTTCTAATATGCTTAGATTATATAACATGTTTTGTTATTTTCTCAACCTAAAATGGCAGGATAATAAATTCCTTTTTTTCAAACTCACGATCACCATGATCTTCATGAACATAGCAAGCATTTATATAATACTTAATGTGAGGTAAGTACTGTGCTAAGCATTTGAACTCATCAAACATGCAAAAGTGGACTATTTTTAAGCTTATGTAAATAACTTAGTGCTACTTTTTCCCAATCATTTCTTTTTACAATCATGTGATATTATCTTCAGCAATGTACAACATGACCTAAAGTAATTTGAACTAAAATATGGAAGTGAAAATTTACTCTATCTATTATTATTATTATTATTTAATTTGAAGGTGACAAATAATAGCAGGACAGTAACGGCATTAGGGATTTTCACGTGCTTTCTAGAATTTTATACTAAAGAAGTTTTCTTTCTCACTAAGCAAATGTAACTACTTTAAGGCATCTAAAAGCTCCCTTAGGAATTTAGCTTTTGAAGAAGCTTGTTTTAAATTCACTGAAGTTTAATTGTGAACACTCATAAAAATTGATAATAACCTAGCTGTCTAGATTACAAGGTCAGGGAAATGATTTCAGTCTCACTAAATATGATCAGACTTCAGGAAGCATTCAGGCTTCTGTATGTGAGTTTTTAAAATCCAATTAACTTAATCCCCACTTTCATTTCTGCAACCATTCGACATCATTCAATTATTGTGCATGATACTGGTGTTTTGGATAGGTAATTAGCGATGCTAAAATCATGAGCACTATTTCCAGGGCTTGTCACTTCTATCAGTAAAATGGCACTAAGCTTGAAGTGTAAATTTTTCTATAAAGGTTGTTTATGATGATTATTCAGCACATCTTTTCAACTGTGATGCTCATATAACCATAGATGGCTTTGAGGTGGTACTTTCCAAAAACCACCCAAGAACATTTTTTGCTAACAAAAAATAATTTGAACTGATCTTCCAGACCCCTGAATATAAAAGTGATTAATAAATTGTTGATAAAATACAGCTCTTTCTGATAAAACAACTGTGCCTAGTCCTGCTGCTTAAATCATACAGATGATTTGTTATTTTTTTCTTTTCTTCAGGAAGGAACAGAAGTGAAATTTTGCTAACTTTCCAGACAGATACAGATTTCAACAATTGTCAGCTTAAATATATTAACTGAATATTTTAAAAGATATTCTGGAATACATTCTTTGATTTGGTAGTTTCTCATTGGTACAGGTTGTGAAGAACATATTCTGTCCTAGAATTTTATACTAGCTGTATACCCCAATCATCTTAGAGAAAATTAGTAATTAATTATAGATTATTGTTCTCAGAATTTAGGATGTCAATGCTGAATAATCATCAAAATATAAAAGACTGAGAGAAGTGAAGGAAATACAGACACATTATCTGGTTTAGTAGTGTTACCTCTGTATTTAAAAAGTCAAGTATTTCTTTGTGTTTAAATTAATTCTCTCCTAAAATTTAGAATTCTCTTGCATGATCTTTAATGTTAAGAATTAATATTTCATGATTCTCTCTCTCTCTCTCTCTCTTTTTCCTTCTCTGTCTCCCCTTTTCTCTTTCTGTATTTCTCTTACTTTCTCTTTTTTCTTTGTCTCTTTTACACTTTTGCATATCCTCTTCCCTTATGTCTTTGTGTCTGTCTCTCAAATTATATTGCTTTCATGGTCAAATAAATTTGATGAGACATCATAATATCAGAACTTTAGTACAGTACAAATGACTCATCATAATATGGAGGTGATCCTGTACTCTCTATTATATTAATAACCAATTATTAAATTAGGATAAAGGATATTTCCTCATTCAGGGACCAGCCCCAATAGACCAGTCAGTCTCTGAAGGACGTTGCTGACAGATAAGATTACCCAATTCCTCCAGTAACTCTCTTTTATCTCAGGCAGGACCCCACCCAACTAGAAGACCTTACTTCTGTTTAGAGTTTATATGGAATCTAATCTCAGTGAATTCTGGCCCTAAAGTATTAGGTCTATGCCCTCATACCCCACCCCCATTGGATTTTAGGGTAACCAAGGTCATGAAGGAGAAATCCAACCAGAGTGGTCTGGGTAGACATGGATTCTTTTGTCAGAGGCAGCTGAGTCTTATGATCAAGCCATGTTCTCAGCAGGAGGAGCTTAAGGTTTTCAGTCCACCTCCTCATTTGAAAATCCACCCTCCTTGCTAATTCACCAATCAGGGTTGATTTTTACCTGTCAGGGGCATACTCTTTTCTAAAGGTGTTTAAGCAGTGAGGGATCTTCATGGTTTTGTTTTTGGTTACCCAGAGAAACCACTGACCATCTTTTATTATCAGCTCCTAATTAATAAATCCATGATTAACTACCCAGACTCTGTCTCTTAGGCTTTTCATTTTTATCAGTTATGTTTGTAATATTCCTAATGACTTCCATTTTTAGGATTTTACTAAAAATTACTAATTCTTTTCAGAGTTTAGCTGTAGTGCCTATTCCTATATGAGGCTTTTCATGATAAGCTCCTTCCCAGCTATTATTATTTTTCCACATGTAATAGATATGGAATAACCTACAAGGGAAGGGGGTCTTCTTTTGCATATATTTAGATATTCCCTGCCCACATTTAATTCAAGAAAGTATGTAAAACAGGAATGAACAGTTTCTTACAGTATATGTTAGAGGTACTTGTAACTTTGTGAGGATGAAAAGTCTTCTGATTAGGTCAGAAGAAATGATTTGAGGGCTGCTGAGTGAGAAGTAAGTGCATATACAAAGATGGCAATCTACTCCTCTATTTTTCTCTTTATTTTTATTTAGAGTTTTGAGGAGACAGGGCAACTTTATGTTGCCTTCCTCAAAGGATAATTGACGAAGGACATTAGATGCTTCTCACCAGGCAATGGTGTCTGTTATCACATAATTGCCTTTGTCTTTAGTGTTTGAACTTTTTCTGATCTTAGGCAAATGAATATTCCTATGAGGATATATCCAGGCAGCAACCTTGTAGTTCTAGAGATCCAGAGGTCCCATCAAACGTTTTGCTGGTGACTGTAGGTGGTCATAATGGTCACTGAAGTGGCTAACAGCTATAGAATCAGTTGCAAATGAATATAGAAATATGAGAACTGAGGAATTAGGGAGATTTAAGGAAAGTGATCTCTTGTGGTACAGTGAAGTATCAGATAGGAATTTTAAAAAGGCACTAACTCTCAAAGCCTGCTGATAGAAGAAACACATGTACACTCTGAATAGGGATTAAAAGCAACAACAACAATAACCTCAAGGGGAAGAGATAAGGTGATACCCATTTGCTATATATATATATTTTCTATACTTGAGTCTCAAAAGTACTGCACTTTTCTTTTTTCATGTATTTGTGGAACAGTGTGTCTTAGTTTTTTTAGGAAAATGCTTTATAAAAATTATTATTATTGTAACATTTTCAGTAAAACAATTTCTCTAATTTCTCAGTTGTGTGACCAACAAGATGGTTCACCAGACATTTTCTCCAATCCCTATGATTTCTCAAGCCTTCTCAAAATAGAAATTATAGGCCAAATATAAAACAATTTCATCTGTTTCCTTGATATAGGAAACCAAGAATACAAAAGAAGTTTAAAAAATAAATTCACTAATTGATGCTCTTTGACCCTGAACTCACTCAGCCCCCTTTCTGCACATTCTTAGGTACTGTCAGTGAGGCATCACTAGCAGACACAAGAACACAACACACATTTAAAGCAAAATCTATTCTTTTCCTCATTCCTCCCTCCCCCTTTCCAGTGCCATAGAGATCCTGGCTGTGCAAGTTTACCCAGGGCTCATCAGTCAGCCTGAACACAGCCAATGTGTATGTGTGGGAGAGACTGCCAGGAATTCACAACCTGGAAGCACTTACATTCCAAAGTTCTGAATTGCAGTATCTCTCAACTGTCAGTCCCAGAGAAAGCAGGTTCTTGAGGGAAGAGCATATCATCCAGCTTGGGCCAGTACTGACAACCTAAAAAAACATTTGAGTCCATAACCTAGGCTGGTGACACATGAATTGTTCAGTGTGGGAGAAGGCTGAGACACTTTGATATCCAACCACAAAGGAAACCAAAATCAGCAGGGAGGAAATAACACTATCTGTAAAGGAACTACTAAAGAGGTGGTAGGAGAGGAAGCCTAGACCTAATGTACTCAGAGGAAAAATCTATCAAAGTTTTAAATTATAGTTAGTATCCATACTTCACAAATTGTTCTAAAAAATTGAGAAATGACCTTACCAAATTCTTTTATGATACAAATATAGGCCTATTACCTAATCCATGGAAAGATAGCAAAGATAAAACATAGAAAGAAATGTGTATGTGAATATCATTAATGAATATTGAGTCAGAAATAAAAAAAATCCTATCAAGCAGATCACAGCAATTAATCCAAGAAATCATTCATTATGACCAAGTGGGATTATATTAGGAATGCAAGGATGATTCATGATTAGAAAGACATCCAACATTATTAATTATATTAAAAACCAAAATATCTTAAAACACATGATTTTCTCAATAAATGTAGGAAAAGAAAGCCTTCGACAAAATGCAAAATTCTTTTTTTTTTTTTTGCTAAAACCCTTACCAAGTACAGGCATAAAAGGACTTCTTAAAAGTATCTATATAAAGCCAAAAGTAGGTATCATTTGCTTGTTTTCCCAATAAATAATAGAGTAAAACAAGGTTATCCACTATCCCCACTATTATTTCCTTTAGTTCTAGAAATGGTAGCAAGAGCAATAATCCAAGAGAAAGGAATTAAGGAATGAAGATATGTAAAGAGGAGATAAAACTATCTCTGTTTGCTGATGTTATAATGGTTTACTTGGAAAACTGCAGAGAATCAGCAAAGATATTAATTGAGACAATGAATAGTTTCTTCAGAGTTGCAGGCTATAACATAAGTTTTCAAAAATCAACAACATTTCTATAAATTAATTAGAAAATACAAGGACAATAATAGAAAGAGAAATTCCATTCTAAATAACTAAAAAACCTTCCAAAGCACACTGAGATGCTATAGTGACATAAGAAACAAAACATCAGAAATATTTTAAATAAAAAAACATTTTCTACAAGTTAATGGAGTCTTGATGACTAATGGTGAGTGGGGATCATAGCAGTGGATCATGGCCTTAGAAAAGCCCATTCACTCAAGATGGTACCCTGAGGGGAGTTTTAATCAGCCACTGTCTAGGTCCCAACTTATAAGAATAAGTATCCAAGGGGACAATTACACCTGCCTCCTGAAATTACTTTGCATATATAGGTCTTATTTATTTTTCAGTGTAAATATTTCCCTCTCCCTGAAATATAGTTACCTTGAGGTCAGGGATACTTTCATTTTTCTCTTCACATCCCCAATGCTTTGAAAAAAGCAAGTGCTAAATAAATGACTTGTTGAAATGAGTCATAGTACACATTATCTTGTATTGCCTCTCAGATTGCCACATTTTATTATGCTTATTTATGAAAATTGACTAAATGTGTTTCAGGTCATTGGGTTTCACTTCAGAAGATGCGGAAAAGTGTGCTCCCTAAGCACTGACTTATGGCTCTCTATATGTGTATTCCTACTACCTAATGAAGAGTGATTTTACTACATTCTAGCAACAAAATATATATATTTTTTTCTTCGTATAAGGCCCCAAGGAATGATCTGGACTAAACAAGGTCCACAAAAGGAAGAGCCATGGTTCTGTCAAAAAGGTTCTAAGTGCCAATTCTAATTATGTTTCTTGATAGCATCAGTTACAAGACCTTTGTAGAACTGTTGTGTTACATAGAACTTTTGCATGATAAATGTCTGTATTATTTTGGATTTATTTGCTCTTTTAAAAGTTGAACAAATACGTCTTGAATTTTGAAGTAAACATTTGAAAAGCTTCTAGGTATGATTGAAAGTGAACTTAGAATTTAAATTCTAAATTTTAATGTGTCCCAAATAATTACTTAAAGTAAATTTCACATACTCATCAGTGAAGATACAATGAGGCACACTAGTGTCAAACTCCAACAGAAACTAATTCCCTGGGGGCTGCATATAAACTTAGAAAACTACAAGTTAACATTATCTACATTTGAGAGTGGAAGCAGCTAGGTGTCTCAGGAGATAGATCATTGGGCCTGGAGTCAGGAAGACCTGAGTTCAAATTTGGCCTCAGATACTCACTAGCTGTGTGATGCAGGGCAAATCGCTTAACTTCTGTTTCCCTCAATCTACTGGAGAAGGAAATTGCAAACCACTCCAATATTTTTGCCAAGAAAACTCCATAAAGAGTCATGAAGAGTCAGGTATGAATAAGCAACAACATTTAAATGTATTTTTATTTATTTTGTTAAGTATTTCCCAATTACATTTTTATCTGGTTCCTGTAGCCCTAGTCCTCAAGTTAAACACCTTGGATAGACTAGCTATAATAAGATGGAATCTTGGCTTTGGAGTTTAAGAAAAAATGTGTTCTATTCTTCCCACAGATGTTAACTACATATATGTATGACTCTATGTAAACTACATATTTTTTCTGAAAGTTGATTTTTTCATCTGTAAAATAGAGATTTTGTCCCATTTTGCAGAATTTTTGTGAGGATTAAGCAACTGGCATAATATATGTAAAGTACCTTGGAAACTCTATAGTACTACATAAGTATTAGCTATTATCAATAGTATTATATGTTTCTCTTGTGTTCAATATTTATTGAATAAATACTAAGAAAAATACACTGTGCTATGTGCTGTGATTAAAATACAATGGAGGAAATGAGGCCCTGACCCTGACCTTCCAACACTTTACAATTTATCAGGTAAAATAAAAGATATGCATAACTATCGTGAATGATAACAAATGGAAATCCTAACAATGGTGTATTCAATACTGTGAGTAGAAAAGGAGTTTTGAAGAGATACTATCTTTGTGTACAATGATCAAGAAAAATGTAATAAAAGTGAAGAATATGAATTGGGCCTTGAAGTATTCATAGGAATTTAATAGGTAGTGGAATTCTAGATGAAGGGAATGACATGAGAAAAAATGTAAGGAGTGCTTCATGAATTACAAAGCACTAATTTTAGTATAATCTGAATTCAAGGTCATGAATATTCTATTTAACTCATTGTAAAATATCTACTCTTGAAAAAGTAAAATGAGAAGTATTTAGCAAATTACAAAAGGGCCAGTAGGAAGTGATAAAAATATATGGCATGATGACTGTGAAGGTTCTGTGGACTATGTTTGCTGAAGAGGGCTGTACTTGATTTATGGGTGGTACAAATCAATGCCAACTGCTAATACTCAGCTTGATAGCAAGGATTAGTAGTGAGGAGTGAAGTGTATAGGATCAATGAAGCAGGTATTAAAAAATAATTCCTTAGAAATCCTATGTAACCAGAGGGAAAATTCTTTCCAAATACAAAACACATAATTAGTACCAAGGGAAGATATAATAGCAATAGGGGGACTTCTAATTATCTGGAGTTATGAAAAAAGCCTCATTCAAGTAAAAGTAGAGCAAGCAATACATTTTTTGTTTTTCTTTATGATAATTTCATCTCTCAGTAGGTAGAAGATAGAATAACTGCCCAAAGCCACAGCTAAATGAAGAGGGGCATAAAGGTTCCAAATTCAGACTATATTCACATATCAATGTAGTAGGGTCAGGGAATGAAGGAAATGCATACTAGTGTTAAAAAAAGTAAGTATTTTAGGATACAACTTTGTTGAGATAACTGCTCAGTTTGACAATAAACTGTATCTTTCTTCTTACCTTCATATTAACCTCTTGGGTTGAATCTTCATCTCTACAGTACAAATAAATCATAGAATTCAGATTTTTCAGAGTTTGAAGGAAGGTCAATGACTCTCTCTCTCTCTGTGTATGTATATATATGTTCTTTATAGTCATCATGCCATATAGTTTACACAACTCCTAGTGGCTCTTCTGCATTATGTCAAGTTTTTTCTCACTGTACTTTTTCAGGGTAGATACTTGTGCAAAAAGTGCTTATCTGACCTTGGCTTTAAGATCTCCAATAACTTCTCAAGACATCCCATTTTACTGTTGGATATCTCTATGTTAAGAACTGTTTCCCTTATGTTAAGCTAAAATTATACTCTTTGCAACTTTAACATATTTGTTGTTATCATCTGGGACCAAATAAAATAAATTTAATCCTTTCCTCCCCACAATACCCTTTTACATTCTATATTGACTTCTATTCTGCTACGTTTTCTTTACACCAGCCCAAACATGGGCAGTTCCTTCCTGCATTCTTTATACAGCATGATCCAGAATGCCCTCCTACAGACACTCTCTAATGAATCAGTGTTTTTCTTCTAATGTAGCATATATAGAATTAAACACATTGTGCTAGATATGGTGGACTTGGACAGAATACAAGAGTATAACCTCCTTATCCCCAAAAGCTATGGTGATGTTAATGTAGCCTGTCATTAACTTAACTTTCTTAGCTGATATTATCCAACTTGGTCAATTCATGTTGAAATTTTAGTCTACTCATACTCCTCCCAATTTTCATATGAATTATTGTCTCTCTATGCTCCCCTAATTGTGTGCTTGCAAAATTGATTATGTTAAACCAAGTACAAGATATTATTTGTATTCTTATTAAATTTTATTTCTTTCAATTCAGGCTAATGTTCCAGGTTTCTTTGGGGGGAATTTTAAAATGTTAACTCTGCCATACAGTATGTTACTATCCTTCCTAGCTTTGTGTATCCTTCAAATTGAATATTCATGCCATCTATGCAAATTAAAAAAAATAACCCAATTCATTTATTTATTTATATTCATTGATTTATCTATCTTTCTATTTCTATTTTTATTTCCCTATCTTCCCTTCTCTCTCTCTGACTGAATTAATTATGGTTTTATGAGTATAATGGAATATAATTGCTCTTGGTGACTAATATGTTATCAGAGTTGTTATTATTTTTCTGTATCAACAGGATTCACTGCATCTGTTCATTCAAGTATTAAATATTTTCCTCATGGAATCATGTATATACCACAATGTATAACTACTACATAAAGAGACACATTTTGTACTATAATAAAAGGACATATTTTGTTTCATACTTTTTTTTGTTATGAATGTAGCACAATGGTGTTACTATGATTACTTCATTTACTATAATATTTTTCATTCTGGCATTGATCTTTTCAGTTTAAATACCTAGTACTAGGACAATCACTAAGTCAAAGAACAGGAACAAGTTTATAATTTTTTCTCACATAATTCCATTTAAAAAATGTTTGAACAAACTCATGACTTTCCTAATAGCGTACTAGCATGAAAGTTGTACAACAACTTTCCAACATTAATTTTTTTGCATTTATGTAATCATATTGACTATCATTTTTATGATTTGATGACAATTATAAGTTGTTTTAATGAATATGTGTGGCATTTTAAATTATTTGGAACATTTTATGTCACATATATTAGTCTGAAAATTGTGTTCATATTCTTTCAACAGATGTCTTGGGAATTGTCTTTTATTTGTATACTTGTATCAATTCTATGAATAGAATTATAGAAACATACATAAAAACTAGAAGGAAACTCACAGACTATCTAGTCCAAATTTTCATTTTGCAGATAAGACAATTGAGCTCTAGGGAAATTAAGTCAGTTTACTAAGAGTCATACATATTGTAATCATCAAGAGAGGAGTTTGAACTTAAGATTTCTGACTTCACAGTTATTGGTCTTTCTGTTATACTGTACCGCTTCCAAAAATATAACTTGGTTATCAAAATTTTATTAGATATGTTTGATTAAATATTTTTTCCAACTTAAACATCTCTGGCTTTATTCAGCTGCATTGATTTTGTTTATACAAAACTACTTTTATGTAATAAACACTATATTTTATAAACTCCTCTAACCCTTGTTGAGTTAAGAATTTTTCCCCTGAGCCAGAATTGTAAAATTTACCTTCTATTTCACTCTACTTATGTATAGTATGATCTTTTCTGTTTACTTATTCATTTGGAGATTGCTATGGCATATTGTTTGAACATTATGCAGTTAAGGATGTATTGGACTAAAATTTATTTTCACTACATTGATTTTCAGTTTTCACTGCAGTTTTTGTCAAATAAAGATTTCTTTCTGAAATTATTTATGTTCTTAGCTCTAACATTGGTTTGAAAAAAAATTCCCCCAATCCTTCCTTATCTAGTTTGTTTTGCTGATATCTTCTTCAATTTTTCAGCAGTACCAAAATTTTTGAAAATTTGTGCTTTATAATACAGTTTGAAGCAATGTCATCCCTTTCATTCCTAGTTCTCCACACAGCAATTATTCTCATGATATTGTAGATTTTTTCCCTCCAAATAATTTTTGATTGTGCATTCAACCTTAAATCATAGTTTGAACAATAGATATTGCACATCAACTTGATTACTTTATGTAAAGGCAGTTGCTTATTGTTTTGAATGACTATGCTTCTTATTTAGCAGGTTCTATAATGTTCCAGTGGTTAATGCAGTCAGCAAAATGCCATTCACAAACAGAATAATTTTGTAGCAAAGGACATAGAATCCCATTTTGATTTGGCTCTTAGTTGGATCTCCTATAACATAGGAAAAATATTTGTTGACTACCTATCTTCTGATTTTATGCTTCACTTGATACTAGTAAGAAGAACCTTGATACTAACAAGAATAAGACCTGGTTATTTCTGTTACTTAATGTTTCAAGGAATTTTGAATGTCAATATCTGCATGGGATGCATCTTAGTGGAGGAGAACCTTTAAGATGGTGCTTTGCTCTACCAAATTAATATGTGTAGTTGTGCACGTATGTCTATGTGAAGTATTCCCACTATCAGATCATTTGAGCATCAGTTCTCTAAAAACTTCAAATTTAAACTATTTTCATCATGAATATCTTCTGTGTATAGTTAGCTTAGTCCAGTTTTAATCTAAATGTTTTTCTTATCTTAAAATGCATTTTTTGCTCCCCTAAGAAGAAAAACCAAGGTAAAAGAATGCTCAACAATTAGGAAACTAGAATGAAGTCAGATTGTTGAAAGGATTAAATATCATGTTAAAGTATTTGTATTACTTGTTAATGAATGAGACATCACTGCAGGTTTGTAAAGACAGTAGTTATTGAAAGACATCTGTGTAGCATGATGGCTAGAGAACCGGACTTGTATTCAAGGCCTGACTTGAAATCCTACCTCAGATACTTAATAGCTGAGTGACCTGAGTAAGTCATTTAAACTCTCTATGCCTTATTTTCTTCATCTGTAAAATGAGGAGGATATGCCTCTAAGATCCCTCAAAGTCCTAAATCTATGTAATCCTATCATCCAATGATTAAACATGTATAGCTGAACATTGCTTTCAGTTGGACAGAGGGGTTAAATAAACAGGAGACCAAAGAAATGGAAATCAGATAGGAAAGTACTGTAATAACCTAGGTTAGATCTAAAAGTAGACCACCCTGGATTAGTTGATGGCACAGGAAATAATATAAATATTCTGTGAATTTGGCTTCAATGGACTTGAGAACCAGGCTTTTTTTTTTTCTGAGTGTCTGGGACAGATGTAGTCCCATTAATGGAAACAGAAAGGTGTTTGAGATTTAGATCTTGGAAGATAGAATTTGAAATCTTAATAGAATATCTGGGTGGAGGTCCCAGCAAGAATTTGAAAATGAACTAGAGCTAGTAGGAGAAATTGGGGTACAATTATAGATCTGATTATCATACATTTAGAAGTAAAAGTCAAAGCTATATAAGTAGATAGGATTACTGAGAGAGACAGAGACAAGAGAGACACAGATACAGAAAAAGAGATAAAGAAAGAGAGACAGAGAGACAGAGAGAGACAGGGAGAGATAGAAAGAGATAGAAACAGAGATGAAGGAGAAGGGTAGAGGACTGAAGATAGACAGGATAGACACATGAAGATGCCTATTCTCAAGGAGTCAGAGAATCAAGATAAACCATAAAATATAGAGAAAGGAAGTGAACAAAGATGTGGGCTGAAAGCCAGAAGAAATCATCACTATAGAAACCAAAGGAGAATAATGTATCATGAAGTTTATTCAATATTGTCAAATGTCATATAAAGATAAAAGAAAACTTAGAAAAGAATTTTGGATTCAGAAATTAGTATGTAATTGTTAACCTTGGAGAGATCAAGCAAGGAAGAGAGATTATATGAGGCTGAGGAATGGTGGGGTGGTGATTAAGTGGACATAGGATATACACACTACACTTTCTAAAATTTTAGCAGTGCATAAGAGAGGCAGGAAGGTAGCTTGAAAGGGTAACAGAGACAAAGAAAGTGGGTTATTGAAAGGAGGGAATAGGGAAGAGATCTGAGTATACATGCAGACAGAACAGAAGTTTTAAATTCAGGCCAGGGCCCTGTACAGAGGTAGAATGAAGAGTCATTTCAGTATTCTAGCTCAAAGTTTGGTAGTAGCCTACAACAATAATAAAAACATCTCTCAGTGGTGCAATAGTATCTCAAAATGCACTATTAAAATTTCATTCTTTGGGTTAAATATTAGTAGGAGACATGTTGGAACATCAAGTCATTAACATATCAGTGTGAAATTGTTTCTCAGTTCACTTTTCCTTTTGGTAGGGGAATCCTAGGACTACATGGGAACCCTGGGAATTTTAAATGATAGGGAGTAACATGATAGTACAGAAATGAGAGAAATCTGAAAGAAAAGAATATGTGATAGCCCTAAGACAATTTCAACTACTTTTTCTCAAGGCCTGGTCTAGATAGTTAGAAATGACTTTCTTAAAATTCTTAATTAATATAATTTCATTGATAACTTCTCCATAAATATTGAGTTCAACCTAAATGTTCTATACTCTCAAGGATTTTTTTTTCTTTTTGAGAGTTTAGTCACTGTTTTTATTTCACACTTGTGTGGTTGTCTTCAAAATATGTCATGGCATTATAAATTGGAAAACATTTTAAAATTGCCTTATGCATTCAATTTAGATTTAAATCTCTTCTGATCACACCGATTCCAGTAGCTAATTTGCATTTGACAGCTAATCTGATTTTGCAAAATCATGGATGGAAGCTAATATTAGAATCTGACAGATGAAGTTATTTACTACTCTCAATGAGCCCTCACTGCTTAATTTTCTCTAATGTGCCTTTCCCTCATTTTCTCTTCTTCATAGATCTGCACTAAATCAGAAGGTCTGGCATCAAAATGTTAGAAAATGATAAATATTTTGAAAGGGCTTTGAAGCCTGGATTATACTTAATGCAATAAGACAAAATAATCACAAAACCCAATAACTGAAGGGATCTCAGAGGCCATCAGGTCCTTACTTGAAAATCTCTAGTGAGCAGGAACCTACTATTTCCCATAGGCTGCTATAATATCTCCCATATAAAAATCAGTTTCTATCTCTATTAAATGTAAATTCAGGTTTAAAAAGTCAGTCAATAAGCATTTATTAAGTACTCACTATGGACCATACACCATGAGAAGCAATGGAGATACAGTGAAAAGGGAACACAGACTCTTCCCAAGGAGCTCACATTCTAATTGATAAATAAGCATGTAAATAACTAGGTACATGAAAGATATATAGAGTAAATGAAAGATAATCTTACAGGTGAAGGAACTAATAAATGAGAGGACCTAGAAAGGAAAAAAAAACATGCAAAAATTAGGCAAAAGTTCTCTATAAGGATTATTACTACCAGAAAAAAATGTTTTATGTAACAAAGCAAGTGATAATGATAAATAGCTATCTACTCTACCTCTGGTAGGGAATGTTTTCATCCATTTTTATATAACTACATTATAACAGAGACTTTTTGACTCCCATAGAGTTTTGGGGTTTTTTGTATTGTTTTGTTGGTATTGTTATTGTTTTTTTTTATTTTGGGGGGGTTACATGATAATTTTCCCTTTAGCTGTATCCATGCCACAATTCTATCCTTACACACACACACACACACACACACACACACACACACACACTGAACCATTCCTCAAAGTAAAGGACATTTAAGTGAAACAAAATGGCACAGCAAGAACATCTGACATTTCACTTTTGCAACCATTCTCTTAATTTGATCTATAAAAACTCTTTTCAATTACACTGAACCAAAATTCTTTACATTGTCTTTTGTGATCTCTTTTATTTCCTTTTTTTCTATTTATTTTTCCTCACTTATTGTTACAAAATTTACTTCCTTGACCTCTACTTTAATTTTATCTTATTTCATGATGCAATCTTTTACATTAAGACCATATTTTCATCTGGAAGTTATGATTTATATTGTCCAAAATACTTATAAATAATTATCTATTTTGGAAAAACTGATTTCTAGTTTCCCAGCAGCTCTTATTGAAACTTGTTTTCCTTAGAAATGTATATTCTTGAGGTAAGTGTCATGAGAGTGGGGATAAATATCCTGAATATTATGCCCCAAACTCTGAAATGTGACCTGAAATTAATGGGGTGAATCTCAGACAATTACCACAACAGTGGAGGCAACTAAATGACACAATAGACGCGCTGTTGGATTTGGAGTCAGGAAGACATGAGTTTGAATTATGCTTCCAATGCTAATTTTGGGACTCCTGGCAAGTTGATTTGGTTCTATTAACCTCATTTTCTGCATATATAAAAATAGAGATGATAGAATCTAACTGAGTTGTGATAACCAAATCAAATATATTTAATACTTTCTGAAAAGCAAAACAAAACATTAATGCACTACAAAAATGTTGGCTTTTGAACACTGGAATTTGATATTCAATTGCTTTTGGAGCATGCTTATCTATTGTGGTTTATTTATTTACTTTTCCATTTTTTTAAATAGTCCCAAATCATTTTTAAGATTGCTGCTCTTCAATAGAATTTGACACACACATACACACACACATATATGCACACATATATGTATATATGGATGGATGGATTCTGGAATTTCTCTAAATTAATTTTTTATTATTTTATCTAGTTTTATAATATTACCACTTGCCAGTCTGATTGATACACCACTGTCTGCAAATTAATTCTTTTAATAAATCTATCTTTTATTATATTGAGGGAGCCAGAATCTGGACAAAGAATTTGCCTCCAATTATTTGTCTTCCTTTAATTCTACAAAAAACATTCTCAATAGGTACTTATATAGATCTCAAATATATCTTAGTATGGCAACTTACTTTAGCTCAATACAGAATTATATGCATTTTGTAGCTATTTGAGATTGAATTACCACTATTGAGTTTTGTTAGTACTATACTCTCAGTTTTTTTAGTATTTAATTTATTTATTTTTAGTTTTCAACATTCACTTCCACAAGTTTTTGAGCTCCAAATTTTCTCCCCATCTTGACCCTACCCCTACCCCAAGATGTCATGCATTCTGAATATCCCTTCCCCTAATCTGCCCTCCCTTCTTTCTGCCCCATCTCTTACCCCATTCAATTTTCCTATAGGGCAGGATAGATTTCTATACACCATTGCCTGTATATCTTATTTCCCAGTTGCATGTGAAAACAATTTTTAACATGTATTTTTAAAACTTTGGGTTCCAAATTTTCTCCTTTCCTCCCTCCTTACCTACCCTCATTGAGAAGGCAAGCAACCTGATATAGGTTATACATGTATAGTCATGCAAAACACTTCCATAGTAGTCAGGTTGTAAAAAACTAAGAATATTTCTGTTAATTCTATTCCACCACCCATTTATTCTATTCTCTTTTTTGCCCCTGTCCCTTCTTAGAAGTGTTTGCTTCTGCCCTCCCCTCTATTAACTCCCTGCTCTCTTGTCCCCTTCTCCCCTCCCCCCAATTTTCCTGTAGGGTAAGAAAGATTTCCATAACCAATTGAGTGTGTATGTTATTCCCTCCTTAAGCCAAATCTGATGAGGACAAGAGTCATTCATTCTCTCTCACCTTCCCCCATTTCCCTCCACTATACAATCTTTTCTTGTCTGTTTTATGTGAGGTAATTTACTCCATTCTACTTTGCTGTTTCTCCTTCTCCCAGTATAATGCTCTCTCACCCTTAATTTTATTCTCCAGATATCACTACTCCATCTTCAATTCACCCTGTGCCCTCTATTTATCTATCTATCTATATATACATATATATATATATATATAATTTTTTTCCTTCAACTACCCTAACATTGACAAAGGTCTCATGAGTTGCAAATAACATCTTTCTATGGAAGTATGTAAACAGTTCAACCTGAATAAGTCCCTTATGATTTATCTTTCCTGTTTACCTCTTCATGTTTCTCCTGAGTCTTGCATTTGAAATTCAAATTTTCCATTGACCTGGAGTCTTTTCATCAAGAATGCTTGAAAGTCCTCTATTTCACTGAATGACCATTTTTTCCCCTGAAGGATTATACTCAGTTTTGCTGGGTAGGTGATTCTTGATTGTAATCTTATCTCCTTTGACCTCTGGAATACTGTATTCCAAGCCCTCCAGTTCCTTAATGTAGAAGCTGCTAAATCTTGTGTTATCCTGATTGTGTTTCCATAATACTTGAATTGTTTCTTTCTGGCTGTTTGCAATATTTTCTCCTTGACATGGGAACTCTGGAATTTGGCTACAATATTCCTAGGAGTACTCCTTTGTGGATCTTTTTCAGGAGGTAATTGGTGGATTCTTTCAATTTCTATTTTGCCCTCTGGTTCTAAAATATCGGGGCAGTTTTCCTTGATAATTTCTTGAAAGATGATGTCTAGACTCTTTTTTTTATCATGTCTTGCAGATAGTACAATAATTTTCAAATTATTTCTCCTCAATCTATTTTCCAGGTCAGTTGTTTTTGCAATGAGATATTTCACATTGTTTTCTATTTTTTCATTCTTTTGGTTTTGTTTTACTATGTCTTGATTTCTCATAAACTCACTAGCTTCCAATTGCTTCATTATAATTTTTAAGGAAGTATTTTCTTCAGTGAGCTTTTGGGCTTCCTTTTCTATTTAGCCAATTCTGTTTTTTAGGGCATTCCCCTCATTGGCTTTTTGGACCCCTTTTGCCATTTGGGTTAGTCTATTTTTAAGGCGTTATTTTCTTCAATATTTTTGGGGTCTCCTTTAGCAATGTGTTGATTAGTTTTTCATGATTTTCTTGCATCACTCTCATTTCTCTTCCCAGTTTTTCCTTTACTTCTCTTGAGGACTTGCTTCTCAAAATCCTTTTTTGAGTTCTTCCATGGCCTGAGACTGATTCATATTTTTCCTGGAGGCTTTAGATGTAGGAGCTTTGACTGTGTTGTCTTCTTCTGGTGGTATGTTTTGATCTTCTTTGTCACAGAAGAAAGATTCTATGGTCTGACTTTTTTGGTGAGGTTTCCTCATGATCCCAGTCAATTACTTGGGTTATAAACTCTTTGTTAAGGGAGGGGTCTGCTTCCAGTGTAGAGAATGTACTGTGTCAAGTTTTGGGGGTTTTGTGCAGCTGTTTTCAGAGATACTTCTAGGGACTTGTAAATTTTCCATTCTTCCAAGGTGGTATGATCAAGGGTGAGGTGTTTCCTCCTTTCCTGGCCTGGCTCTGGTCTATGAGTGACCACAAGAACTCTTTTCTGCATTGGAGCTGTAAGGAGAATTCCCTCTCCACTGCCATTATGAGCTCCACCATGCCAGCACTCCTCCTAGCCCCAGAACTGCCACCCAGAACTGTGACCCAGATCCAAACATAGGCAAAGCAATAGAAGCCTGCCTCAGTACCAGCAAAGAGATACCTGCACTCCCCTCTGATCTGCCACTAGATTCCCCCTCATTCTGTGGTCCAGAAGCTCTGGAGGCAGCCATTGGCCCAGGGTGCACAGGGACTGGGGCTGGGACCACGCTTCTCTCTCACCATGGTCACAAACTTTTCCTACTGATCTTCTAAGTTGTCTTTGGTGTTTGTGGATTGACAAGTCTGGAAACCATCAGAGTTGTCTGTGATTCATTCCTCTGAGGCCTACTGCAGGTTCACTGAGGCCTGTTGTACCTACAAGCTCATGCTTAACTGAATTCCTCTCCCAGCTCAGTGTGATAGACCTTTCCAACCAGCCATCCAGGTTGTCTTGGGCTGGAAATTTGTTTCACTCTGTTTTTTAGTGGGTTCTGCTGCTTTAGAATTTGTTTAGAACCATTTTTTACAAGTATTTGGAGGGGTTTGGGAGAGAGCTCAAGGAAGTCACTGCTTTTACTCTGCCATCTTGGCTCTGCCCCTTCTCTGAAAGTTCTATAAAGTAATTTTGCCTGTATGTGATTTTTTTAAAGATGTTCCAACAAAAATACCTGAAAAGATGCATCTAATCCTATGTATTTTAAATCTTTTCTTTCTCAGTGCTTGACATTTTCTCTGCATCTCTGTTACTTGTTTTTTTTTTTATCTTTTCTGTGGCTCCCTGGGTTTATACCTTTATCATTTATCCTTAGTCTCCACTTCCATTTTATTCTCAAAACCTCTCCCTCCTCAGATTTAATTTAATTAATGTTTTGGACAACAGGCTCATCTCTTATTGGTTCCCACCCTTGATTGTCTTCTTAGGTTTTTGTCGTCATCTTTTTCAAATATGAACAGTACATTCCTTCTTCTATCAGATTGTATCTGTTCTTCTCTGAAGCCAAAAGCAGACATTATCTTCATCTCTACTTACCCTTATTATAGCACTAAATATTTTCTTCTAAATATCAGCCATATATATTTTCTAACTTTTCAACAATCTCTGGTTTCATTTTATTCTATCTTTCTATTTGGCTTTTAAATTTGGAAGGTTTCTGTGCTCATATAAAACATGGGTACATTTACTAATTTGACTGACATTTTCTACTCTATCTCTACAAAACATACAAAATAATCCTGATTGACAACTGACATCTCTCTAGTAAGTGTGACTAATGTGGAGGTGGGCAGAGGAGCAAGATGAACTAAAAATTTTAGACCAGAAAATATTTTATTTGACCTATACAGTAGCCTTGACCTAGTCTACATTGACTCATTCCACTGTTTCCATTCTAATCAGGAATTTCTACTCCCCATGTACCTAACAGAACTTAAGCATCTGCTTGTAGTAAATACACACCTCAAATCAATTCTCCAATAAAATAAAAATCTCACAGTGGTAAAAAAAACAGTTTATATCTCTTAAAATTCTTGTTAAATTCTATTTAAAAGTGATTTAAAAAGTTATGAGCTAATAAGCTTGTACTTGTAATGGGAAGAGAATGGGATCACTTGAAAACAAGGAAATTGGGTTAGAAAGTATAGGTGTGAATTAATGATAATTACTTATGGAACTACTCAATATGGATTAGGATTAACATAAACTGCAGCTTCAAAGGGTGGAAAGCTAAAGTTATTACAATTAATAATTACTCCTTTTTGGCTTGAAAAATCCAGTTATGAGCTTGCTTATTAATACATATGGGGTCACAGTATGAGACTATAATCACTCCCCAATTTGTTTGAGACAAAAAAAAAGATAGTCTCTATGTGCCCAGGGGTCATCTGAAGCTACTGGGAAGGTAAACTAAGACTCTACAATCCTCAGAGATAAAAGTCTACATCCCTTAAAGAAGATAAAAGAAAGTATACCATGTGATAGCAGAACCAAATCTAGACAAAGCCTATGATTTAAACACCAGATATTTAGGTACCATAAAGAAGAGTAATATCTGAAATAATCTGTGCTGGGGGTCATGGAAGAAAGTTTCTTGGTTTAGTAAATACTGTTCTTTGTTGGGGAAAATGATAGCTTGAGTTGTGGAATACATTGATATTTTTGTGAAAGTATTTATAGTGGTGTTTCCATGTGAAGGTAATAGTCTATTATATAATTAAGCCTATCAAGTTTTAAAATGTACCCTGTGAGTGAATTTTGGAAGTCTCATGATTTCTGATTTCATTTATGCTCTAAAACATAATATTAGATTTCTTGAGTCCAATAAAGTTATAAATGGGGCCACCAGATTAAATTACTGGTTCTCACATTACTCAGGAATACTTAACCCCACAAGACAACAATTTACCAGTTTGATCAGTGAAATTCATTTACCTTTTTTCTAAGCATTGCAACTCCTAATTTTCAGGGACATGTTGGTAAGTATGTTTAACAAATAGCCCTCTTGGGAAAAAAGTATATGTAACACTTAAGTTACATTTAATATGCATTTTTAATATTTTCTACATTACTTTTTTTAAGCCTAGCTAATAGGAAAAATAAAACCAATACACAGAACACTGATTAATAGCATTTTCTAATTTCCAAGGTATAAACACTCACATTAAAATTAAATTATTGGCTTTCACAAGCCATTTATACCTAGTTCTAGCACAGCCATCATATTTTCCTATCACAAAAGTAATCCATGTCTGATTTGTTGAGAAATTGTGTTTCAAATGCTAATCTATACTGAACAAATAAATCCATTGTTAGTGTATTTGTTATACCTAGAAAGCACCATGCATATTTTCAACTCTAATCTTCTATTTATACCATTCCACTCTCCCCTTCAATATTTGGAATGTCTGTTTATCAATTCAAATTCAGCCCTTTGAATACCAGAACAAATCAAATGATCTCTGGGAAATATTTTATAACAACTCAAGCCAACAGAGCTTTCACCTTTTTTGAAACCTTGGAAAAGTCATTTTATCTCTCTGGGTTATACACAATTTATTTATCCTATAATTGAGTATTTATTTTACACCATTTAATTTACCCAATGATGAAATTCTTTTATATGCATGATCCACATGGCCTAACAGAGTGTTTAATGCATGACAAGTACTGAGTAAACACAAACTGTTAGATAATAGACTACAAGTATTTCCATGGCCTCCAGATATAATTGAATAACACATTCAAAAAATGTAGAGATGCTCTGGGATATGCTGCCTCTTGTATTATTTATATTTTTCTTCCTGTTCATAAGCACAAAGTCATATTTCTACTTTTCTTTAAATCTCAGTGCTACTGGCATTTCTATTACAAACATTCTGGTTATTTCCATGATTGACTCAGTGGCAATGGACTCATTAGGTTACATTTTGAAGGTATCTGAACTAACTCAAAAGAGTGCACCATATAGGTTTGAGGAACAAAGATCTATTTATGTGTATTTGGTGAACCTTAGTGAATGCCCAGAAATAGGGGACATGTTATAGACCATGAGTCAGCAAAGTAAATTTATAGGTAGTATTTAGATAGTTTAGAGGTGAAGTAGGATATTGCAGTGTGAAAAAACCCCACAAAAAACTAGAGAGGAGAAAGTATCCAGAAAGAAATAATGGTCAACAGTGTCAAATATACCATATAGGTCAGCTGATAAAAGACCACTGGATTTGATAATTAAAATATCACAGTGGAGAAAATAGTTTCAGTTCAGCGATAAGGTCAGAAGTCAAATTTCAAAAGATTGAAGCAGAGCTAGAGAGAAGGAAGCAAAGGCATAAAGTGGAGATTACATTCTTCCTAAAAGTTTGCTAAGAAAAAGGAAGAAGGACATAGAACTACAGCTAAATGGAATTGGAGTGTCTAATAACATTTTTAATGGAGAGCTTCGGGTATGTTTAAAATCAATATAGGGAAGTAACCAATTGATAGGAAGGTGAAATTTCAAGGAAGAAAGGGGTTGAAAGAGGAAATAATTAGCTAGAAAAGATCAGAGGGATTGGGATGAAGTGCAAATATGTGGGGGTTAACCTTGGCAAGGGGAAGGGCCAACTCTTTATCAGAGACCCTAGGAAGGAAGAAAGACTAGGAGATATTAAGCAGCTTTGATATGAATAGAAAGAAAGATGAAGAAACTCATGTTGAATGCCTCATTTTTTTCAGCCAAGTAAGAAGAAAGTTCCTCAGCTTTGGTTAAGAGGAGGGAAAAGAAACTTTGGGACAGCTTCCATACTGAATGAGATAGAGAATTGATTAGGGAGGAATAAAAGGATTCTCTTGTTTCAGTGAGGGAAGAGTTTATGTATCAGTAATGTAAATTTGTAAAATACAAGGTCAGCCTTTTCTCTAGTTTTCTCTAGTTTTTTTTTTCTCTAGTTTTTCTCTAGTTTTACTTAACACTTTATGTGAAGGAGTGGAGGAGGTAGATATCATGTGTAATAATCACCTTTGGCAAGAAAAGAGTGCCTATAGGACAAGTGGACAAGGGATTCAAGAACAGAAGATAGTGTAAAGTTGACATGACTAATTATAGGGTGGAGGTTTAAAAAGAAGGAAAGTGAGGTAAGAGCAGGGATAATGGCTTGAAAAAGTGTTTAAGAGCTTAGCTAATATGAGTTTTGATGAGGGGAAACAATATGAGTAAGAAGGATAGGAGGAATGCTAAGAGTTTATGGTCAGAGAGAAAAATGTTGCAGTTTTTAATTAGAGAGTGGAAAGTGTGTGGGTAATTGTGAGATATTATGTATGATCAACCCTATGTGTGGCTAACAGGATAGGATAAAGGCTATGGTTATGGAAATTAAGGAGTTTGAAGAAATATAAGATTAAGGAGTATGCAGAAGCACAGAATGGATATGAGTGCCTTATATTAAACAAAGGATTTGGAAAGAGAAGAAGATGGTGAGCCATGTCCTGAACATTCTTTCATATCAAAGCCAACATATTAACTCAATATGACTTTGGTAGTAATACTGAATGACTCTGAATCACAAAATACCCCAGAGGCATTGGAATATTGTGATATTCAAAGAACGATGGGAAGATTCATGGACAATAAAAATTGGATATAGTATATTCTCAATGAAAATATCCAAGTGAGAAATGGCATAAATGATAAAAAATACATGAACAGAAAGGGACATTAAAAAAATGTGATAGTCAGCATGAGCACTGCCCTGGAATCCATGAAACATTAAATTATCAAAGAAAGTCTTCTTGATGTTGGTTGTTTTATTTAGTATTTATGGAAGGACACAGAAGAAACATGCTACATGAGACTGTGGATTCATTTCATATGTACATGCACATATGTATGATATACATGTGTATATATGCTA
Organism: Vombatus ursinus; assembly: GCF_900497805.2. Classification (NCBI taxonomy): domain Eukaryota; kingdom Metazoa; phylum Chordata; class Mammalia; order Diprotodontia; family Vombatidae; genus Vombatus; species Vombatus ursinus. The sequence continues at coordinate 15,111,165 of NW_020954569.1, forward strand.
GCATGTGTATGTATGTATACATATGGGTGCACACATACATGCACATTTATATGTGTATGTATATTGATATATGCACATATAGTGATTCAATAAACGTATGATAAGTGCCTACAATGTGCCAGACACTCTGCTAAACAATAAAGATACTAAGAAAGGAAGGCAAAAGAGTCTCTTCACTCTAAAAGCTAACAATTTAATGAGGGAGACGACATGCAAACAACTATGTATAACAAAACTATAAAGAAGAATAAATAGGAAGTAATCAACAGAGAGAAGACATTAGAATTGAGGCATTGGGAAAAGAATCCTCTAGAAGTTAAGATTTTAGCAGGAATTTGAAAGAAGTCAGGGAGGCCAGGATATAAAAATTATCAGGGAGTACATTCTAGACCTGGGGCCAGCCAGAGAAAATGCTCAGAGTTAAGATATGGAACATCTTGTCTGAGGGACAGTAAGCAGTTGAGTGGCAGGGCATTGAGCATATGGGTGAGGGGGGCATAAAGTGGAAAGGACTGGTAAAGCAAGTGAGGTGGTTGGTTTGAATTGTTTTGAATGCAAAATAGAGAAGATAAATGATAGAGATATAGATAAATGATAGAAATATACATATGCATATTTATATATGAGGCAAATATATGTGTATATACATGTGCATCAATACTTGCATGTGTATATATACACATTAACACACTTTACACACTGATATGTATGTATGTATATGTGTGTATATACATATGCATATATACAAGTGTGTGTATTCTGTTTTTCATTAAAAGTCATTCATAATATACCCCCTCATCCACCTTACCAGTCTTTCTATACTTTACACATTTTCTCTGGCTGTTGTTCATGCCTAGATTGCTCTCCTTGCTCAGATACATTTCCAGGTTTTCTTGGCTTCTTTCAAAAGCCACTAAAATCCTACCTTCTATAGGATTCCCTTCCCAATGCCTCAATTCTAGTGCCCTCTCATCCCTCTCTACTTACATATATACTATAAACAAGTACATGTATGTATATGTATACACATGTGTGTAAATGTGCATATGTGTGTTGCTATCAGCCATAAGATATGCATACACAGCTAACCTCCCACTCCTTGATGTCTGATTTTTGAATTAAGAATTGTAGAAAAGAGTAAATTCATTCTCTGTTACTCAGACTTTTTCCATGACCAAAAAAATCTTTAAATTTGAATAGATCTTTTCTAAATCTCCCAACCTTAACTTAAATATGATGTCTAATTAGTTTTTGTGTTTATGATTTTCTGTACAAATTAGATTGGATGTGTAGCTTTTAAAATTTCATATAATGATTTTACAACAGCTTTAAAAGTTATTATCTGAGGTTTTCAAAACAGGAAACTGTCACCAGAGTGGCAAAATTGGATCCAGTTTTTAGTATTGACTCATTTTTCAGCCTTAGGCAGGTCACTTTACCCCTTGATGCTTAAATTTCTTTCTTAGGGGCTTAACTTTCAGGGAATTTGTGATGATCAATAAACTAATGCTCCTGAAGTTCTTTTAAATTCTTAGATGAGAGACTTAAGGAACATTTCTGTATGAGAGAACAGTCATCCAAACTCAAGTGTTTTTGAGGTCACAGAGTTCTCAGTGGTAAGCCTGAAACACCACTGTATTGGCAAATGTTAACTATAGAACTGACTCTTGTACTATTATATTGAAATTTTTTAAAAGTTTATCATCCTAATCAATTGAATATAATAAATAAGATTTTCACTGTAACTTACAATTTTTCTCCCCTTCAGAGAAAAAGGCATTCATGCCAACAATCAAATAGGAATTGTAATAATGATAAGAATGGGATTTACACATGAAGAGTCTAATTAGTGCTCCCTTCTCCACTTCATGTCATTCACACAATAGTGTACAAAAGATGGAGGAAGGATCAAGTCTTTGAGTATTCCCTTCAGATAATCCCATAATTGATAATTTTCAAGGTAACTTTCTCTTGGTTTACTCCAAAATTTTTCTGAGACTTAGATATGGTTGATGGCCCAGAAAAATAAAAATATGAAATGGTTCAGAGTAAGGATAACTTCCTTTTATAGGCTTCTTTATTTGAATACAATTAAGCACTTCCTACAGAGTAATTGCTACTCTTTTATAAAGTATCCTATTTTGTTTTGATTTTAAAATGTTTAAATCTTATGCAAGTCCTGAAATATTTTATTTGAGCTGTACAAATGTTTGTATGTTATAATGTTAATTTCCATATTAGAAGGTGACAAAAAGTAGGCAATGAACAACCAACTAAATGGAGGGAGGGATGCAATACAAGTCAGAAAGGTCTGTGGCAAAAGTTAGACATCATAGAGTCCATGAACATAATAGCAGAATACTTGTGCATGATGGCAAGCACCTCTGTGTGTAGAATAAAGAGTCTTAGGAATCAAGTTGTTTCAGGACATGAGAAATTAGGGAAGTATTTAAATATATGTCAATATCTCCCTCTCTCTATATATATATATTTCTACAGATATTTCTACAGATATATGTATATATATACATATATACATATATATACACACACATATGTGTGTGTTTGTGTATATATATATATATATCTCACACACACATACATATATATGTAGAAATCTCTTAGTATGAGGGCAAGTGTTAGGGAGGAGAGTAAGACTGTTAAAGAGGCATTGAAGTCATTGAGGAAGGAAGGAAATTGAACTGGGTTTGATACACAACAGCCATCCAAATTTGCATTGGTTGATAAATATCCATAGTGTGAACTGCAAAGAAGGGAAGATTGTTTAGTGAAAATGGTTGAAGGAGATTTTGGAATTGGCAATGGAGAGCAAGGAGTAATCTAACTTACACCACCATGCACTCTCCCTCAAGTTAAGAGTATGAGAAAAAGGATAGCCAATACTGGAAAGAGTAGCAATGTGAGTAGTGTCATTAGGAAGAAACCAGGTGTTGGTGAAGACAAGAAACTGAAAGGAATGAGAAAGGGAGAGGTTTAAGATGAAAGGAAGTTTTTTTTTTCCATTATGGAATAGGCAATCCAGATGGGAAAATAAAGTTATACTTGAGGTTTGAAAGGAGGAAGTTTATAACTGGTGAGGAGATGAGGGAATAGCCAATCAATCAATAAACATTTATTAAGCACCTACTATGTATGAGATCAAGTTCTAATCAGAAAATTTTTTTTAAGTTCAAATTTATTTTATTTTTAGTTTATGGAATAAAACAAGCATTTCCATAACATAGTATAATAAAAAGATGATTACACATGAAACTTCAAATTTATTATGTACAAGTGGTTATTCCTTTAAAATATATAATTAAGTTATATGAATTTCTTTTTTCCTTTTCTTTTTCTTTTTTCTTCCTGCTCCCAGCCCTAGAGATGGCTACCATCAGACACACACACACATATAATGTAAAAACATTGAATACATACTTTTATTTTTTCACTTCTTTCTCTGGATATAAATAGCATCTTCCTTCCTATGTCCTTTGTAGTTAACTTGGGTATTTATAAGAATCCAAATGACCTATTCTCTCAAAGTTGTTAATACAATATTGCTGTTACTTTATACAGCATTCTTTTGGTGCAGCTCATTTTTCTCTTCATTATTTCATGCAAGAGTATCCATGTTTTTCTAAGGTCATTGAGCTTATTTCTTATAGCACAATAGTGTTCCAACATAATCATATACTACAACTTGTGGTGTTATTGTAACTGTAGAGGAAGATATTGTGAAGGTATTAGGGTACTAGCAGTGGATATTCAGAGGAAAGGTAGATGTAAAAGAAAATTGGTAGGATTTATAGATTGATTTAGGATGAAAAAAGCAAGAGAGTAGAAAGTGTCAAAATGATATTTTAAATGTGAAAGAGTGAATGAATTTTGATGCCAAACACAGAAACAGTGAAGTTGGATAGAAGGACAGATTTAAAGAGAAAGTCAGTGAACTCAGTCTTGGATACATTGAGTTTGAAGTGTAAATAGGATGTTCAAATATAGATATCCTCCTGGTAGTTATTGAGTTCAAGTATGGAACTCAAAAGTGATCAGGGCCAGAGATAGAATTTGGATGCTAATAATAAAAGCTAGAGTAGTGAAAATATAGCAGTGAAGACAGAAAGGGAAGAGGGTCAAGGTCAGAAACTTTAGAATATCTACCTTAAGGGAAGAGGATGAGGAGTCAGCAAAAGAGTAATAAGAAAGTTACAACGTAAATGAAAGACATGCTCTTTGAAAGCAATGAAGAAGAAAGTTTCTAGACAGAAAAGAATGTTAGCAGGAACAATTGATGCAGAGAGAATAAGGAGGATCACTGGAAAAATATCCATTGGATTTAAAAAAAATGAAGTTGTTACTTAATAACTTTTGAGGAAACAGTTCATGTTGTAAGGGAAAGACTAATACCATGTTTCAAAGTTTTGAATACAGTAGGTCATGATATTTGGAATTGGAGGCATCCAATGTAGACAATTATTATAGTAACTAACTACAAAGTTTAGGTAAGAAGGGTAATAGATGGATGGGGTAGAAAGAGCAAAGGAATATACACAAAATATTGGTAAGATTGTAGGCAGAAGGAAAGGACCTAGGACTCAGAAGGGAATCAGTGATACTTCAGATTCAACACGCTTTCATCAAGAATATATTGCAAGAAGGGAAGAGAGATTGCAGGTATTTAAGGCAGGATTCCATCTCATGTTTTCCCAATGCTAAGTCCTATGCTGTAACAACTGGGTCACTTAGTTGCCTGTGATTCTATCTTGATATCTATAATTCCATATTGACTCACTCACTTGTGCCCATCTTTATTTGACTTTATTTTTATCATTGTAATTTATATATAAATAAATGTTTCAGGATTTTGAGGCACTGCAAGCTCAATATGATTCAATAAATAGTATGCTATGGACCAAGAAATTTAATGCAGACTTAGGCTGCATTGAAAGATATACAGTTACTAGGCCTAGGGAGGTAATAAGCCTATATTCTGCTCTATTCAGACCAATTCTGGAAAAAAAAATTAATTCTGAGCCACACATTTTGGAATGTACAATGTTAAGATTGAATATATTGTATGGAAGTCAAGTAAAATGGCAAAGGTCCTTGAGATTATGCTAAGTCAGAATCAGTTGAATTAACTGAGCATATTTGGGCTAGAGAAGATAAAAGTGGGCGGAAATGGGAAGCAAGATAGCTATCATTAAATCTTTGAAGTTCTGTCATATAGCCAAAGCACTCATGTTATTCTACTTCCCCTGGATAGCATCATACAGAACAATGGGAATGAGTTTCAAAAGGTCAGACTTATGTTTGATATAAAAACACCTCAGTAACATCAACAATATGAAGAAAAATAGCAACAACAAATGGAATCCCCTTTATCAGTTATCTTTAAGTACAATCTGTATAACCACCTGTCAAGTATTTTTGCAAAGAATATTCTATTTTGGTCATAGATGATAAGTTAATTGGAACAAAGATATGGAGCTGGAAGTACCTCAGACCATCAAATCCATCCTTGCTCCTTGTACAGATGATAAACAAATAAACAAAATCAAAACAAACTGACAGGAAAAAAAAAGCAGTTTTAGGATAGTTAAGTGACTTATTCAAGGTAAGAAAGGACTTGTGTCAGAAATATTATTGGAACTGGGGTTTTCCAAATCCAGAGCCATCAGTGTGAGCTGGATTTTTAGTCTCTGAAGTATTTACCAACTTGATATTCTATAATTTTTAGATTCTGATACTTACTTGCCAAGTGTTCTCACATTAGTATCAGATCTGTTATTTGAATTTAGGCCCCTTGAGATCAAGTCTAAATAAGAGACTTCTATAGACTGGAAAACAACTGTCTAGTATTTCCCCTAAAGCTTCTCCTTTTCAGATTATATGGACCTAGTTCCTGCAGTTAGTTCTTACTACTGTTTCCAGGTTCTTCACTATGTAGCTCATCTATAAAATGTTGTTTTGTTTTATTTTATTTTAATTTAATCTTGTAAAAAAATTAATCATCTAAACCTACCCTTTTGGATGCAATTTTAAAAGTTTGAATTGAAGACAAAATGCTCCAAATTCTTTAGATTCTGTGAAATCAGTTTGTCCAACTGTCTGTCTGTCTTTCTATCTGTCCACCTCTGTCTGCCTCTGTATATCTCAGCATCTCTCTTCCTCTGTCTCTGTCACTCTTCTTTTCTCTCTCCCTCTCTCTCACTCTGTCTCCCTCTTTCATCTCTCTCCCCTCTCCTAATCCAAACACTCGTCCATACATGCCTCCTAGGAATTTATTACAGTTTCTATCCTTTATACATTTTAATTTTAGAATTTTAATCTTTTAAAATCCCTTTAAGTCCTATGTAAGTATAATAGATTTAAATGAGGAGAAAGAGGAAAGATCATGAACTGAAATAAACAAGTAAAAGAAGGGAGGAGCAAAAGGAAAAGAAAATGACACAATCATTTGTTTTGAGTGATTTTGATTTAAAAGTTAAAAATAAGAAAAGTTGGCAAAATATTGATTTGTAACATGGCTTTCTAAAGGTATTGAAATGAGCTATTTTGCAACTATACTTTAGTACAAGTGAGTATACTATGGCTTTTTGGAAACCATGGAAAATTGCCATCTATTTCTGATATTAGTCCATGTAGTTATGCACAGTAGTGGCTGCATTGTGAACTTTGATATTATTAAGATGGTTTCACTGAACTTGGGTTTGAAGTTATTTCCTAGAAGTGGGAATGGATTTTATTTCTAATATATACACTCTATTCTATCTCAAAACTCTGTTTTATGTATTAATTTCATGAGTTGCAAAATAATTAAACAGCATTATAAAAACAGTGGTTAGATATAGGGAAAAAAGCATCAAAAGCAAACTTCCATTTGAAATGATAGAACCTATAATAATATGTAGAATTCATTAACATCAGATTTCAGACAAATAAACAAAGAAATAAAACCAACTGTTTTCTACAAACCATGTATTAGAAGACAGAAAAATAAGATTAAAATAGTTATAATACATATATATAGGGCAGAAATTCCATCAGAGTGTAAGGAGTTGAGCAAAATGAAACTGGGGCCTATTAAGAACAATGCAGTGTGGGTAGGGGTGGAGCCAAGATGGCAGAGAAAAGACAGCAACTCTTATTCTCCCCCAAACACCTTCAAACAGCTTTAAATAATGCCACAAAACAAGTCCCAGAGCAGCAGAATCCACAAAAGGACTGGGTGAAATAAATTTCCAGTCAAAGACAAATTATAAGGTCAGCAGGAAAGGTCTGTCACACCTGGCTGAGAGTAAGTATAGCACAGTCCAGTGCAGGCCACACCAGCACAGACCAAGACCCAGCAAACCAGGAGGAGATCTTGGGAGCCACTGAATCAGTAGCAGCAGCAGTTGCTTCTGGAGCTCTCATCCCACAAATGGTAAGGGATACAAGGAACTGGACAGAAGGAGATTACTGGGGTCTCTTTGCTAGCAGTGACGCAGGACTCCATTCCTTTGCCCATACTTATATCTAGGTTGCAGTCCTGGGAGGCAGTCCCAGGGTGAGGGTGAGCACTAGTACACCACAGCTTGAGGCCAAAGTGGAGTAAGGACCCTCATCACAGTTCCAAGGCAGAAAAGAGTGCTTGTGATCTTTCACAGACCAAAGCACAGGCCAGGAGAGTAGCAAACACCTCTCTTTAGATCATACTACCTTGGAAAAACTAAAAACTTATAGGTCCCTAGAAGTATTTGTGAAAACAGCTGCAGAAAACCCCTGGAGCTTGGAGCAGTGTGCCTTCCACCCTGGAAGCAGAGCCTTACTTTAACAAAGAGTTAAAAATCAAGAAATTGGCGGGAAAATGAGCAAACAACAAAAAAAATTTTCTGATCATAGAAAATTACTATGGTGACAAGGAATATGAAAACACACACTCAGAAGCAGACAACAAAATCAAAGTTCCTACATCTAAAACCTCCAAGAAAAGTAGGAATTGGTCTCAGGCCATGGAGGAACTCAAAAAAGATTTTAAAATCAAATGAGAGAGGTAGAGGAAAAATTAGGAAGAGAAATGAGAGTGAAGAAAGAAAATCATGAATGAAGAATCAACAGCTTGTTAAAGGACAGACAAAAAATACCAAAGAAAAGAACACCTTAAAAAACAGACTAGGGCAGATGGTAAAGAGGTCTAAAAAAGCCAATGAGAAGAAGAATGCCTTGAAAAGCAGAACTGGCCAAATGGACAAAAAGACAAAAAAATTCACTCAAGAAAAAAATAACTCCTTAAAAAGTAGAAGTAGCTAAATGGAAAGGAGGTACAAAAACTCACTGAAGAAATAATTCTTTAAAAATTAGAATGGAGGGGCAGCTAGGTGGCATAGTGGATAGAGCACTGGCCCTGCACTCAGGAGGACCTGACTTCAAATCTGGCCTCACTAACTCATTAACTGTGTGACTCTGTGCAAATTACTTAACCTCAATTGCCTCACCCTTCCCCCCCCCCCAAATAAATGGAACAGAACAAATGGAAGCTAATGACTTTGTGAGAAATTAAGAAACAATAAAAGAAAACCAAAAGAGTTAAAAAAAGAAGACAATGTGAAACATCTCATTGGAAGAACAATTGACCTGGAAAATAGATCCAGGAGAGATAATTTAAAAATTATTGGACTCCGTCAAAGTGATCATCTTTTAAGAGATTACCAAGTAACATTGCCCTGATAGTCTAGAATCAGAGGGTAAAATAGAAATCAGAAGAATCCACTAATCATCTCCTGAAATAAATCCTAAAATGAAAACTCCTAAGAATACTATAGCTAAATTGCAGAGCTCCCAGGTTGAAGAGGAAATATTGCAAGCAGCCAGAAAGGAATAATTCAAGTATCATGGAGCCACAATCAGTATCACACAAGATTCAGCAGCTTTTGAATTAAAGGATAAGAGTCCTTGAAATATGATATACCAGAGGGCAAAGCAGCTAAGATTACAACCAAGAATCATCTACCCAGCAAAACTGCACAGAATCCTTCAGGGGAAAAATAGACATTCAATGAAATAGAGGACTTTCAAGCACTCTTGATGAAGGGATTAGAGCTGAATAGAAAATTAGACTTTGAAACCCAAGGCTCAAGGGAAGCAAGAAAGGTAAACAGGAAAGGAAAACCATAAGGGACTTAATAAGGTTAAACTGTTTACATTCCTTCATGAGGAGATGACACTTGTAACTCACAAGAACTTTCTCATTATTTGGGCAGTCAGAAGGAGTATATATAGACAGAGGGCACAGGTTTAAGTTAAATATGAAGGGATGATATCTAAAAAATTAACTTAAGGGGTGAGGGAGACATTTACTGGAAGAAACGGAGAGGGTGACATAGAATGGGGTAAATTATCTCAAATAAAAGAGGTAAGAAAAACTTTTACAGTTGAGAAGAAGTGCAGGGAGGTGAGAGGGAATCAGTGAACCTTACTTTCATCAGAATGGGCTCAAAGGGGGAATAACATACACATTCAATGGGTATAGAAATCTGTTTTACTCTATAGGAAAATAGGAGGAGAAGGGGATAAGAGAATGGGTTGGTAGTAGAAAGGTGGGCAGATTGGTGATAGGGGTTATTCAGAATCAAAACACTTTTGAGGAGGGACAGGGTGAAAGAGAGAGAAAATAATAAATGGGGATAGGACGGAGGAAATACAGTTAGCAATAGTAAGTGAAAAAATAATTGAAGCATAATAAAGGTCTTGTTTCTCAAACATATATGTATGTCTGATATATAGGTCTGATATATAGGTCTGATAAAGGTCTTGTTTCTCAAACATATATATATATATATAACTGAGTCAAATTTATAAAACTAAAAGCCATTCCCCAATTGATAAATGATAAAAAGACATGAACAGTTTTCAGAAAAAGTAATCAAAACTATCTATAGTCATATAAAAAATGCTCTAACTCATTATTAATTGAAGAGATGTAAATTAAAACAATTCTGAGGTACTACCTCATAGCTATTAGATTGGCTAATTGGACAGAATAGGAAAATGACAAATGTTGGAGGTGATATGGAAAAAATGAGACAATGCACTGTTGGTGGAGTTAAGAAATGATTCAACCATTCTGTAGAGCAATTTGGAACTATTCCCAAAGGGCTATAAAACCATACATACCTTTTGACCTACTAATATCACTACTAGGTCTGTATCCAAAAGGAGATAAAAAAGGGGAAAAAAAGGACATATATGTACAAAAATATTTGTAGCAGATCTTTCTTGGTGACAAGGAATTGGAAAACTGAGGAGGTGCCCATTAATTGGGGAATACCTAAACAAACTTTGCTATGTGATTATTAAGGCATACTATTGTTCTATAAGAAATGATGAATAAGATGTTCTCAGAAAAAAATTGGAAAGACTTACATGAACTAATGGAAAATAAAATGTACAGTGTCCAAAGTAACAGCAATATTGTAAGATGATCAGCTGTGAATGACGGAGCTATTCTCAACAATACAATGATTCAAGACAACTCAGAAGGACTTGTGATAAAAAATTATATCCATCCCCAGAGAAAGAAATGAAGGTGTCTGAATACAGATTGAAGCTTATTTTTTTTTACTTTATATTTCTTGAATTTTTTTGGGGGCAGTCTATGTTTTCTTTTACATGACTAATATGGAAATGTTTTGCATGACTACACATGTATAACCTGTATCAAATTGCTTGCTTTCTCAATGAAGGGGAATGGAGAGAGAGGAAGGGAGAGAATTTGGAACTCCAAGTTTCAAAAACAAATGTTAAAAATTGTTTTTACATGCAACTGGGGAAAATAAAATACTAAATATTTTTTTAAAGAACAACAGAATGCAAATGTATTAAAAGTCCCAAATTATCAGGAAAATAAATTATTCCAAACAGATAAAACTATCCTTATGAAGTATTAAAGTCCAAGAACAGATAGCCCTTTCTCCTTCTTCCTTGTCATTACCTTCTAAATTAGTCAATATCAACTAATAAAGATTAAATTACTATGTTATGGGCACTGTGATAAATTCTTGGGATACATCAAAAGGCAAAAATACCATTCCATCTCTCAAAGAGCTCACAGACTTTTTGAAGAGATCTCATTCTAATAGGTAAATAAAGAAAGAATCATCTCTGCATCATTCATGAAGTTTTTCTTTAAGTGAAGATATTAAAGTGAGCCACCAGATTTTAGTGAATTTTGCAATGTATAGGCATAGTTTTAGAAAGGAAGACATACTTCCTCTTTGAGAGGTTTAATTAACATACTATAATATTTTATTTCAGTCAAAAATATGTCAGAAGATTTCCCTGACAGCAAGAAAGAGAAATTCATATTCATATTAAAACTTGTTATTGTAATCATAGTTAAAGAAGATTAAGTAATTTAGGGTTATAATACATCACTGAAGGGGGACTACTAGTAACCTCTCCTTTTGGGGTGGGAAGAATGAGAGTATAAATAAGATTCAGCTGAATATGCCACAGGAAAAGGGAAGAGGTACAAAAGAAGTAAAAACTTTAGCAAAACTCTGAGAAAACAATTTCTCCTTATTACTTTATTCCAAAAATTCATAAAATTTAACTAGGGAAATTATACATTTCACTTTAATCTATTAATTTAAGAAAAATAAGTATATATCATATTTAACATTTCAAATCCACAAACTAGAAAGAACAAAATCCAAATATTCCTACAGTTCAGGAAATTTGCTATCTAATTGAGAAATGACTGATAAAAATGTTGGATCTACTGATAGTCATGATATATTCAGTAAGCTGGAATACAAAAAGGATAAAGGAGAAATCTGGAGAAAATAATTTAAGAAATATGAATATTTGTGGGTTTCTTTAAGTTAGAGTATCAGTGGAAGAACCATAGAAGAAATGATATCTGAAAAGGATTTTGAAAAATATCAGTATTCTTTTTTTTTTCAACAAACTCATAGTATTTATTATTTAGGCTTTTTTAATATTCCTATTAAACATATTTTCACATTAGTGATGTTGTAAGTAAGAATTAAAACCAATAAGAGGAACCACCAGAAAGAGGAAACAAAACACAATAAAAGAAAAAAATAACAAATAGTATGCTTCCATCTGCATTCAAACTCCATAGTTCTTTCTTTGGATGTGGATAGCATTTTCCATCATGATGCCTTTGGTGATGTCTTAAATCCTTGTATTGCTGCGAAGAGTTAAGTCTATTAATGCTAGTCATTGCGCAACGTGACTGTTACTGTGTATATCATTCTCCTGGTTCTGCTCATTTCACTCAGCATCAGACCGTACAAGTCTTTCCGGCTTTTTTTGAAGTCAGCCTATTCATTCATATAGCACGATAGTATTGCATTACATTCTTATACCACAACTTGTTCAGCCATTCCCCAATTGATGGGCATCCTCTCAATTTACAATTCTTTACCACCACAAAAAGAGTTGCTATAAATATTTTTGTACATGTGGGTCCTTTTCTCATTTGTATGATCTCTCTGCAATGTAGTGCTTAGAAGTGCTATTGCTGGGTCAAAGGGTATGCACATTTTTATAGCCCATTGGGCATAGTTCCAAATTGCTCTCCAAAATGGTTGGATCAGTTCACAACTCCACCAACAATGCATTAATGTTCCAATTTTCCCACATCTTCTCCAATATTTATCATTTTCCTGTTTTGTCATGTTGGCCAATCTGATAGGTGTGATGTGGTAGTTCAGAGTTGTTTTGATATGCATTTCTCTAATCAATAGTGATTTAGAGCATTTTTTCATATGACTATAGATGGCTTTAATTTCTCCATCTGAGAACTGCTTGTTCATATCCTTTGACCATTTATCAATTGGGGAATGACTTTTATTCTTATACATTTGACTTAATTCTCTATGTAGTTCAGAAATGGGTCCCTTATCAGAGAGACTGATTGTAAAAATTCTTTCCCAATTATTTACCTTCCTTCTAATCTTGGTTGCATTGGTTTTGTTTGTGCAAAAACTTTTCAATTTAATGTAACCAATGTTATCCATTTTCCTTTTTGTAATGTACTCTATCTTCTTTTTGGTCATGAATTCTTCTGTTCTCCATAAATCTGATAAGTAAGCTATTCCTTGCTCTCCCAGTTTGCTTACAGTATCAGCCTTTATATCTAAATCATGAACCCATTTTGACTTTATTTCGGTATATGGTGTGAGATTTTGATCTATGCCTAGTTTCTGTCATCAATGTCCTGTGGCTCAAAGGTAGGAGTGGAAGAAGCAGATGGTGAGGGTGACTTGGAGTAGGAAGTAATAAGTTTGCAATAAAAAGATAATCTCACAATTTTAAATAGTAACTATTTTGCTGAAACATGAAAATAGAGAGATTTTCATGATAGAAAATATATAAATGAATCTTTCCAAAATATCATTAGGAAGGCTAATGTAGATATTGATTTTCTCCATTTTTCCTTTTTTTAACATTTAGAAAATAATGTGTTTATATATACATATTTATGTATATAGATATACACATAGACACTTTCTATCAGATCTCTCATTTATCTGCCCCTCATATCAAAGTCTTTCTTTTTACCAATTCCTCCATCCATAAAGAAATGATTACCTTTGTGTTTTGGACTTTATGAAATTATTTTAATTTTTTTTCTTGTGGGGCTGGAAGGGTGCAAAAAAGGACTTCTAAATGGCACATGTAGCAGATTTTCTAAAAATAGTAAATTAATGGAGAACATAAAACAAGTGCAACTTCATATTCCCTTTTCTGAGAATTCTAAGTATTTTACTTTTAAACTGTTTTGCAAACTTTTAAATACCATTTAAATGTCAGTTTTTATTATTAAGTTGTTATATACCATTCTACAACTTGAAAATAAAGACAGAAAGACAGGGTATATGTAGAATCCAAGAGAGGGCATTGAGTTGGCATAGAATCTTTATGCTGACTATAAGAATGAATTTTAATTTCTACATTTTCTATAGAAAGTACCCGTTCTCACACACCTATTACACTTTTAGAAATAAAAATTGCTTATATGTAGCATATCTGCTTTTTTCTAATCAAAACAAATTTTCTCAATCAAAAGTCAAGCAAAAAATAATTAATATAAAAAGAATGATGTAGTGGAAGGATTGATACATATAAATCTCCCTTTTGTTCAGGAAAGGAGAACACTGATGGAATAACAGTGGTTATGAGGTAAATCTGTGATATTACATTTTCTTCCCCACCCCATGCCAGAGAAATGAAATTAGTAGATGATATTGAAAGATGACTATTGGGATCTTACCATTCTTGACAAAAAACACTCTAAAGAATGTAAAAGAATGAAACAGGTAAATAGTAAGTCATAGAATGAAAACAACTACAAAAGAGATTGAACAAGTTATTTGCTGCAAGATTTTTGGCTGGTTTCACTGAATTATCATCCCTTGGGAAGAATACTAGTAAAACTGTTTAAATTATATTTTCATTTTAATCATATAGATTTAAACAATATAACTCAATTTAAAATTTGATTAACATACACAGTGGTTTATCTAATGAAAATTCCTTTCACTTTCCCATGTTACATCTAGATTGAATCTGCTTTACTTCTTTCCTGGTATCCCATAATTTTAAACTAGAGAGAGAGAGAAAAAATCATTGACTTTCTCATAAGATATTAAAAAAAAGATAATATCTTTTCCCCCACTCTAGGTTTTTTTTTTTTTTGCCTTTCATTACTAACTACTCTATAGATAAGTCTTCTGTGAAGGCCTTAAATGCTTCTGAGTCTATCTCATTGTCAACTTTATCAGTAGGATTTATTTCTTTGAAGTATTTAGTATTTGTCTCTAAACAGCGTATAAATTCTTTGTCTCTGAGCAAGAAAATATTTAGCTGCCATGATAGCTAATGATTTTGAATGCTTTGGAACTTAATGGAATTTTGATGGACAATGGGCAATGATATACCCTAAATTAATGTGTTGTTACTGGGTTGTATGCAAGAGAACCCCTAAGGAGTTTGTAAAACAAACTTAACCATGTAAAACTAAAGAGAAATTATTCTATAGTTCATAGCCTGCTCAAGCAACAAATTCATTTTGCTGTGGAGCAAAGAGATGTCTCCAAGGCTACACTGCATCATGTCAGACAGGAACAAAAAACTCTTAAAAAGTTAGCTGTTTGAACCTAATACCTTTCCTACTAGTGGCACTAAGGTTAAATGGTAATCAATGTTTCTTCTAAAATCTTACAGTTTAAAAATATTTCCTACAGTTTTGGGAATTTATATAAATAAGAAACATCCCTTAAGACGATTCATTATGACATATATCCTATCATAAAATAATATATCCCCACCCCTTCATCTTCCTTGAAGATGATTTAAAATTAATTATTTCAAAACATTTTATTAAAACCATCTATTGATGACTAACCCATCCCTAGACTTTTCCATCCCAACATGTCCCTTGATATAAAAGAGTAATGACTTGTAATAGTATTGTATTAAATGTTTTTAATTGCTTTTTTCATTGAACAAACATTATTTTCATCTTATAGATTAGAAATCTGAGATTCAGAAAGTAAAGCAGCTTCTTTTAAAGTCATATAGATAGGAACAGAGTCACTATTTGAATCTAAATCTTCTACTTAGAAGGCCGGTGATCATTTTACCACACCATATAGATACATTACTAGACTATTTCTAATGCACCTTACTGCTTGAAACAGGATTATCTCATGATCTTATGGTAAAATTAAGTTTGTTAAAGCTATATTGACACCTTGTAGTCTTTTGCCACTGTTTTCACTTTAAATATATGTACCCCAATGAACTCTACCATTAGCAAAGGTCTATATCTACGTGGTTCCACATCTTTCCACAGAAAGGAGGGGAAGAGTATTACTTCATCATTTCTCTATCAGTATAGGATACTTTTCATGTTTTCATTTCAATTATCATAGTTGTTATTAATATTCTATTCTTTGTTATGCTAGTCTCTATATCAGTTCATAAATGTCTCCACATATTTCTATGAATCCTTCATATTCATAGTTTCTTATGGTATAATAAAATTCTACCACATTTATATAGCCCAATTTGTGTAACTATTCACTAGCTGATGGACAGCTATGGTATTTCATAGATTTTGCAGCTATAAAGTGTTGCTATGAATATTCACTGTACATGTGATGTTCCTTTTTTTTTTCAAGGCAGTTGGGGTTTAGTGACTTGTCTAGGATTGCACAGTTAGTATTTTTTGTGTCTGAGTCTGGATTTGAACTCAGGTCCTCCTGACTCCAGGGCCAGTACACTATCCACTGTGCCACCTTGCTGCTCCTGGGATGTTCTTTCTGTCTTTTACCTCCTTGAAGTATACCTGCAGGGAAATTTGTTGGCAGGCCCCAAAGGCCTAGTAGTATATGCAACAATGACGTAACAGACAAAAAAATCCTATATAAGTGAATATGCATAGCAGCATTTTCTTGTACCAAAAACTGCAGATGGTACTATAACAACTGAAATCTGGATGGCTATAACTTTATTAACATTTAGACATGAACAAATGACTTAATTTTCTTCCAGGCCTGAAGTTATCTTATGTTACAGAGGATTTATAGGACTTAGACAAGGGGAACAGTCAATGGAAATGTATTGCATTAGGAAAGGGAATATGTTGCTTTACCAACAACAATGAGGCCAAAGTCACTGGATCAGAGAATATTGTGGTAGGAATGTGGTGGGGCAATAAGGTCTAAGAAAACTGAATAGTTAGGAGCTGGTTAAGTTATGATGGGTTTTGAATGTAAAACTGATGCTTTTATATGTGATTCTGGAGGTGATAGGAAACCACTGGAGTGTTTGAATGGGAGGGGGGAATAGGAAGGGACAGTGACATGTTCAGATCTGTGGTTTAGTAAGATCAATTTGATAGCTGAATATAAGATGGCCTGGAGTGGCTCTAAGGATATGAAGAGTTTAATAATATTTTAAATAAGTCTGTATAATTTTTATCCAGAATGATTAGACTAATTCACAAATTTATCCAAAATACATCTTTCTTCTCACACTTAAGATTCCATTTTAGGTTATTTTCATCATTTTTGGTTTTCCCATGTGGCATTATTTTCTGCTTTTCTTGGTATGGAATGATCAAAAGAAAAAAAAGTCTTTCAATGATTCCTTCAATCATCTTCCCCCCCCCACATTTATGAATCTTTCTTTAAATTATAGATTGGGCCAATATTTATTTGCCAGAATATTCATAAAAATTTATATTACTACTTAGCTTAAAGAAGGATTTCTATGTGTCTGACTTTCTTTTTTCTACAGATCATACAGGATAATTTTTGGATAAGTATTAGTGGACAAAAGTTGGGCTTGTTATACAGTCAGTTGAAGGTAAAACAGATGAATATCCAAAATAGTGCTGGATAGGAAATATACATTTTAAAATACCCATAGGAAATTTTCTCATATTTAGGGACATAATTTATAGAGGATTTAAAAAAGGTGATGAATAAGGATAGGCTCTCATCTCAAGATGGGAATGCATAGATGCCTTGTAATCTTCACTTATGGAAATAATACCTGCATCATGGAGATAAAAATTCCACCAAAGTCTCAAAGGCAATCTCCCAAGTCATTTATAAGTTAGAACAAAGCTCTTCCTGGGAGACAGGCTAGTTGTTAAAAATTGTCATTGAGGACCTTGTTTAAGTTGATTCTTCCCAACATTGCAGCCACTGGGAGCAAACCATGGGATAAGTGGAATGCCTTGCCAGTACTTGGACTAGTAAGGAATGGTCCCTTGGTGAAGGTGGTGTCCTAAATCAAAGTTGAGGTAAAAAGGACACCAAATGTAGGAAGAGGTTTTAGTTGCCTTATGACAAATAAATTCAATGTTTCTGAATCTTCTGAAGCGTTTGAACTCCAAGAGAGAAAGGCTGTACAAATATGTGGGCATACACAAACCCTTTCTCTTGGTTATATATATTCACCAGCAGTTGAATCACAAATTCAAGTATTAAGCTTCAAAAAATACATACATAAAGCTTGGTAAGTGTTATTATTAAAGCTGCAGGATCAATAAATAAAAGTCATAATCACTGACCAAATTACAAAGTGAGCTCTTAGGCTTCCAGTGTAAATAATGGATGATGAAGAGAAGCTATTTTTTCCAAGAGAATTAAGAACATCACATATTTGAGGTTGAACAGGAAAATCAGCAGAGCACAGGCTAGTGACCTGTGGGTTGTGACCCCACATGGGGTCATGTAACTGAATCTGGAGATTGAAAAAAAATTTGGCAGCATTAAAATGTTTCTGAATGCACAATGACCAAAAATTAATTAAAAATCAAATACCTAATGAATTTGAGGTGTTTCTGGTAGCACTTGCCCCTGTTGCATTGAGCAACTTCACTGCAGCCTTGGTTCTGAGCACATGACATGCTCACTTTGCTATGTGTGTGCCATCACACCCACACAGTGACAATGAAAGCTGTTGAAAGGTGAAAAGGGGTCGTGAGTGGAAAAAAATTTAAGAAGTCTTGAAATAGACTATGCTTAGCATTGTATTCCTGTCATTGGAGAATACATTAACATACCAATGAACTACACATATCTGCACCATTTCAGAGACAAGCTCACACCCTGATCTGAAAAGATCACTTATCTAGGGATTGTAACAGTGAGAACTATTAATTGCTTGGTAACTTTTAAGACTTGAGTTTATTATGAGATGTATGCTACAAAATATATTGGGTTAATTAGTTTCCCTTAATTTTCATCCAACTTTTATTCTAAAATAGTTGACCAGGCTATTTTTAGATGAAGTTAGTGACAAAATAGAGTATTGTACAATGGAAATATTTAATCAGGAAAAGTCAAAATGAGAGTGATAGTATTATTCACTAAAATACTATAATCTCTGAACATGAGTTCTACTTTCCTGGCCACAGCTGTATTTTTTCTGAAAAAAAAAATATTGGTTAAGTCATATCTACCCTCTCTCTGAGCCTCAGCTTCCCCCTATAAAGATTAAAGGTCTGGATGAAATAACCTCTGATTTACTTTCAAGCTGTAAGTTCCATATCCTGTACTTCCTTTTCCATTCACCATAATCTTTCAAAGTTGACTCAGGACCTCAATAATCCTTTTTGCCAGTTCTGTCATTGCCATGTGATAGATTTGTTTTATCCTGAACAGAAAACTTTAACCAAGTGATTCAGTGTCTCTCTTTCTGTGTGTTTGCTTTCTCTTTTTGTTAATGTTTTTACCAATTCATTTTTAGTCATTTTTGGCTTTTTTTTCAGGCCAAAATAATTTCTCTTGCCTGAGAAACAGAAACAAAATAAGAATGGAATCTTAGCTATCCTTTTTTCCCCTGAAATCTTTTGATTCTAATCTCCTGATTTCTGAGGTGAATGTCAATCTATGCCTAACTTTCCTGATCTTCTCTATCATAATTTTTGAGATGAAGGCTCGTTTTTTTCACCAAAGCTACTGTCATTTTCTTCTGAGAAGCCATGTCCTCCTTAGTAGTGAGAATAAGAAAAAGAATACAATTTCCTCTTAAAGATACTCTACTTTTTAAGGGAGAAACTCATCATTAAGGTAGGTCAAGATGCCATTAGCTTCTCTATATTTAGCAAAGATAGCTCTTGTAGTTTCAGATAATTCAAGTCCTCTGTATTCTGTTACATTTTTGTGCCAAGTTTTTATCCTCTTCAACCAAAAACTGTTTTATATATATGTGTGTGTGTGTGTTTTGTATGTTTATATATATGTTTTATATGTTTATATATGTGTTTTATATGTTTACACACATATATATTTATTTCTACCTCTGTATCTATAGATATAGAGACACCTATTTCTACCTCTATATCTATAACACTCACACATACCATCTATAACTAGCTATCTAAAACCTATAATATATGTATTAACTGATTACTCTTAGGGTCATGTCTATGGTACAGATTTATTAAATATGGCCTTTATTTATAGTATTTTTATCCCCTGAAGTCTAGTCATCAAAGGCTCATGCTTATAGCCCTGGTTAAAGGTCAAACTCTTTAACAATGGGCTAGGAGTTGAATTTCTTGCCCTGTGTTAGGAAAATCCAATTTCTTATACATGGTGGCTTCAACATTCTTTCTCTCATGTGTGTGTGTGTGTGTGTGTTTGTTCACTTATTTCTGCATATTTGTTTGTGCATGCATATGTTAAACTTGTGCTTCAAAGCCCATTTGTATAACTCTCTTCATTGGTGAAGATTGATTATTCAATGTTCCATAATTGTGATGGGAGGGGAAGGAGTTGGTGACAAATTAAGACAAGAAAGAGCCTAGTCTTTGTGACTTCTAGCTTCCAGAGAGAAAAACATGGTTTCAGACTCTCTTCAATTCCCTGAGAGAGGGGAAAGGCTCTGGGAAGAAGTCAACATGAAGAGAAGCCGCCAACTAGATTATATCCCTATTCCCAGCTTACTACAGTAGAAACTACAAGGAATATTTCCTTGAGTTGATTTTGAAACTCTTTTTTGGTGGAGCTGAATTATCTCAACTCCAATGGGAGAACTCCTTTACTCTGTACCATCTGATATATTCAAATAGCTATGCCCTTACTGTTTTCTTTCTTCTTATTGTGTTGGATAAATGGGTTTATTTGCCATTCACATTATGTGTTCATTGTGGAAATGATATTTTGTGTGATGGGAGTAAAGCCTTGGATATATAACTTGGAATTCTCCTTTGCTGTTAAGCAATAACAATAATCAGGAATACAAATTGAATGTAAAAATTATTTCCTACATACTACTAATATTGGGGAGGGGAAAGTTAAATATTGTTCTAGCCCAGTATCCCAAGTCTCTGAGGTAAGCACAGTGGTCAGTCTTGTCTCCAACCTCCTGAAGAGACTGCTCACGAAGGAAGATCACACACACACACACACACACACACACACCACACACTCTCTCTCTCTCTCTTTCTCTCTTTCTTTCTTTCTCTCTGTCTCTCTCTTTCTCCAGTGTGTGTATGCATATATATACACATACATGTATATACACATACATATATATTCATGCACACACATATATGTATATACATGAATTTTTATTTATTATACTAAACTTTAAAAATTGTGTAAACTCTACATAACCTGGTAGGAAGTATAGTGATAAAATTTCTGACCTCTATTAAAAAATGGGTTCCAAGGTATGTGATGATTTTCACTTTTACTTACCTGGTCTCTTACCTTGTGTAGTCTAGGAGAATGTTTCAGTTATTAGTTCATGCCTTTTCCTTCTCTTCATAGTGTGCCGAAAATAATAGTCTCTAACCAAAGAGAAATAGCTTAGTAAGCAATTTAATTGGATTAGAAAACAGCACATTATTTTATAATGTGGCAACCAGATCCATTCTTTCAATCTTGAAGGAGAGACAAACCATTTGAATTATTGTCTCTTGTCCTCAAACCATAACCATTTAGCTGATATCTAGTTCTGAGACCTTAGAAAGTCAGGATTTGAACATATGCCCCAGTTTTCAGCTATATTGTAGGATACAAAGAGAAGTCTAAATTGAAAATACATAAAATAGCTTGAATCTAAAAGGCCTATTGCTCTCCTTGAGTTCTATTTGCTACTTCCTTCATCAGAGGCAACTTGAAGTCACTTTACTTCTCTACAAGGTCAGTTTGGTCCTCTCTTTCCACAGTTTGAAACCTTATCTGTCCTAGAAGGTAACACAGAAATGAGACATAGCTGAAATGACCAGATGAAGCTACTACCCAAATGACACCACCCGACTGACAAATGTAAAGCTATGAATGGTAAGAAAGTAGACACATTTTCATCTTCATAGTGTAAACATAGCACTATACGTATGGCAATACCTTGACACTCTTGGTAGTACAGATCTTTGCCCAGTTAGCAAAGTGACCTGTTATGGTTTGGATCTTTGTTTTTGAATTGGAAGTTACTTTAATGATCAACTTTGACTTAGAGATGAGGGAGTTGATGTCCATGAAGTGTAAGTGACTTGCCTGAAGGTCACAGAGTTTAGTAAGAAGCAGAATGAGGATTTCAACCTGAGTCCTCTAACTGTAAAACTAGTGCTATTACTACTGTAGCATCCATAAGATATTGCTTACAATATTTCTACAAAAGTTAATGTACATCAGCTCCAAAGGAGTTTTGCTAACTTATTTTCTCCAGATAAGTTGCTGAAGCCAGCTGAAATTTCTGCATACATCAGACACAGATCTCAGATCTAATGATGACTCCAAAATTAAACCCTTCTTTAATTTTTTTTCAAATCATTAAACTGTTGCTATTGTGTTCATTAAGTGAATAACAAATTCTAGATGATATGATCATAAACTATCATGCTGCATCACCAAAATGCTTAGTAAAGTGCCAAGAATCTAATAAGCCATCAATAAATATTCATCAGACTGAACAAAACTATAATTTGCTATGGATAAAAAGCCAATAATAATAATAATAATAATATTAATAATAAGAAATAGTGTGATGAGGCTGAACTTCTTTGGAAGCTCAAAGGAAGTATTATTTTAATGAAATAATGAAATGCATTTTATAGTAATATAAAATTGATAAATTTCTCAGACTTGCATAGTATTTGATCAGCCATAGCAATTAGTTTCATTACACACTAAACCTTTCATCTCCAATATAATGCACAGTAAATTACTCAGGGAAATGTAACTTTAGTTCATGACAGGTTGACAGATATGATATGAAGATGAGCTCCATGAATATTTTACATAGGAGCAAAGTGTTTTGCTCCTATTTCATACACTTTGTTCTTACTTCAAATTTTATATTGAAATACTATTAGATACATATTATTAATAAAATTTGACACAGGTAGCTAGCTGAAGGAAAAAAAGTTTATTAGGTACTCACTATCACTTTACATCTCCATTAATTTTTATGTTTATAAATTACCTTAATAATAGGTCAGTAGCTTTTAAAATTTATGTATTTATTAACATGTCTTTGCTTCTTTCAGCAGTTCAGCTCATAAAATACAATGGGACTCAGTGTGTTTTTTTGGGAAAATCTGAGAGTTTAACCTGAATTCAAATATCTGTTCCACCACTTACTACCTGGGAGCTCTTAGTCAAATCTTTTAAATTTTCTGACCCTCAATTTCCTCATTTATAAATAAGGGTATTGAATTAAAAACTTCTAAGGATGCTCTCAGCTCAAAATATATTATTGAGAATTGCATAAATATGACCACAGGGTACGTGTGTGTCAGGGGGTGATTTGAAACACAATATAATATTATTCAGTGGTAATAACAACAACAACAAAAATAAAGAAGCATGGTGATGTAATGGAGAGAAATCAGGATTGAAAGTTAAACCTGGGTTCAAGCTCTGACTCTGACACATTCTGGTTATGTCACCCTAGGCAAGTTATTTAAATTCTTAGTGCTCTAGGCAATTGGCTAAGAATTATAAATTTCAAAAAAGGTGCCCACTTTCATTGGTAAAAAGAGTGCTTAATACAATGTAAACCAGAAATCTAGTCCTTATGTTAGTCCCTAAGTAAAAACAAAACAAAAACAAACAAAAACCCTAATATCTCTATGATCTAAGGTTTTTAAAAGGACTTTACAAAATGAAGTTGCAGAAGCCATTATAATTACTGTTGTTTAGACCTTAGCTCTGAGCCTTTCAGCTAACATAAAGAATTTTGAATTTTGAAAGGTTACAGAGATAAAAACTTACATGATATATACAACTATCCAGGTAATAGTAATCACATGTTGTTCCTGTAAAATGCCTAAAGGGGTATTTTGCCCATAGAGATATCTATTTATAATCTGATCTGGCTGACAGAGAATAAAAGTAAATACAAAAGTTATAGCTATATCTTATTTCCTTAGTCTCTAGTCCCCATCTCCAACATCCAAAGGTTAAACTTGTAAGCTTAAGTATTTCTAGAATTTATCCCACTTGTCCTAAGAACTACAATCTTACTAATAAATGTGAAGAACAGAAATAAAATTTTCCCTAAGCATTACTCTTTTAATCCAGTGGTTGAAGTAGAATTAAAATTGTTGAATATCCTTCCACATTGCCTGTCCTTTTCCTCTTGGGGTTATCACTTTCATGTCCGATTATTTCTCACTTACTCTGACCATTTCCTTTGAAAGAAAAGGTTAATATTTCACATAGGGGTCAAGGAATTTTTGAAGCACTTGGACACTCAAGCAAAATCCTATCATAATAAACATACAATGCATCAAGGGGTTCTACATGACCATCAAAAGGGTAACATGGGACAGTAGAAAAGTGTGTGGTTTAGATTCAGAGAACTGGAGCTTAAATCCTGTCTCAACTAATTATTATTTATGAGAATTCAGGAAATAGTCCTCAATTTCCTCATTTACAAAACAAGGGGGGGGGTTGAACTAGATGATCTCTAAATTTCCTTTCAGCTCAAAATCCTATGATTTTTAATAATTTTGCTGCATTGGTAGCTTTTAATAATGAGTACCTCATTAATGTTGTTACAAATGAATTCTCTCCAGCCAGAGAAGGTGCAAACAAATATCATTTATCTTTAATAAAACAAGAACAAGAACAAGAAGGTCAGCAACATCAACAACTACAATAACTACTATTTCCTAGTTATGAACTGTTTGAAGAATAATTTTATCTTCCTGTCTTTCAATGTCAAAATAAAACTCCACTGAGTAGAGAACTGAGTTTTTACTAAGTTACTGGTGATGATTTTCTTACCTATTGACATTTAGAATCTCTCCTACCTTTTCATGTCACATATTCAACAATTAAAGCTCCCTAACTTCTCATTATAGCTCACATATGTAGAAGCCCCCCTATAGAGGGGTAAAGAGTAAGTTGTACATTTGAGACATCTTTTTCTATTCTAGGCTTATGGTCCTGGTACACTTTAAAGTTAAAGGTAGGGTGGACTTTCTGAAGGGTGAATGTACAAATACAAAAAATAAATACTGATTAAAATAGTGACAAAGACAAAATTAGAACTGTGCTCTCTGAAACAATGTTCTCAGTATACCTTGATCAAATTTGTAAACAATGGAGAGCTTCCCATTCTCAGTCAACATATTTCTAAGATACTTTTCCGAAATGACATTTATTCAGGAATAGTAATCTCATTTTTATGTATATAAGGTAAGCATAAAAGGCTATATAAATATAATATGAAGTATTATAAGCAGATATGAATGACTTTTACATACCGACTGGGATGGCTATCTCCCCATTTGTTTGGATGTTGTTCACTTCCTATTATACTTCATATGATGTGGCAAAAATTAATCTAGTGTCTATATTAACTTAAATATTTAATGCATGAAAGTGTTGTTTGCTCAATTAGTAGTCACTTGTCAAAAAGTCCTGGTCTTATTATTCAGCTATCATCAGAAATGGAAACTGTGGAATCTCTATTTCTTCAATGTTAATTTAAACAATTGTAGTTAGTATACTATATTAGAATGGGGAGGACTCAGGTGGTAGCACATTTGGTATAAAAGTTAAATCAAGTTAGAAGACTTTCAAAAAGAAAAAATGACATATGAACATGCATGTACTTTTTCAATATGTCAATAGATTTCAGTTTATTTAGAGAACCAAGTCTTTGATCTTCTTCTTAATCAATCAGCAAGCATTTCCTAAGTGACTACTATTTTTTGGACATTGTGCTAAGTGCTGGGGAAAAACAAAACAAAAAAAATAGAACCTGTTCTAAAGGAATTTATGTTCCACATGGATAGATAACATCCAAACACATAAGTATAAACAAAATAAGTTTATATAAAATAAATATAGTGTCATTTTGAGATAGAGGCATTAGCAACTGGGGGACTAGGAAAACCTCCTGAAGTCAGTGACATATGAACTGAGCTTTGAAAGAAACTCAGGATTCCAACAGGTTTGGGTGAGGAGTGAGTACATGGAAGTCGTGGAAGACAACTTGAATAAGGACATGAAGAAGGAAAACAGAATGCCATATATGGATAGTAGTAAAAATAAATAATATGGCTTGGCCTAACAGTCCATGAAGGTGAGTAGTGTGCAACCAGTCTGGAAAGATAGGAAGCCACAAGATAGTGAATGACTTTAAAAGATAAATAGAAGGTCTGACATTTGTTTCTAGAAGTACTAAGGAATTGTTGGAGGAATTAAAGCAGGAAAGTAATATGGTTCCAACTATCCTTGAGAATATCACTTTAGCAGGTATGTAGCCATTGGAGGGGAAATGATGTGGGAGAAATAATAAGAAGGGTACAACATTCCAAGAAAGAGGATATGAGGACTTAAACTCTGGTCTCTAAGTGAGTACAGAGAAGGGAACAGATTGAGAAATGCTGTGTATATAGCATGAACTAAAATTGGGAGTTAATTTCATAAACAGAGTTACTAAGACTTGAGGATGACTTCAGCTTTACTAATAGCTGTGCAAATTTCAATGCTATCTCATCTGTGTGACTTTCATGGATATTTTCCTCTGAATACTCCACAGGGATATGACTCAACAGTGCAAAGACCTTTCCCTCGATCTTTTGACTAATGAAGCTTGAGTGCTATCCATGTAGTATCTCCTGTTCTCTTGAAAAAACCACTTCCTTTTCTGTTGGTTCATCGTATTTTTTTTTGCTTTGTAACCCTGATTTTTAGTGATTATATACCAGAAAGGACAATGTTTCTTTTTTTATGGTAATTTTTACTTTTTTTTCTTTTCAACATTTACTTCCACAAGATTTTGAGTTCTAAATTTTCACCTCATCTCACCCCTCCCCCTACCCTAAGATGGCAGGCATTCTGAATACCCCTTCCTCTAGTCTGCCTTCCCTTCTATCTCTCCCCCTCCTTCTCTTACCCTCTTCCTCTTCAATTTTCTTGTAGGGCAGAATGGATTTCTGTACTCCATTTCCTGTATTTCTTGTTTCCCAGTTGCATGTGAAAACATTTTTTTTAAACATGTGTTTTTAAAATTTTGCTTTCCAAATTTTCTCCCTTCCTCCCTCCCCACCCACCCTCATTGATAAGGCAAGCAACTAAATATAGGTTATATATGTGCAGGTATGCTAAGCACTTCCATAGCAGATGTGCTGTGAAAAACTAACTCTATTTCCCTTAATCCTATCCCACCCCCCCATTTATTCTATTCTTACTTTGGCCCTGACCCTCCTCAGAAGTACTTGCTTCTGATTGTCCCCTTTCCCAATCTGCCCTCCTCTCTATCATACACCTGCTCTCTTCTCCCCTTCCCCCCCATTTTCCTGTAGACAGATTTCCATACCCAATTGAGTGTGTATGCTATTCCCTCCTTAACTCAAATTCTATGAGAATAAGATTCACTCCTTCCCTCTCACCTTCCCCTATTTCCCCTCCACTGTAAGAGCCTTTTATTTTCTGTTTTTCTTGTGAGATAATTTACCCCTGTTCTACCTCTCCCTTTCTCCTTCTGTAGTATAATTCTCCCTCACCCCTTAATTTTATTCTCCAGATATGACCCCTTCATTTTCAACTCACCCTGTGCCCTCTATCTATCTATCTATCTATCTATCTATCTATCTATCTATCTATCTATCTATCTATATCTATATATACGCACATATAATTTTTCCCCTCCAACTACCCTAATACTGACAAAGGTCTCATGAGTTACAAATATCATCTTTCCATGCAGGAATGTAAACAGTTCAACCTTAATAAATCTCTTATGATTTTCTCTTTCGTGTTTACCTCTTCATGTTCCACTTGAATCCTGTATTTGAAAATCAAATTTTCTATTCAGCTCTGGTCTTTACATCAAGAATGCTTGAAAGTCCTCTATTTCACTGAATGACCATTTTTCCCCTGCAGGATTATACTTAGTTTTGCTGGGTAGGTTATTCTTGGTTGTAATCCTATCTCCTTTGCTCTCTGGAATGTTATATTCCATGACCTGCAGTCCCTTAATGTAGAAGCCTCTAAATCTTGTGTTATCCTGATTGTGTTTCCACAATACTTGAATTGTTTCTTTCTGGCTGCTTGTAATATTTTCTCCTTGACCTGGGAACTCTGGAATTTGGCTACAATATTCCTAGGAGTTTTCCTTTGGGGATCTCTTTCAGTTGGTGATCGGTGGATTCTTTCAATTTCTATTTTGCCCTCTGGTTATAAAATATCAGGACAGTTTTCCTGGATAATTTCCTTTTTTTTTCTTTTTTTTTTAAACCTCATGTTTTACTTTTTTTTATGGTTTTATAGTCTTAATAATAGACTCATTATACATCACATAATTACACAAAGAACATCTGTACACTACAAATGTGTATAGGTTTCTAGTATTTCGTAGGTGTTCCCTAAATCATTGGGAAAATGTATCTTTATTTTATTTTTTAAAACTGATTCTTTTAAGCTTTTAAATAGTTAGCATTGGACTTAGCACATAGTAACAACTCAATAAATACTTACGGCAAATTTTCTGTTCAACTCTGGTCGTTTCATCAAGAATGCTTGAAAGTCCTCTATTTCACTGAATGACCATTTTTTCCCCTGCAGGATTATACTTAGTTTTGCTGGGTAGGTGATTCTTGGTTGTAATCCTATCTCTTTTGCTCTCCAGAATATTATATTCTTTGCCATGCAGTCCCTTAATGTAGAAGCAGCTAAATCTTGTGTTATTCTGATTGTGTATCCACAATACTTGAATTGTTTCTTTCTGGCTGCTTGTAATATTTTCTCCTTGATCTGGGAGCTCTGGAATTTGGCTACAATATTCCTAGGAGTTTTCCTTTGGGGATCTCTTTAAAGAGGAGATTGATGCATTCTTTCAATTTCTATTTTGTCCTCTGGTTCTAAAACATCAGGACAATTTTCCTTGATAATTCCTTGAAAGATGATGTCTAGGCTCTTTTTTTGATCATGGCTTTCAGATAGTCCAATAATTTTTAAATTCTCTCCCCTGGATCTATTTTTCAGGTCAGTTGTTTTTCCAATGAGATATTTCACATTGTTTTCTAATTTTTCATTCTTTTGGATTTCTTTTACAGTGTCTTGATTTCTCATAAGGTCACTAGCTTCCAATTGCTCTTTTCTAATTTTTAAGAAGTATTTTCTTCAGTAATCTTTTGGACTTCTTTTTCCATTTGGCCAATTTTGCTTTTTAGGGCATTCTTCTCCTCATTGTTGGACCTCTTTTGCCATTTGGGTTAGGCTATTTTTTAAGGTGTTATTTTCTTCAGTATTTTTTGGGGTCTGCTTTAGCAAACTGTTGAATTGTTTTTCATGATTTTCTTGTGAAACTCTCAGTTTTTCCTCTACTTATCTTACTTGCTTCTCAAAATCCCTTTTGAGCTCTTCCAAGGCCTGGGACTGATTCATATGCTTCTTGGAGGCTTTGGATGTAGGAGCTTTGGCTTCATTGTCTTTTTTCTGGTTGTATGTTTTGATCTTCTTTGTCACCAAAGTAAGATAATATAGTCTGATTCTTTTTCCGCTGCTTACTCATGGTCCCGGCCAATTACTTGAGTTTTAAACTCTTTGTTAAGGTAGAAGTCTGCTTCCAATGTGGAGAATGTACTGTCCCAAGCTTCAGAAGTTTGTACAACTGTTTTCAGAGATACTTCTAGGGATCTGAAAATTTTCAGTTCTTCCAAGGTGCTATGATAAGGGGTTAGGTGTTTTCTCTCCACCACCACAAGAAGCTTCACCACACCAGCATTCCTCCTCGCCCCATGACCACCCCTCAGAACTGTGACCCAGATCCAAGCACTGGTAAAGCAAGAGATTCCTGCCTCAGCACTGGCAAAGAGATCCCTGCAATCCCCCTCTGATCAGCCACTTAATTTCCCCTCAGGCTCAGGAAACATCCACGGTCCCAGGGGTGGCTGAGACCTAGCTCCTCTCACTGCAGTCACAGACTTTTCCCACTGACCTTCCAAGTTGTCTTTGGCATTCATGGGTTGAGAAGTCTGGAATCTGCTACAGCTGCCCGTGATTCAGCTCTCTGAGCCCTGCTCCAGGATCGCTGTGGCCTGGGAGCTCACACCAAACTGCGCCCCTCTCCCTGCCTGGTGTGATATACCTTTCTGATCAACCATCCAGGCTGTCTTTAGCTGGAAATTTGTTTCACTGTCTTTTTGTGGGTTCTGCTGCTTTAGAATTTGTTTAGAGCCATTTTTTATAGGTATTTAAAGGGGTTTGGGGGGAGAGCTCATGCAAGTCACTGCTTTCCCTCCACCATCTTGGCTCTGCTCCAGAAGTACACAATGTTTCTTAACATTCTATCAATTACTCAATTACCCTCATTTACCCATCCTCATTTTTTATTCCTCTATGATGGTGATGTTTCATGATTCACAAAACTATAGGATCACTGGAAAAATATTGATGTCATATTGATTATTGGTTTAGGAAGAAGCTTGAAATCTTTGAAAATAGTGACCAATTTTCCAAATGCTAAATAGTAAGTTACCTTCAGTTTGTTGTTCATCTTCAATGACAGTCCAAATCATTTGTTCTGAGGGGTCAACTCTATGGACTGTTCAATGAACTGTGCATATCATATTCTATTTATTTTTGCATATCATGTCTTAGAAATAATTTTTAAAAATTATTTTGGTTTATTCTATGTGAATAGTTGAACTAAACAATTTTTAGTTAGTTTGGATCTCTTTTAAGAGACTGCAGTGTTCCAGAGCTTGACACTACCAGCAACATGCAGAAATGTGAACTTCTAAAGGATCTTTGAATATGTGTGGATATTCCTTATATTTCTACTTTAAACTTTATAACCCACATGACAGTATCAATTAACTTTAGTCATTTTTTTCATCTCTGTCTATTTTTATTCTTTTATATTGATGATAAAAATATCTATGTTCTCTCCGAGGTCCTATTAAAGAGGGAAAGGAAGGAAAAATAATAAGCATTTATATAGCATCTACTATGTGTCTGGCACTGTGCTAAGTGCTTTCCAAATATCTCATTTGAGCTCCATTTGATAGATGCTGTTATTATCCCCATTTTAGAGTTGAGGAAACTTAGGCAAACAAATTTAATGACTTGTCCAAGGTCACACAGATAGTAAGTCCGAAGCCAAATCTGAACTTA
Organism: Vombatus ursinus; assembly: GCF_900497805.2. NCBI lineage: Eukaryota > Metazoa > Chordata > Mammalia > Diprotodontia > Vombatidae > Vombatus > Vombatus ursinus. Next base: position 15,142,289 of record NW_020954569.1, read on the forward strand.
TGTCTCCTTTACTCAAGGCTCAGCATTCTATCTGCCATATTGCATTTAGTGCCAGTGGTTCCTTTTATTCAATCAATCCTCAGGTAGTGTGTTATCAATTGTAAGGTTAGAGTCCAAATGCTTTCATTCAAATTTATTGTTGGAGAAAATAATTTCTTATAGAAATTTTTAGGGGGTATTATCTAATTTTCTTCTATTTCTTTTACTTCTAATTTCATCCTAAGATTATTTTTGGATTATATGCTTTCAACTCAAGATATCTGTAAATTTGTTTTACCTCCACTTCTCAATGTTTTATGAATTAATCATGATTACAATCTCCCATCATCCATCTCTGAAGGAATTTATAATTCTAAGCTTATGTTGCTTTTGGCTATCTTATATCCTCACTTGGCAAGGAGATCAAGAATTTTACGATCAATGATGATGATTTAACATAAAAGAATTAAAATTTGATTGCTTCTCTGCCTACATGTCACATCTACAGGATTAGTAAGTGATCAATAAATTGTAGTATGAATGAATGTCATATGAGTTTTTGTATGCTCAATAACTGTGAATTATGTAATTGCAAAGATGATGTGAATTTATATATTGAAGCATATTTTTTCTCAGAGTGGTTAGAAGATATTTTCAGAAAGAGAAAACAACCACCCTTTCAAACTTCTGATTAAAGGAAGAATTCTTGGCTGGAGAAGATCATTGCTATGTTAGACATCTCAACAATTCTAATGATTAAATCAATAATAAAAATTTAGAGAGTTAATAGAAATTATAATGAAATATGTTTCATATATTAAAAAGTATCTTCAAATATCCTTAGCATTTCACATCAATTAAAATGTTTTCATTAGTGTGCTTTTAACTTTCTATTAAATATACTCATTCTTGAGAAGGGAATGATAAGAATCAGCTATAGTGAATAGTATACAATCAAAGCTAATCAGAATGAATCAAGGGTGGTGTATTATATAACATTAGGACCTAAAACTAGCCTCTGAAAATTGAATTTGTTGTATAACTAGTAGGATAAGGTGACTCACAGATTAAATGTTAATGTTACATCTTATTCTTCAGAGCCAATGTTATTAAGAACTTCAGGGACTATATTTAAAATTTTTGTTCTATACAATTTACCCAACCTACTTAATTTTAGTAGATTTCAAATAGCTTATGTAGTTATTATAATATGCTTGGTCTATGATAGGTTATTCAAAATGTTACAGAAAATGTAATAAAGGCAGTAGATAGAAATGCAAAAATAAAAACCAAGGTATTTTTTTTCCCAAAGGAAAGAGAACAATGGAAAAGAATGTAGTCTATGTAGTGTCAAACTTATGAGTCAATGAAAACATAAGATTTTATATATATATACATATATATATATGAATCAAATAATTGTAAAGTAACAATTAACATGAAAGATGAGAATGTCATTTCTGTGAATCAATGAACTTAGCCTTTGAGGTAAATGAATCTCATTTCACATGTGCAAATCCACATTTATATGCATGCAAATATATGTATAAATATGTACATATTTGTGTTGAGTTACAATTTCTATGGTAAGAAAACTGAGTTGATTGTCAATATTAGAATGAGTAGAACTTTTTTAAAAATGTAGTAAATATTTTAACAGCTAATTTTTACAATATGAGAGTTTTCATTGAGTAATGATAGCATGAATTGAAATTCTTTCTCTTTAAGCTTCTGGTTACTACACATATGTATATTCACTCTCAATACAAGTTCACATCTTAAGTAAAATTGAAATCAACTTCTAACAATTTTACTCAAATAAGGAATATAAATTGACTGTGTCAAGTACTATGCTATGAACTGGGGATAAAAAAAATAAACAACAGAAACAAACCATTACCTGCTCTTGAAGAGATTGCATTCTATTCTAGAGGGATGAAAACAGGTAAGTATAATCAGATAGGTAGATGTTTTGGTTGTTCAGTCATTTTCAGTCATGTCTAACTCATCATGATTCCATGTGGGGTTTTCTTTTCAGAGATACAGAAGGACTTTGCCATTTTCTTCTCTTGATTATTTTACAGATGAGGAAACTGAGGCAAATATGATTAAGTGACTTGCCCAGGGTCACACAGGTAAATAGTGTCTGAGGCCAGATTAAAACTCAGGTCTTCCTGAATCCAGGCCTAGCACTTTAACCACTTAGATACCTCTTTGCCCCCAGGTAGGTAAATTTAATCTCATATTATATATACATGATAACTATCAAGCAATTTCATGAATAGTAGACACCAGTATTGGCGGTGATCAAAAAAGAGCTCATGTAGAATGAAATAATTATTGGACTGAGGTTAAAGCAAAAGCAACTTAGAGATTCTATGAGCCAAAGTTGAGGAGAGATAGGGTTCCAGGGTATGGGTACAGCATTTACAAAGCCTCAGATGGAGTGGAAAAATTCCAAGTATAGGGAGACACAAGTAGGAAAGTTTGATTAGAAAATAGAGTTCAAGATGGAGTGTACTATGAAATCAGTCTGGAAAGGAAAATTTGAATAATATTGTGAAAGACATTGAATGTCAATTAGAAAATGTATTTTTTCTTACTGGGAGTAACTAAGTTTATTAAATAGAGGAGTGACTGAATGAGATCTGAACATTAGCAACATCAACTTTGACCACTGTGTTAGTGGATAATTTGGAGAGAGTGGAGATTGCAAGCATGAACACTGATTTACAGGCTATTTAGATGATTCACCTGATGAGACTGAGTTAGAGTGTTGGCCATGTGAAAGGAGACAAGAAAATGTAGTCAAGATTGTGAAGATGGAATTGTACAAAACCTGATAACTGTTTGGATAAAGAAATAAAGGTAGAATGAAGTGTTGAGAATGACTCTGAAGTTGAGAACTTAGGTAAATGGAAGAACAAAAGTGGCAGATAGGTCATGGGCCTGGAGTCAGAGAGACCTAAGTTCAAATTGAACTTCACACACTTAATACCTGTGTAACTGTGGGCAGGTACCTTAACCTCTTTTTGTCTCCATTTCTTCAACTGTAAAATAACAGCACCTATTTTTCATGATTGTTATGAGGATCAAATGGGATAATATTTACAAAATAACATCATAGTGCTAGCCATATAGAAGGTGCTCTATAAAAGCTCATTCCCTTTGTTCCCTCTACCAATGATGCTCACAACAATAATAGGAAAGTTGGAAAGATGGGCAGGTAATTGGAGATACCTATGAAATATCCAGACAGAGTTGTTCAGCATACATCTGGTAAAGCATGCCTGGATTTCAAGAAAAATCTAGTTTCTGAGTTATGGTTCAAGTCTATACATGTTGGGAATACAGAGGCCACTTCTTCCTTTTCTCTGTTATTCTCTTGAGGAAAATTAGTGCTGCCATGATGAAGACCTTTATCATCAACATTTATTTATACATGACTGTACAAGCCAGATCTTCATGACTTTTAATGGGCTATGGTACAAACTATTTCCAAGTTCAGGATGAACTTTATAAAGGAAAGGACATTTAACCTTAAGCAAAGAAGCATGATGGGGTATGAAGAACATAAGGCTGGAACATAAATGAAAAACATAAATGAAGAACATAAATGGAAGCCTGAGTAGTGCTTTTGTTACTAACTCAAGGACTTATTTGGAATAAATAATTCAACATGTCTGAACTCAGTTTTCCCATTAGTAAAATAATACTATTGAAATAGATAACCTTTAACAACTCTTGAAACACTGAACTATTTATTATATTTGCACTAATACTTTCTTTTTCTTTTTCCAACTAAGCCATGTCATGTAATGCATATAAACTAAGACATTTCAAAGAAAAAAGTTGCAGTCAGTATATCATCTTCTAAAATTTTTCCATAAAATTCTATTTCTTGAAATGTAGGCAACTCTCAATAGGTATAGGAACTTTCTACTATACTACAAAATTTGGCTGCAATAGAGGCTGCAATAGTGCTTTATTTTATAAAAAAAATTACTCAATTAATTAAGTACCCTAAACACCAAAGTAATGAAGACCACAGACATATTTTCATGCCCATAATATCCCTTATCTATTACTGTGCTATTTATGCAACCTAGATTATGATTAAACTTTTCTGGGTCTTAGTCTCCTCATCTGTAAATTGATGAGGTGGGAGTATATCACTCCAAAGGAACCTGCTAGCTTTAAATCCCATAACCTGGTTTCTGAACTGTAATTGTTAAAGAAAAGCTGAGATTCTCATGTATCTCATACTCATTCCAAATTTATAGGTTTCTATGTGAAGGGAGAGGGCTTTTCTCCAGAAAAGAAATAGTTCATATGATTAAAAAAATACAAGACGAGGGGATGACGGGATCAGTTTGTGATACTATTTACCCATAGATGGAAAGTACACAATTTGTAAGAATCCACTGAACAATTTCACTCTCCACACCCCTGCGACTGGTTCTTGTCCTATTAAGAATATTTTAAAATAATTTACAAGTCACAATGACAGTTAAGTAATAACAAGTCAAATAATCAATGTAGCATCACTATAGAGTGAGCATTGAATCCTTTTTAGTGCTTTAAACATCAAAACCTATGATTGAATTCGTTAAGAGTAGGACTTGGTGAGAATCTTCACGAATGGTAAAACAACTCCCTAACAGGGAGTCTAAAAAATAGATATCCTCAAATTTTTATAGGTTCTTCAAGTGGTAAGTGGATTGATTTTTTTGGCTAGGTAACAGAAGAAAGAACTAGGATCACTGTGTATAATGTGTAAAGGAAGAGATTTCCATTGGTTTTAAGGAAAATATTTCTATCAATTCAAGGTATTACCAAACAAAATGTTGCTACCTCAGGAGAAATTAAACTTTCCCTCCCTCAGAATCTTTGAGCACAATCTGAATAGCAACCTTTCTCTAATGGTATATATGGGAGTTTTTGACTGGATATAATTTGAACTAGATGGCTACTTTGGTCATTTCCAGCTCTATAATTTTATAACTTTAAAGTCTTGTATTTTTTTGGCATAAGCTCAAATGAACAAAGTTCTACTGCCAGGAAAAAAAGTAAAAGGAATAGATGACATATCTGCTATCTACAAATTAAAGAATGATGAGGGTTTTTTTTCCTAGTGAAAGACTATTAAAAATATTGCCTAATTATTTCTTAAGTTGTGCTATTATATTGTGTACATGGAACAAAATTGCCCTTCTAAGAAGGTGACCAGGGAGACATGAAGCACAGCTTAGGGTTCATCAATATGCATGCTGCTGTTTTTTCCAATGAGATTTTAAATCATCCACATGTTTATATTTCCTCAGTGACACTAATTTGGTTTTCAAGCCACTTTTGTTTAAGTTTTGTTTTATTATGCAAACTTGCATTGTCTTCTTTAACAGAAATCTCATTTAAACAATTTAATTAGAACTTGAGGGTCCAAGTAATGGTGTGTGTGTGTGTGTGTGTGTGTGTTTGTGTGTGTGTGTGTGTATAAACTACTTATATCATAACAATGATGAAAGAAGTTTATGAAAGCCTTTCTTAGTGTACAATAAAGCTTGTATACTGATACCCATTTGCTTCACCACCAGAGTAAATTGAGAATACAACAGCAACACAAAGAAAAATGTTCAGGATTGCAAATGCTACACTATGTTACATTTCTCAAAGTGTTACTATCTTTGATTTATGCTTTACTCTGAGCTAGAGTGGCTTGCAGCAGAAATGGCTTAAAGAGATCTAAGAATCATTGATTCATTGGCAAGAATTTTTCTTTGAGACCAATCTTTCACAAACATCAACATGAAAGGTTTTCAAAGAAAAAATATATACGTATTTTGTGGATGAACCTTACTATACAATAAAGCTACTTCGGTCCTTTAGAAACTGAATGAGACCTTGAAGGAAAGTCAAATTGTCAAATTTGGATTATATAAAGATGTGAGGGAGAGAGAGCAAAGAAAAGTATGTTAAGATAAGAAAGACAAAAATAGGAAATTGTGATCTCCCCATTATTGTTAACTAAATTGAAAAGTAATTAAGATGGACTGAAAAACTGAGTGCATGAATGGGAATAATGTGAGATGAGTTTGGATATGTAGGTTGTAGCAAAACTTTAAAAGGCCTTTGATGGTAATTAAACAGTGCGTAATTTTTTTGAAAAGGTAATGGGGGACTACTAAGAACTTTTGAGCAAAGGAATAAGTAGAGGCACCATAGAGTAGTGGAAGGTACACTAGATTTTGAGTCATTGCTACTAGATTTTAATTCTATGCTGCATAGTTACTGTATATATCCTTCAATGAAGTCATATATACAGTTTGACTATCATTTTCTTCATTTTTAAAGGAGGGGAGTAGAGCATATCTAATATAAGATCCCATACAGTTCTAATTTTTTTCCAGGAAAAAAAAAGTTCTGAAAAGTGTAGAGAATAACAAATTAAATGAGTTGCTTTTTGTGTGTGTTATTTACAACAAAGAAACTATATCAGCATTTGACTTGGTAAGGCAAAATCCATCCTTCAGGAATTTTCTTCAACAAAGTATTGCTTATGAGTATGTCCAATTGTTCACTTAGGTGTTTAGTGTCAGGGGTCAGAGATTCACATAATTCTTACCCTTGTATTCCCTGTTTAAGAGAGACAGAAATATTAGTGAAGTGGAAGAATGACATGGACGGCATGTGAGTAAATACAGTAAATTAATTCCTAAGTTGTGGGGATTCTGTTACAGAGTCATTATTGGAAGCTATCACAAAATTGTCAGCTTTTCTCCATGACCATGCAATTTGCACAGCCAAAGAGAATAATTGGAATCACATCATTGAAAGGCTAATAGAAAGTGCCATCTGCACAGACATGGGTTTTCACTTTGGAGGACATCACAAAGATAAGCACCAAAGGTGTTTTTATTTGAACTGAGAGTTATCACAGACATGTTCAATCATACTCTGAAATATAGCATAATTTATTCATTTTTATACCTAACAGTTCAAATCCTATGTCTCATGCTTAGTTCTCATTTTAAAAGGTACTAAAAATGAATCATGTGTTGTTTGAAAGGAAAAGTATGCTTTGTATAAACGGTTCCATGGAATGTTAAGAAAAAGAGGCTATTAACTAAATAGAACTGGAAGAGGAAAAAAAGGAAAAGATAATAAACTAGAGATCAAATCGCCAAACTAAATTATAGCAGTTTTATAAGTAGAGGCCTGATGTGCTAGTAAATGTCTCTGGACATTTTGTGAAGTGATGCCCTACAATAACTATTAAAGGAGTTATGTGACGAGTTTCTCTTTTTGTCACTACAGCTAATGAGATTTCATTGTTTAATACATTTCCAGTGGCTGAGCAATGGAAGGTGAAAATGTAAGTTATGCTTCCTCTGGCATCTTTTTGTGGGTACAGTCTTATCACTTAATTAAAAGAGCACTGAATCACAAGAGATATTTGGAAAGAAATAATATTTGAGAAGAATCTTGGACCATTAAAGAGTTCCTGTAAAATAAAAAAAAATAGGAAGAAGTTGAAATCTGAAAATTTCCTGAATATTATCCATTTGTTATCTTTTGAATACTCTTGCTTCTACTTCAGGAGTCAGTGGGTATGATCTGGGAATAAAATTAAGTAATTACATTTTCTTATTGTAGAAGTAAAATTTTAGAATTAGGAGAGTTGAAATGATAGAAAATAGAATGTTATATGTATTATGCATGTATATATGTTATAATAATAATAATACCTTCCTTAATCCACATAATTTTTCCCAATTACTATGAGTAATCAAAAAGTTCTCAAGGAGTTTTTAAACTGGGCAATGTAAAACATAATTACTTAGGCTTTACTTACTATAGAAGAAAAACTCTGAAGATAGAAACAAAAAAAAAAGAAAATAAACCAGAATGGTACAACTAAGTTTTTAATCAATGACTCCACTATATGTCACCTCATCAGTGGATCCATATTTTCATTGGTGAAGGGTACTTCCTCCAACACTCCAGACTAAAGGCCTACTACATGCTCTTATTGTGTGTGATTCCATTCTTTTCTTCCCTTAAGTCCTATTCAGAATGATATCTTATATGCCCCTAAAGGACTTCTTTTAGGTCTTTTAATGTTATGTGGATATCACTGCAACATGTGGTCTATTTATCTCTTATTCCTTCCCCTTGTTATATAATCAACCACTTCCTTTCCTAACCATTTCTTGCCTGCATAATATATTTTTATTCCTTTTATGTTAGAGACTATTCATGACCACGATACATTTCAGAAAGAAAACACCTAGATGGTGTGCCCACACACTACCATTGATCTTGCTCTTCTCATTTTTGTGAAGTATGACATATACTTTTAAGAATTCCTATAATTGCACCATTTTGCCATAAAACCTAATGTTGCTGTGACAAAATTAATATTCCACAAATGATTTTTTTTTCTCCCAAGGGACAGCTTGGATTGGCTAAAAATGCTAGACAATTTCCCAAATGCAATCTACCTTGAACTCTTCCTTCTATTCATTTCTATGACCAGCTCATTTATATACTGATGGACTGTACATCCAAATGCATTTCATAATATATGTAAGGGGGATTCTTCACTCAATTGGTTGTTCCTGTTTGTATTGTTGGGCCAATCTCCATTGAATTATTTTAGATCTCATTAAAGCCCATCTACCAGGTTCTGCATTTTACTAAAGTGATTAGTTTACTATCATCTTCAAAGAGGAACATTTTTAATCATCTATAGAGAATCACTGATTTATTTGAATTCTGAATCAGATATCCTCCAAGACAATGGCAAGCACCTTTGAAAACCTTTATACATATTGTTTTTTTTATAGTTTACTTGAATTGAAATATTATAATCAGAGAATATTGAGCAAATCTGCATCTATTATTGAATCTATCAAGGTACATTTTACAATCTTATTACGTGCATAGGAGATTCATTTTTTGGGATCCTTTAAAGATGTCTTTTGCTCTACTCTAATAACTCAAGGGCTTTTTCCTCTTAGGAAATAATCTGCATTCCCTCCACCTTTAAATAAGTTGCAAAAGACCTGATCTCCTAGAGAAAATTATGAAAGGTGTCTCTTCTTGTTGAATATGTTCATGAAATGTGTGTACGTTTCATTCATTCTCATAAAGATTTCTTAAAGAAATGACAAAAACATTAAAAACTAGTTAATTAAAAGAACTCAAAAAAAGCTGACATACTTCGAGTTGCCCTTATCTAAAAAGAGAAGAAACAGATGGTCACTTAAAATATGAAAAAAGTTAAAAGAATTATTGAAAGATTACATAGAAAATTATATTCAGTCAGCATCAACAAATTTAAGGAAATGACTTACTACCTACAACAATATAAAACAAATCAAATATCCAAATAATTAGACTATGAAATAGATTTTTTGAATAATCTAATCCAAATTCAAAAATGAACTTTATATCTTTCTATCAAAATATCTGTTTCTTCATTCCTTGTTCCTGTCCATGACACCAATATCTTCTCAGGCACTATTCAGTATAGTGTCTGGCAAAACAGTCTACACTATTCTATTGATTTAATCTTGGCATTATCCTCAACTCTTCACTCTCCCTCAACTTTCAAAACCAATCCGTGTTTGAGTTCTGTCCTTATTACCCCCACATTTCTTTTGTCTATCACTTCTCTCCATTTGTTATCAGTACTGTATTTCATACCCTTATCACTTCTCATTTAGACTATTTCAATAGTTCCATTGATCATTCTAATAGATAATCCTGTGGTCTCCCTAAATCCAGTCTTCTCTTCAATCCATCTTGCAAACAGCTGTCAACTTGATATTGTTAAAACACAGATCTAACCATATCTCTTCCTTGATCAAGAAAATTCAGTTGATCTTTGTTGCCTCTTTTATAAAAGACAAATACCTGTTGGATATTTAATAAATTTGACAGTCTGATTGATATTATTCCTTCTTTCACACACTATATTCTAGTCTAACTCTTTTACTTGTAATTCACTATGTGCCATATTCCATCTCCTTCCACTATTTATTTGCACATCTCCCAGGACTGAAATACTCTCCCATCTCACCTTCCTCACTTGCCGTTCCAAACTTCTTTCAAGATTGAGCAAAAGTGCAGCAACTTATACTGGGATTTTAATGATCTGACAGTTGTTAATGTTTTTGCTGGTAAGAATAATTTTGAATTTTATTTGCATATGTGCATTCATTTGGGGTAATATCATCTGAAATAGAGGTAGAAAGACCCCCTTCATATACTGATGAGTAAACTGAGCTTTAGAAAGGTTAAATGATTAACCCAGTGACATTCAGGTAATAATTATACCAAAAGGGATTCAAATTATAGTTGAACTGAATGCATATACAAGATTTTTTTTCAATACAAGTTACTTGTGTATATTCTGTTTTTCCACAGCATAATATAATTACTTTGAAGGCAGAAATAGTTTCACTTTTCTCTCTGTATCCTGAAAGCTTAGTATAATTCTTAGCAGATGGTAGATATTTAATAAATGCTTGATGAATTAACTGATTTGATATGCTGACAAATTTATTCAGTTTTTATACTTGTTTTGCATTCCCACCCCCCCAATTTTTCCTTAAAGTCTTGTGCAGATGGTATGGTTTGAGTTCATTCCAAGATTTTTGCAAATTCATTCTCCCCTGCTCTTTTTACTGTTTTGTGAGTTGATATTATTCATAATTTTACTCCACAATCCATTATAGTGTATTATATTGTAGTTTATATTCTAAACTGATTTTTCCTTTTAGGCCACATTTCTTTCTTTGACTAGGAGAACAAGCATGTGCTAGCTGAAGTGGACAGGGAAATTTTTTCTTTCTGGTTGATGATAATGATATTACGTAGGTTAAATGATGAAAAAAAATTGTGACAGTGGGCATTAATATATATTTTTAAATCCTTTTTACCAATATATCTTGCATACATGACCATTTTCCAAAAGGGTAAATCAGAGCTATTATAATTTCATTCAATAATCATTCTTGGCCTCTGTTTTAGTGTATGATTAACTTTGACCATTATTTTGAGAAGCTCATAATCTCTCTATGTCAAAGTAATTGGCTGGTAAATTACTTGTACATTAATTTTTTGATATGATAAGTCAATTTTTTTAAAGTTTACTTTTCCTTACCATGTCCAGAAAACCCTATTTTTTTCTTAAAGAAACCATCATTTATAGGTAAGAAACTTGCCATTAAAGTCCTTGATATATTTCATTCCTTAATCCTTTGTTCCAACTTTATCTTTACCATCTTCCTCCAATGCCTGACATTTCATTGACACTAGTATCACAGACTTAAAGTGGAAAGAGATCTAGAAATCATCTCATCCAAGCCTCTCAATTTATATATAAGAATGAGTCTATGTGACTTGTTCAAAATCACAGAGGAAATACATGACAGAGGTAGGAATCAAATAGATCCTCTGACTTCAAATCTACCACATTTTCCACTATCTATTAACTACTGTGTGTATGTTCTTACTTATATGTATGTAACATTAAAAACAAAAAATTGAGAAATAATGATGTTATAACTTTATTGTAGAAGGATCTGATATTTTTATTAGCTTGGGTATCATCCAGAAGTAAGAGATTCACTTCTACAGAAAGGGAGCAGAAAGATACTGGAAATAAGAGGCTTGTCAAATATAATCTTCCTTTTTGGCAATAGTGAAGTAGCCAGTTGGGATTGGAGTGGAAAGGAAAGAGACAAAATCTTTTGTTTCCCCACTTCATTCCACAAACACATCTTCTAACCCAGGGTACTTTTTATCCCCAAACTGACAAGAAACAAAGGCTGCATCACTTTTTAAATTTCAGATTATGTTCCCATTGCTAACCATTCCTTTAAAAAAAACCTGTCATCTACTTTGAAAAGAAGTAAGAACTTACTTGATATAAAGTTGATATCAACTTCACTAACTAACTTAATTCAGCAATAAACATATACTTATAGCCTAAAATGTGCGATGTTAATTCTAGGCATTGACTCAGCAGAAAAGTCCTTGCTTTCATGACTTTTACATCCTGGTGGCACTCTGTTATCTGCCATATACAGAGTTATACGTGGGGAAGTGCCACATGTAAGTGGAAAGGTTCATTTTCAATGTAATAATCTTGCTCTGTAGAAGATTTATTCTTTCACCACACAAGGAAATAAATTTTTTTCAAAGACTATTCTGAGGATGAAATGATAATACAAAAAAAGAATGCTCTCCTATTTTATGGAATAATAAATCAAATAAAAAATTTAGTTTTTTGACAAATTTCTGTCACTTTTTTATTGAAAATGCAGTAAAGGCTTGTCAAAAATAGAAATCACAGACAGTCTACTTAAGTTACTATCATTGCAGCAACCTCTGTCAAATGTCATTTTTCTCCATTTCATGTCTTTGTGTGGGAGTTTGTGCCTGAGCATGATTGTGCATGTGTGTATGTGCATATGTATGACTATCTGGTATACTTAAGTCAGACTTCTATTATTTCAATTAATTGAATTACATTGAATTGTATTGAATTACAGCTGAGGGAACAGAGCCCCCAAGAATTAAAATTATTTGCCTAAGGTCACAAAGAATATGAATGTCACTTCTTATTATTCCAAATGATTATTCGAGAATCAAAACATATTTTCCATTGAAATAATCTTATAAAGCATGGTTAGAGTATTGGTACAAGCTCCATAAGTCTTATAAAACCACAATCTAACAATTAAATAAACTGATTATCTTATATATCAATCATTCTACATTGAAAAGGTGAGTGCTTTTCCACTTTATGAAAAAATAAATCAAATAAGAAATTTATTTCTCCATAAAAAGGTGTCCAAAATTATAACTTTGAATATTTAACTCTCAATATCAAGAAATATATCTCCCTCCATGCTCATCTGTTCAAAATTTTAGAAACTAAAATTATATCTACTATTTCACTGAAGTATTGCTAGAAAGAACCTAAAAAGTCATCTAACCCAAAACCTCATCATGAGTAACCTGAGAAACAAAGAGATTAAGTATTTTGATAAAGCATTGTGGTAAATATCAGACATAGGATCTGAACCAAATTCTCTGACTCTAGCCAATATCCTTTCTGCTATATTGTCTACCTTCAAGCCGATGGTGATGGGAACGATACAAGCTGAGATTTTGTTGACATGTGAAAATGGAATGGATAGGAACTGAGGTTCCACATCTTGTTCCCCTTGTTCTCTTTTCTCTTTGCACTGCAATGGCACAGGGATTTCTGCTGGTGTTAAAACCTAGGAGAAAATACTATATCTCAGGCCACCTTTATAACAACTCTTTTTTTCTTCCAAAGGCTCAAAATTCTGATTGTTTTCCATCATTATCATAGGAAACATTCTTTCTGACCAAAATTTCTCTCTTTTCTTAAATCACTGTTGATTTTCATGAAGCCTGGGCTCTGAGCTTCTGAGTTTTTCCCCCAGATAAGGCTATTTCAGTATTCCTGATGTCATCTAAAAGTTTAGTTTTGTTCTGTTGTGTTTTGTTTGTTTGCTAAATCATGGAAAATAAAAGGGGAAAGTCAGGAATTCAGATATCAGGAGGAAAACATTTCCTAGTTCATTTCCCTAGGATGAAACCAGAAGCTCATGAATAAAAGAAGAAAAAATGGAAGATATGATGACCATGAGTGAAGTAAAAAAAAAAAAGCCATAATGGGAGAGTCTAAGTCCAAGTTGAATCATTGATGGTGTAATACTATGGAATCAACAAAATCCATCTGAAGAGATAAAAAGGAACACCAGATTGCAATGATGACTGGGCAAAAATTGCTGAGAAGTCGAGCAGGAACTGTAAGACTTAGTTGTCATTGTTTACTGATAAATTCTTTTTGTCAAAGCATGCCCAAACATTTACTCAGTAGGATATTTAAGGAGTGAGGGCAAAAAGAAATGAAAGAGAAGAAAATCTGGGAAGTGGGGCAAATTTGATCAAAGACATGAAAATGGGGAAGTACTTGGAGTATATGTGGGATAGTGGATATTCCAGTTTGGTTGGAGTCTAGACTAAATGGTAGTATTATTTGATAAGATTCAAAAAGCAGAGTGACCACCTGTTGTTGCTGATTCATCCATCATACTCAAAATGGACAAGACAGACATCACAATGATGAGGTCTAGGTATAATGTGTTAAACCATGGCTGATCAGTCTAGTATGAGCTCAGAAGCCTATCCTAGGTTGGACACTAATAGTCCATTTGAAAATTTGGAATCTAGATGTCTCTAGATTTGTGCATCTCACTTTCATTTGTGATACTGCAATTTTGCTTTGTTCATGGAGTGTAGTGCCTTCTTTGATGTAAGCATGCCAAACTGGACTATCCTGTGTCAGTATCTCCCATATCTCACAATTGATACTAGAGCTCTTGAGATAGCCCTTGTCCTGCTTCTTCCAACCTTTATGTGAGCACTTGTCTTGTGTAAGTTCTCTATAAAATAATCTTTTAGGTAAATGCCTGTTTGGCATTCAGCAATATAGCCAGCCCATTGGAGTTGTGCTCTCTGCAATAGATTTTGAATCCTTGGCAGTTCATCTCAAGAGAGAACTTTACTGTCCAGTACCTTATCATGCTAAGTAATCTTCAGAATCTTCCCAAGATGAGAAATTAAGCAAATTGAATTAAAAAAAATCATTGATCTAATAAATAACACTAGGGTTCAGTTTTATATAAAAATAAAAGAGGCAAGCCATTGTCTTATTTATTAAAAAAAAACAAATTATTAGATTAAAAAATGAAAAGGGTGAATGTATAACAAATGATACATTTTAAGCAATTATTAGATATTTGTCCAACTTTTATCCATTATGCTAATAATCGAAATATAGTAGATGAATATTTACAGATATACAAATTACTCAGATTATAAGAGAAAATAAAATATTTAAATTAGTCTTAGAAAAAAATGAATAAGCATGAATGAGCTTCATAAGGGGGAAAATAGGACAATATGGATTTACAAGCAAATCCTGACAAACATTGAAGTAACAATTTCAAAGCAATTTTAACTACTTGAAAAATATAGGTGGAGTTCTACCAAATTTCTTCCATGATGCAAATATGATTTAAGTCATGTAAAATAAAAATGAGAAAGACAATCATAGACCAATTTCCCTAATGAATATTGATATAAACATTTAATATAAAACACTGCCAAGAATATCACAGCAATATATCACAAAGTTCAAATATTATGATGATGTTTGTACTTAGAATGTAGGACTGGTTCAAAATTAGGAAAACTATAAGAATCATTGACCATATCAATAACAAAAAATATGTCATTATGTCAATAGATATAGAAAAAAGATTTTGACAAAATAAAACACCCATCCTTATTAAAAACATTAGAAAGCATAGGAATTAAGGGAACTTTTCCTAAAATGATAAATAATATTTATCTAAATCAAGAGTAAACATTATCTGTAAAGGGAATAAACTAGACAATTTTCCTACAAGATCAGATTTGAAGCAAGGATATATCACCATTACAATTCAATGTTGTTTTTATTCAATCATGTCTGCCTCTTTGTGATACTATCTTGGCAAAGATACTATGGTGGTTTTCCATTTCTTTCTCCAGCTCATTTTAAAGATGATGAATTGAGACAAACAAGATTAAGTTAGTTCTCCAGGTTCACACAGCTAATAAGTGTTCGAGGCCAGATTTGAACTCATGAAGATGAGTTTTCTTGATTCCAAGCCCAGTGATGTATCTGCTGTACCATCTACCTTGCCTAGAAATATTAACTACAGACATAATACAAGAAAAAGAAATTGAAAAAATAAACATAGAATAAGAATAAAAATATCATTGTTTCACCGATGATATGATGATATACTAGGAGAGCCCTAGAGAATCAACTAAAAAAACTAATTGAAAAAATTAACTTTAGCAAAGTAATAGGATATAAAATAAACCCACATAATCATCATTTCTATATATCATTAATAAAACCTAGCAGGAAGAGATAGAAATAGAAATTATACTTAAAATAACTGCAAACAGTATAAAATACTTGGGACACTACTTGTCAATACATACACAGTAAATATATGAGTACAATTACAAAGTTCTCACAGAAATAGAGATAGATATAAACAAATGAAGAAATATTAATTGCTCCTGTGTAGGCAAAGGTAATGTAATAAAATCACAAGTCTACCGAAATTAATTTACTTAATGAATGTCATATCAATCAAACTACTTACTTTTTAGACTTAGAAAAAGTAATAACAAAATATGTCTGAAGGAACAAAAGGTTAAAAATATCAAGAGGATCAATAAAAAAAAATGTTAGGAAAGGTGTCAGCAGTATAAGATTTCAAACTATATTACTAAATAGAAATCCTCAAAATAGTTTGTTACTGAATGAGAAATAGGAATCATTGATGATTGGAACAGATTAGGTACAGAATTTACCAAAGTAAATAAGCACATTAATATAGTGTTTGATAAATCCAAAGATCCCAGATATTGGAGCAAGAACATACTGTTTGACAAAACCTGCTAAGATAACTGGAAAACAGTCTAGCAGAAACTAGGCATGGACCAATGTCTCAAACCTTATACCGAGATATGCTCAAAATTGGTACATGAGTTTAACATAAAAAGTGATATGATAAGCAACCTTTAGGATAACAGAAAAATTAATAGGATTTTGTACATACAATATTAATGTAGCCAAAATTAGAAGGAAAGCAGGAAACTGGGGGTATGTGTGTGGGGAGTCTGGTTTCTCTGATGAACTTCTCATTTCTTAAATGTACATTGAAAGAACATTTTTTAAAGAAGATTTATTCTCCAATTGATAAATGTTTAAAGGAAGTGAATGGGATGTTTTCAGAAGAAATCAAAGCTATCGATGTCCATACAAAAAAAAATTCTCTAGATCACTAATAATTAGATAAATTAAAATTAAAACAACTGAGGTATCACTTCAGACCTATTGGATTGACTAGGAAAACAGAAAAGAAAATGCTAAATACTGGAGGGAATGTAGAAATATAGGTATGCTATTGCACTATTGTTAGAGCTATGAACTAGTCCAACATTCTGGAGAACAATTAGGAACTTTGCCTAAAGTGCTAAACATAAAGTCTATGCCCTTTGACTTAATTATATTGCTACTAGCTCTATACTCCAAAGACATCAAAGAACGAAGATAAAAAGGTCCATGCGTACAAAAATATTTATAGCAGCTCTTTCTATGGTGGAAAAAAATTGGTAACTAAGGGAATACTCCTCAATTGGGGAATGGCTGAACAAGTTATAGTATAAGAATGTAATAAAATACTAATGTTCTATAAGAAATGATGAAGAGATTGTTAAAGAAAAAAACTAAAGAAGCTTGTATGAACTGAGTACAATGCACACAGGAACAGCAAAATTGTAATGATAATCAACTGGGAAAATCTTAGCAACTTGGATCAAAATAATGATACACAAAAATTCCAAAGGATTCATGATGAAAAATGCTGTCCACTTTCAAATGGGTAACTGATGAACTCCAAGTGCATATTCAGCATTCTCTCTGTTTACACTTCTTTTTCCCCCAATATGGTTAATGTGGAAATCTGTTTTTCATGGTTTCATGTGTATAAATGGTATTATTTTTCTTGCTTTCTAAATGCATGAAGGAGAGAATATGGAACTGAAAATGAAAATAAAAGATAAAAAAACCCAAAATATTATGCTAAGCATTGGGGATATAAATAAAAGAAGGAAAAGCAATCCTTGCCATTATGGGATTTATATTCTAATAGTAGGTAAGACAACACATAAAGGTGAACAGAAAGCTGGCAGAGAGGAATGCACATTGCAACATTTGGAGTAAGTGGCTAGAAAATGAGGTAGTGGCTTGGTTCCACCTAGGATAAGTTAAGGGTTTAGCTATCAGAGTCCACAGTGATTCTGAGGTGGAGTCCAGAGTGAGTTACCCATGGGAAAGAGATGGGAATGAAGTACATATTGGACTCAGGATGGTTTGGAGCTATTTTCTGGTAATATGTCTCATAACATGAAATTTAGTGCTTGGAATAGAAATAGAGTGAAAATCTGTGGAGTCAGTTACAAAATACTAGGTAGATAATATTCAGGGTCTACATTAGGCTGTTAGAAACGGGAAGAGAAATGATGAAACATATGTAACAGACGTTTTAGGGATAGAATCAGTACATATCAAATTCTTAATAATTGCTTGTTGATTGTTAGTTAATGATAGGATCGAGTTGATATGGGAGATGGAAGAGTCAAAGATAGCAAGTATGTATGTATTAATTTCAGAGTAAAAATAGCCACTGACAAAAATTAATGAACTCATAATGAGAAAAACAAAAATAACAGGGGTCGAAATAACCTTACCACATCCTGTCTGCTTCTACACCAAAAATCTCTACTTTCTTAATGTCTTCTGAGGCCATGTTCTCTCCATACATGGGGCAACAGAATGCCTTGGGGCGAAAGGTATTGATGCAATAGACTCTGGACCAAAGAATGGAGGAAGTGCTCCCTGATAATGTTACACTCAAACTTCTAGGTCCCATTCATGTGAGTTTCTGTCTAAGCATTTAAATTTCAATGTTTACTTGTATAGTATCAAGTTCACCTTTTAAAATTTGCCCCATTGTTCCACCTACCAAGACCACTACTGATCCAAATTCTGTGATTTAATGAATTAGCTGTCCTTTCCATACTCACATTCCTTGAAAATTTTATAGATATGGTATTTATGATTTTATATAATTGATGAAATTAAAAAAAAAACAACAACAGAAAAACAAAAACTTGAAGGTGATAGGACTGAGCAGAAAGCTCTGTAGTACACTATTGAAGAAACATTTCCAGTTCCCTAAATCTGTTTCTTTACCTGTCTCACATGAATAACATGTCAACATCTCTAAATTATGTTGCAGAAGGTCAGATTTATTAGGGCTACTTTATACCCTAGCCTGTGAAGACTATAAAAAAGAGAAATGAATATAGCCAGGAATACCACCCCCCCCCCTTAGAAAATTCAGAATGCTCCTAATGATTACAGAATTATTTTTAAATTGTATTGATTATTTCAATTATTCAAACTATAGCATTGGTTAAAATTGTGGCATGGTGCAGTAGATAGAGAAGACGTGGAACCTGACAAATGTGGGCTTGAATGATGCTTCTGATATTTGTTAGCTATGTGACCCTGAGCAAGTAGAAACTTCTCTGGGTCTCATTTTCCTTATCTTTATATATAGTGATTGAACTAGAACTTTATGATATTTTCTAGCTCTAAAATCTAAAATCTAAGAAATAAATGTAAGTTCTTTATACTGAACTTGTTAGATTTTTTTCTTTGCTGCTTAAATAGCCATTAAAAAACTGATATTCACCAACCACCTTCATTTACTATCAGCCCGCAAAAGATATAGAATTAAGCTCATCTTTTGATCATGTAAGACATGAAAACGTTATGTCACCAGTGTATTCCATTAGTATCAGGGCATTCCTGGAAAAAACTCTAGAAAACTCTCAGAACTATCAGAATCATTGTTGCTTTGTGCCAAGGTAAAAGGCAGGATCATGACTAATGAACATTTCTTGTCATATTTAGGAATTTTAAGGACAAATTTAAGCTTGTCAAAGTATTGATTTGATACTTGTACTCCAAAATCCCCCCTTCTTATATATTCCTGTGTTGCTTAGTCAATTTAATCAGAATTTTGGATTTTGTCAGCTTGTAATCCTTCTGCATTTGGATCTGACTTCTGTTCAATGTACCTGTATAGACAAACCAAAGCAAATCAAAACAAAATAGAAAATGTACAAATAAAGCCTACCAACTCGTGTAGGATTGAATTTTTGTAGCCAAATAACCCTGTGATCACAGGCTGCTATTACAAAGCAAAATTAATAATACCAGCCACCATTTATATAGTACTTTAAAGTTTTAAAACACTTTTGGGTACCTAGGTGGTAAAATGGATAGAGTGCCAGACCTGAAATTAGGAGGGCTCATGTGACCCTGGGCAAGCCACTTATCCTGTTTACCTCAGTATCTACATCTATAAAATGAGCTGGAGAGGGAAATAGCAAACCACTTCAGTATCTTTGCCAAGAAAATCCTAAATGCGGTCACAAAGAATCAGACATAACTGAAAACCACTAAACAATGACAAAGCACTTTACAAATACAGTCTCATTTGATCCTCACCACAACCTGGGGTGGGGTAGGTGCTATTATTATATCTATTTTATAGTTGAGGAAACTTGCAGACACTGGATAAATGACATTCACAGGGTCACACAGCTAATCAGTGTCTGAGGCTGGATTTGAACTCGTTTTTCTAATTCCTAGTGCAAGACTCAATCCATGGTACCACCTAGATGTCTGTAGCCAGATAAATGTGTGGCAGGTGAACAATGAAATGAACTGAGGAAAACAAAAGTTTGATGTTCTGAGCATATTGATTTATTAAGCAATGTATGTCAATTGCCTAACAAAGTGGGACCAGACTTCCTCAACTTAGGCCAGATCCCCAAATACAGTGGGACAGATTTTTATACATTAAAACAATTAATCAAATAAAGCTAATTAAGAGTGAACAATACAATATCAGGTAATCTGATTTCTAATTGGATAAAAGATTAAGGACTTTCCAAGTTTCTAGTGTGGGAGTGAACAGTTACAATTCCTTGAATTCAGAAAAAGAAGTATCTCCCTCCCCCCTAGTGTTTATAAACAATCAAGGGAACATAGATACAATAACTGATAGATCAGTGTGGGGCCAGTTTTCAAATAAGACATAAGTTGCTGGAGATGTAAGATGTTTGAAAAAGTCCTTGTATCAATCTTTGGATCTTACTCAGTTTTTTTTGTAAGCATAAACTAATTCCTTAATTAAAGGCCTCTAAATAACAAGTAAAGGTGGTCCAGTTTCCTAGCCACAGAGGGCTAGTTCAAACAATTTCATCATAATCACATAACTCAATTTGTTTAGCCATTTCCCAATTGATGAGTATTTTCTCATTTTCTAATTCCTTGCCAAGAGAAAAGAGCTGCTATAAATATTTTTGTATATGTCGGTCTTTTTCTTTTTCTTTTTTTCAAATCTCTTTTGGGATACAGACCTAGTAGTGGTATTGCTAGGTTAAAAGGTAAGCATGGTTTTATAGCCCTTTATAGGCATAGTTCAAAATTGTTCTACAGAATGGTTGAATCAGTTCTCAACTCCACCAATAATGCACTAATGTCTTCTTTTTTCCCACATGCCCTCCAACATTTGTCATTTTTCCTTTCTGTCCAATTAGCCAATCTAATAGGTATGAGGTAGCACCTCAGAATTGTTTAAATTTGCATTTCTCCAATCAATAGTGAGTTAGAACATTTTTGCATGTGGCTATTGATAGCTTTGATTACATTGTCTGAAAATTCACCATAACTTTTAATCATTTATCAATTGGGGAATAGTTCTTATTTTTGTAAATTTGACTCAGTTGTCTATATGTTTGAGAAATGAGACTTTTATCTGAGAAAATTTAAATTTTTTTTTTCACAGTTACTATTCCTATTTCCCTCCATCTTATTCCATGCACTCTGTTTATTCTATTCTTTCTCCTTTCATTCTGTCACTACTCAAAAATGTTTTGCTTCTGACTACCTCCTCCCCCAAACTACCCTCCCTTCTATGACTTACCCCTTCTCTTATCCCCTTCTTCTCCTACTGTTCTGAAAGGAAAGATAGATTTCTATACCCAATTGAGTGTATATGCTATTCCATCTTTGAGCCCATTCTGATGACAGTAAGGTTTACTCATTTTTCCCCTCATCCCTCCATTGTAACAGCTTTTTCTTGCCTCTTTTATGTGAAATAATTTACCCCATTCTACCTTTCCCTTTCCCTTTCTCTCAGTATATTCTTATATATATATGTATATATATTACATAGATACATATATCTATATTCTCGGTATACCTCTTAATTTTTTTTAGATATCATCTCTTCATATTCAACTCACATCTGTGCCTTCTGTCTATATATACTCTTTCTACCTGCCCTAATAATAAGAAAGTTCTTATGAATTACAAGTACCAACTTCCCATGTAGGAATGTAAACAAGTTAACCTTATTAAGTCTCTTATTATTTCCCTTTCCTGTTTACTTTTTTATGCTTCTCCTAAGTTTTATATTTGAATGTCAAATTTTCTATTCAGTTCCAGTATTTTCATCAAGAATGCTTGAAAGTCCTCTATTGCACTGAATATCTGTTTCCCCCGAAGGATTATACTCAGTTTTGCTGAGTTGGTGATTGTTGGTCGTAATCCTAGCTCCTTTCCCCTCTAGAACATCATACTCCAACCCCTCCCTCCATCCTGTAATATAGAAGCTGTTAAATCTTTTGTTATCCTGGCTGTGGCTCCATGTTACCTGACTTGTTTTGTTCTGGCTGCTTGTAATATTTTCTCCTTGACCTGGGAACTCTGGAATTTGGCTATAATATTCCTGGCAGATTTCCTTTTGGGATCTCTTTCAGAAAATGATCAGTGGAGTCTTTCAATTACTCTTTTATTCTCTGGTTCTAGAATAGAAAGGCAGTCTTTCTTGATAATTTCTTGAAAGATGATGTCTAGACTCTTTTTTTGATCATCACTTTCAGTTAGTCTAATAAATTTTAAATCATCTGTCTTGGATCTATATTCCAGGTCAGTTGTTTTTTACAATGAAATATTTCACATTGTCTTCTATTTTCCATTCTTTTGGTTTTGTTTTGTTATTTATTGATTTCTCATACAGTCAGCTTCTATTTGATGACATAACTTGCAATTGACTTTGATTTAAGTGAAGGAGGGCTATGTAAGGTCACCAGACTGCTCCAGAGTCATCTGGGTCCAGTGGCCAGATATCAATCAGGATGACTGGAAAAGGCTCAGGAAGCAGTGGGAGACCTTGGCCCTTTTAAGCTAAGGTCTTTTCAGGTTCTTACTTTGAGTGAGGAACATCCATTCAGTGAATAGGCCTCTTTAAGAAATGAGTCAAAGTAGGGGCAGCTAGGTGGCACAGTGGATAGAAGTGGATAGAGGACTGGCCCTAGAGTCAGGAGAACCTGAGTTCAAATTTGATCTCCGACCCATAACACTTACTAGCCAAGTGACTCTGGGCAAGTCACTTAACCCCAATTGCCTCACCAAAAAAAAAAAATGAGTCAAGGGATGGCCCCTTTAATAAAAAAAAAATCGAACTGGGAGGGGAAGACCCTCAGGATTGTTGGTCAAAAGAGAAACAGTTACTATTTACATTCACACTAGAAAGAAATCTAGCCAGTAAATCCATGATGTCATGGCTCTCTTCCAGAAGGAAGGATAAACCTGAATGGCTGAATAGAAAGGTAGTTCTAGTCAGGCAATTCAGCTCATCCTCTCCTCTCCTGTTCTCTCCTCTCCTCTTTTCTCTTGTCCTCTCCTTTCTCCTTCCCTCCCCTTACCTGAGGGTGTTCTGCCCAAAGAAAGGGAAATTTTGATGCCAAAAAGCTACCTAAATTGTGCTTTACTGGCTAGATTTTTTTTCTCAAAGACCAAGCCTTAAACCCAATTCACTCTTTATCTCAAGGTTTGGACAATAGGTCCTTGCCCAAGCACCACTTAATGGCTACTTTTTGGGCCCTCCAGGCTCAGAGTGAATGTAAATTATAACTTTTTTTCTCTTTTGGCCAGCATCCCTGAGGGTCTTCCCCTCCCAGTTTGATTTTTTTTTTGAAAAGGGGTCATCCCTTGACTCACTTTTTAAAGAGTCGTATTCACTGAATGGGCATTGCCTCACTCAAAGTGAGAACCTGAAAAGGGCCAAGGTCTCCCACTGCATCCTGGGCTATCTCCAGTCATCTTGATTGGTATCTGGCCACTGAACCCAGATGGCTCTGGAGGAAAAAGTAAGACTGCTTACTTTGCACAGTCCTCCTTCACCCAAATCAAAGTCAATTGCAAGTCAAGTCATCATCTCTCTGATGTCATGATCCTTTTCAAGAATGAGGGACAAACCACACAACCACACAAGCTTCTATTTGCTCCATTCTAATTTTTAAGGAATTATTTTCTTCAGTGAGCTTTTGTACCTCCTTTTCCATTTGGCCAATTCTAATTTTTAAGGAGTTTTTTTTTCTTCAGTGAATTTTTGTGCCTCTTTTTCCATTTGGCCAGTTTTGCTTTTTAAGGTATTATTTTCCTCATATTTTTTGTACCTCTTTTACCCTTTGGCTTAGTCTGTTTTTTTTTTTTTTAGGTGTTATTTTTTTTTTTCTTTTTGCTAGGCAATGCGGTTAAGTGACTTGGCCAGGGTCACACAGCTAGTACGTATTATGTATCTGAGGCCAGATTTGAACTCACGTTCTCCTGACTCCAGGGCTGGTCCTCTATCCACTGCACCATCTAGCTGCCCCTAAGTGTTATTGTCTTAAGTATTTTCTTGTGCCTCCTTTACCAAGCTGTTGACTCTTTATTCTTGATTTTCTTGCATCACTCTCATTTCTCTTCCCAATTTTCCTCTACCTCTTTTACTTCATTTTCAAAATCCTTTTTGAGCTCTTCCATGGCCTGAGACCAATTCACATTTTTCTTGGAGGCTTTGGTTGTAGCAACTTTGACTTTGTTATCTTCTTCTGAGCTTGTGTTTTGATCTTCTTGTCACCATAATATGGTGACATACTATGTTGGTGACTATATCATTCTATGGTCAGAATTTTTTTTCTGTTGTTAACTTATTTTCCCAGTCTATTTCTTGCCTTTTAGCTCTTTGTTAAAGTGGGGTTCTGTTTCCAGGCTAGAGGATACACTATCTTAACCATCTAAGGGGTTTTGTGCAGCTGTTTTCAGAGATATTTCTAGGGACCTGTAAGTTTTTAGTTCTTCCAAGTTGGTATGATCTAAAGAGTTTACTACTCTTCTGGCCTGTGCTCTGGTCTGTAAGAGATCATAAGCATTCTTTTCTGCCCTGAAACTGTGAGGAGTGTCCCCCTGCTGTTGGAGCCACAAGCTGTGGTATACTAACACTAGGACTGCCCCCAGGACTGCAACCCAGATGTGAGTATAGGCAAAACAACAGAGTCCTCCCTCAGGGCTAGCAAATAGATCCCTGTAATCTCCCTCTTACCAATTGTTGCACCCCCTTACCATCTGCTGGTTGAGAATTCTAGAAGCAGCAGCAGCTGCTGCTGCTGCTGTTGCTGATTCAGGGGCCTCCAAGATCTGCTCCTGGTTAGCTGGAACTGGGTCTGTGCTGGTGCAGCTTGCACTGGACTATGCTCAACTCTCACCCAGGCACAACAAACCTTTCCTTCTGACCTAAATTGTCCTTGGCTCAAAAATTATTTCACCCATATCTTTTGTGGATTCTGTTGCTCTAGGACTTGTTTGATGGCATTATTTAAAGGTGTTCAGAGGGGTTTGGGGAGAGCTAAGGTGAGTTGCTGCCTTTTCTCTGCTATCTTGACTCCTCCCCTAAATTTCAATTTTTTTGTAGTTGCCAATCAATTTTAGAAGTAAAATCCTTAATCTGATTTTGCAAATTTATTACTGAAACATAATCAAAGCTTGAATTTACATGTGAGATATATTTGGAAGCCAGTAACATACATATGCATATAATTTTTAGAAAAAAAATCTAACTTATTATTTGATCAAAATTTATTATCTCATTTAATTAGAAAACTTTTACGTTATATGTTTTTCTTATTATTTTATCCAATTCCCCCCTTTGGAGGATTACTTCCTTATATTATAAGTTAATAACAAATTCTGATTAAAATTGTAAGATTTTTCATATTTGCATCCTATTATAGTAACAGAGTTTTCCCAGTATTGGTATATTAATTAGTAAATCTAGTATTATACTTATAAAACTTCTACTGCTCACCTGCTCTGATTATAGAAGTGTGGTATGAAAGGAAAAGGAGGGAAATAGCTATAATAATGTGAAGACTTGTTCCTTCAAGGTCACAGACTAATCTGATTTCTATCATAAGAAGGGAAAAAACTCCCTATCTGTCTGATTTCAGGCACAAGTCATATCTGACTGCCTATCACATAGTCACAGGATATCAAAAGCAAGGTTTAGGTTTAACTAGGTGATGAAAATTCCTATTAAGAAAGGAAATAACATGGCGCAGCTAGGTGGCAGAGTGGATAGAGCTCTGGCCTTGGAGTCAAGAGGACATGAGTTCAAATCCAGGACTTGAGTCACATCCATGACACTTACTAGCTGGTTTAACCCTGGACAAGTCACTTAACCCCGATTGCCTCACCAAAAAGAGCAAAAAAGAAAAGGAAAAAAGGAAATAGCAAAATAGGGAAAATGAGTCAAGAGAATCCTACCTTAGACTAATGCCAAGTTCATCTCCTCTACTTTTATCAGACAAAGACATCCATCTTCAGCAGTTCTCAGACTGCAACATGTCATTTTCTACTATTTGCTTCATGACAGTTCAGAAAACCATTCCTGTAATCAAAACTCAGAGCAGTAGTAAATTACAGTACTAAGAGCTTTTTACCTCAAATAGCAAAAGTTTAACTAATAGCAACTTAGTGCCTGAATAT
This sequence comes from Vombatus ursinus, assembly GCF_900497805.2. Taxonomy (NCBI): domain Eukaryota; kingdom Metazoa; phylum Chordata; class Mammalia; order Diprotodontia; family Vombatidae; genus Vombatus; species Vombatus ursinus. The sequence goes on from NW_020954569.1 coordinate 15,168,897, forward strand.
TCTTACTTATTTTCCCCTAATATTTAATATTTCTTTTATCCTTCACTTTATAAATAAAAATTAACCACATTCAGATATTTCAGAATACAGCAAATACTTCATAGTTGATTCATATAAATATATAGAAGTTACATCTTTAAAACAACTTACATATTTTCATAATTTTTATAACAGATAGAAAAAAATCTTTAAATTAAAATTCACTATTACATTGAACTTATTATTATTATTATTATCATTGTTGGTCTTAAATGGTGTAAAACAAATTATTTGTTTTCAAATATCTATTTTTATCACATTCTTTAAAGACTCAACAAATAACATAGGGGATGGAGTCACAATGACAGATTAAATGCAGAGACTCTCCTTTGCACTCTTAAATTTTCCTCTAAAAACTTTAAATAATGCCTCAAAATGAAATCTGGAATGAGAAAACCAATAAAATAATAGGGTGAGACAATTTTGCAGCCCAAGATAACTTAGAGGGTCAACTGAAAAGATCTATCTCATGAGTGAGAGTGGAATGCAGTCTATTGCAGGCTATGGAGGGAAGGTAGCAGCAGGCCCTGGGGAAATGGAGTTGGCAGTGGGGGCTATCAGTCCACAGAAGGTAAGTGGGTAAAACAACTGGTCTCTGTGTAGGACTCTGTTGCATTGCCTATACAGAACATACAGAAGACTGGGTCACAGTCAAAGGGCAAGGAGGAACACTTGTATGTAACAGCTTGTAGTCTCAGGAGAGTGAGGCTTCTGGTCACAGTTCCAGGGCAGAAAAGAATGCTTGTGGTCACTCACACACCAGAATACTGACCAGGAGAGCAGTGGTCACATCTTTCCTTACATCATACCAACAGGAAGAACTGAAAACTTACAGAACCCCAGAACTAGCTCTGAAAATAGGAGTAAAAAAAATCTGAAGCTTGGGACAGTGCCCCCTCCACATGGAGAAGAGTCCAACTTTAACATAAAATTAAAAGTCAAGGGAGAGGCTGGAAAAATGAGCAAACAACAAAAAAGAATCTGACTAGACAAAGTTACTATGGTAACAGGGAAGCTAAAAACAGAAACTCAAAAGACAACAAAGTATAAACAACTATATCCAAAGACTCAAAGAAAAATGTGAATTGATCTCAGACCCTAGAAGACCTTATAAATGATTTTAAAAATCAAATAAGAGAAGTAGAGGAAAACGTGGGAAAAGAAATGATAGTTATGCAAGATAATCCTGAAATAAAATTAACAGTTTGATAAAAGAGGCATTAAAATATTGAAGAAAATAACACCTTTCAAAACAGATTTGTCTAGTGGTAAAAGAGGCATAAAAATTCACTAAAGATAACAACTCCTTAAAATGTAGAATTGGTCAAATGGAAAAGGAGGTACAAAAGCTCACTTAGGAGAATAACGCCTTAAAAATTAGAACTGAGTAAGTGGAAGGAATGACTTTATGTGACATTAAGAAACAAACAAAATCAAAGAATGAAAAAAATAGAAAAAATATGGAGTATCTCATTGGAAAAACAATTGACCTGAAAAATAGATCAAGGAGAAATAATTAATGAATTATCAGACTATCTGAAAGCCATGATTTAAAAAAAAAGAGCCTGGACATCATCTTTCAAGAACTTATCAAGGAAAATTGCCCTGATATACTAGAACCAGAGGGTAAAATAAAATTAGAAAAAAAAACACAAATGCTTCCTAAAAGAGACCCCAAAGTTAACAAAAAAAAAATCCCAGGAATATAACAGGCAAATTCCAGAGTTCCAAGGTACAGGGGAAATTATTACAAGTAGTTGAAAAGTAACAATTCAAATATCATGGAGCCACAGTCCAGGATAACACAAGATTTAACAACTTCTACATTAAAAGATCAGAAGGCTTAGAATATAATACTCTGGAGGGCAAAGGGGTAAGGATTACAACCAAGAATAACTGACCCAGCAAAACTGAGCATAAGTCTTCATGGGGAAAAAAATGGATATTTAATGAAAAAGAGGACTTTCAACCATTTCTGATGAAAAAACCAGAGCTGAATAGAAAATTTGACTTTTAAATACAAGACTTAAGAGAAGCATAAAAAGGTAAACAAGAGAAATCAAAAAGAATTCAATAAGGTTAAAATGTTACTATTCCTAAATGGGAAGATGATACAGGTAACTTCTAAGTACCTTATCATTATTGGGGCATTTAGGAGTATATGAATACATGGAGGGCATGGGTGTGAGTAGACTATCTTGGGATGTCTTAAAAATTAAAATTAAAGGGTGGGAAAAAGGGATGCATTGGGAGAAGGGAGGTGTAGAATGGGATAAATTATTTCACATGAAAGAGGTACAAAATAGCTTTTGTAGTAGAGGGGGAAATGTGAGGTAGAAAACAATGCTTGAACATTACTCTCATTGGAATTGGCTCAAAGACTGATATGAGATACACACTCAGGTATAGAAATATTGCTTACTCTTACAAAGAAATGGATTGGGAAGGGGATTAGAGAAAGAGGAGGGTGCTGAGACAGGGAGGGTAGATTGTGGGAGGTGGAGGTCATAAGCAAAACATTTTTTGAGTAGAGACAGGGTGAAAAGGAGAGAGAGAAGGACACATGGGAAAACAGGATGGAGAAAAATAAAATCTTAGTAATCATTACTGTGAAAAATCTTTATAGAAGTCTCTCTAATGAAGGCCTTATTTTTCAAATATATAGAGAATTGATTCAAATTTATAAGAATACAAGTCATTCCCCAAAATGATGAAAGCATATGAACAAGCACTTTTTAGAACAAGAAATCAAAGCTATTTGCAGTCATGTCAAATGCTCCAAATAACTATTGATTGGAGAAATTCAAATTAAAATAATTCTGAGGTACCACCTCATACCTCTCAGATTGGCTAATATGACAGAAAAGGAAAATGACAAATGTTGGAGGGGATGTGGGAAAGTTGGTATGGTAAATATGGAAGAGTTTGAACTGATCCAACCATTCTAGAGAACAATTTGGAATGAAGGACTATGAAATAGTACATACCCTTTGACCCAGTAATACCACTACTAGGTCTGCATCCCAAAGATGATGATGAGAACAACAACAACAACACAGAAAGACCTATGTGTACAATAATATTTATAGCAGCTTTTTTTTGTGGTGGCAAAAAGAAGGAAATTGAGGGGATGCCCATCAATTGGAAAATGGCTGAACAAGTTGTGACATATGATTGTGATACAATGTTGGCGTATCATAAGAAATGGTGCAGGCAGCTAGGTGGTGCAGTGGATAAAACAACCTGAAATCATGAAGTTTCATCTTTATGAGTTTCAATCTGACCTCAGACACTAGCTATGTGACCCAGGGAAAGTCATTTAACCTTGTTGGCCTGAGCTTCCTTATCCATAATATGAACTGGAGAAGGAAATAGCAAACCACCCCAGTATCTTGCCAAGAATACCCAAAATGTGGTCATGATGAGTAGGACACACCTGAAATGACTGAACAACATATGAAAAGATCAGCAGGATGCTTTCAGAAAAATCTGGAAAGAATTTCATGAACTGATGCAAAGTGAAGTGAACAGAAGCAAGAAGACATTCTATACAGTAATAGCAATATTGACAATGATTGACTGTGAATGGTTTAGCTATTCTTAGCAATACAATGATCTAAGACAATTCCAAAAAACTTGTGATGAAAAATGCTATCCAGCTCCACATAAAGAATTGATGGAATCAATGCAGGTCAAAGCATACTTTTAAAAAAACTTTCTTTTTCTTTTTTTTTGGGTCTCTGTTATCTTTTGCAATATGATTAATATTGAAATGCATGTTGCATGAGAGCACATGTATAACCTATATTAAACTGCTTGTCTTCGTTATGGGGAGTGGAGGAGGGAGAAAGACAATTTGGAACATAAGAAAAAGAATGTTAAAGTGTTTTTATATGTAATTGGAAAAATAATACATTCAAAAGTTAGGTAAATGTATTACTATTTCCCCATGCAAAATGATGCACCCTATAGGCTTATATGTAATTAAAAAAATCTATTCTATTCAGCTCAATTCAATTCAAAATAGTAGGCATTTATTTTGATATATGCATATATGTAAACATATATACACATTAATGTGTATATATATATACATATGCTCATTCAAAGTCTGCTTTTTATACAAGTATATGTGTGTGTGTGTGTACATATACTTGTGTAAAAAACAGACTTTCTATAGATGACAATGAACATATTTGAAATCAATATGTCAGAAAGAGCTCATCTAATAAGACTTTATAACCTGGTTCCTCATCAAGGTACTGGTCCTTAGGACAAATGTCCCTTTGTGTTTGAATCCAGTGTGTATACTTGTTGGGGATCCCATCCCTGCAAATAAAGATGAATGAGGGAGGAGGATCCAGGTTAAGATTCTCCAAAGGTAACACCATAATATTATAGTTTTCAGAGAAAGTACTCATTTGTATTGGGAGAAGAAATTCTTTTTTTTAAATTTCTATTTGGTATTTTATTTTTTCCCCACTTACATGTAAAAACATTTTTTAACATTTTTAATTAAAACTTTGAGTTCCAAATTCTTTCCCTTCCTCTCTCTCCCCCATCTCCCTGTGAGAAGGCAAGCAACTCAATATGGGTTATACATACGTAATCATGAAGGACACTTCCATAATAGTCATGTTGTGAAAAACTAACTATACTTCCCTCCATCCATTCCTGCCCCCATTTTATTCTATTCTCTTCTTTAGCCCTGTCCCTCTTCAAAAGTGTCTGCTTCTGATTACCTCCTCCCCCAATCTGCTCTCCCTTCTATAACTCTCCTTTCTTTTATCCTTTTCCCCCACTTTATTGTAAGGTAAGATAGATTTCTATACTCAATGGAGTGTGTATGTTATTCCCCTTTTAAGCCAATTCTGATGACACTAAGGTTCACTCATTCCCTCTCAGTTTCCCCCTCTTCCCTTTCACTGTAGAAGCTTTTTCTTACCTCCCTTATGTGAGATCATTTACCCCATTCTACCTCTCCCCTTCTCTTTTTGCCAGTACATTCCTCTTACCCCTTAATTTTATTTTTAAGATATCACCCCTTTATAGTCAACTCACACCTGTGCCCTCTGTCTATACTAACTGCCCTAATAATGAGAAAGGTCTTATGAGTTACAAATATCATTTTTCCACATGGGAAATGTAAACAGTTCAACTTTAATAAGTCCCTTATGATTTCTCTTTCCTGTTTACCTTTTCTTGCTTCTCTTGATTCTTGTATTTGAAAGTCAAATTTTCTATTTAGCTCTGGTCTTTTCTCAAAAATGTATGAAATTCCTCTATTTCATTCAATGTCCATTTTCTTCCTCATGAATCATACTTAGTTTTGCTGGGTAGGTGATTCTTGGTTTTAATCCTAGCTCCTTTAATCTCAGGAAGATCATATCCCAGGCCCTCTGATCCTTTAATGTAGAAGCTGCTAAATATTGTGTTATCCTAATTGTGGTTCCACAATACTTGAATTGTTTCTTTCTGGCTGCTTGTAATATTTTCTGCTTGACCTGGGAACTCTGGAATTTGGCTATAATATTCCTGGCAGTTTTCATTTTGGGATCTCTTTGAGAAGGTAATTTGTGGGTTGTTTCAATTTCTATTTTGACTTCTGGTTCTAGAATATCAGAGCAGTTTTCCTTGATAATTTCTTGAAAGATGATGTCTAGGCTCTTTTTTTTAATCATGGCTTTCAGGTAGTCCAATAACTTTTAAATTCTTTCTCCTGAATCTATTTCCCAGGTCAATTGTTTTTCCAATGAGATATTTCACATTGTCTTGTATTTTTTTCCCATTCTTTTGGTTTTGTTTTATAATTTCTTGATTTCTCATAGAGCCACTAGCTTCCATTTGCTACATTGTGTTTTTTAAGAAATTATTTTCTTCAGTGAGCTTTTGGATCTCCTTTTCCATTTGGTCAATTCTTTTTTTTAAATTTTCTTCAGTATTTTTTGTGTATGTCTCCATTACTAAACTGTTGATTCATTTTTCATGATTTTTTTGCATCACTTTCATTTTTTCCCCAATTTTCTTCTACTTCTCTTACTTGATTTTCAAAATCCTTTTTGAACTCTTCAATAGCCTGAGATCAATTCATATTTCTCTTGGAGGCTTTGAATGTAGGAGCTTTGATTTTGTTGTCTTCTTCTGGTTGTATGTTTTGATCTTTGTCACCAAAGTAAGGTTCTATAGTCTGAGGTATTTTTATACTGTTTGCTCATGTTCCAAGCCAGTTACTTGACTTTTAAACTCTTTGTTAAGGTAAGGCTCTCCTTCCAGTGTGGAGGGTGTACTGTTTCCAAGCTTCAGGGGTTTTGTGCAGCTATTTTCAGAGGTACTTCTAGGGACCTGTAAATTTTCAGTTCTTCCAAGGTGGTATGATCAAAGGAGAAGAGTTTACTCTTTTCCTGAACTGTGCTCTGGTCTGTGAGTGACCACAAACACTCTTTTCTGCCCTGAAAATGAGAAGAGGGTTCCCTCTCCACTGCTGTCCAAGTTCTGCTATGCTAGTGCTCCTCCTTGCCCAAGGACTGACACCCAGGACTTCCACCCAGATCCAAGTATGGACAAAGTAGCAGAGTCCTGCCTCAGTGCTGGCAAAGAGGCCCTTGTAATCTCCTTCTCACCAGTTGTTCTATTCCCTTACTGTCTGTGGGCAAGAGATCCAGAAGCAGCTGCTGCTGCTACTGCTGCTACTGCTGCTGCTGATTAAGTCACTCCCAAGGCCTGCTCCTGATTTGTTGGGGCCAGGGCTATGCTAAGAACAGGTCTGGACTGTGCTCCTCTCTCATGCAGGTCTGACAGACCTTTCCTAGTGACCTTCTAAGTTGTCTTTTATGATTATGGGCTAAGAAGTCTGAAAACTGCCTTTGCTGCCAGTGATTAAGTCCCCTGGAGCCTGCTCTGGGTTTGTTGGGGCCTGGTCTATGCTCGATCAGTCAGTGCTGGACTGTGCTCTTCTCTCAGCCTGGTGAAACTGACCTTTTCTGTGGACCTTCCAGATTGTCTTGGGCTAGAAATTTGTTTTCCTCTATCTTTTTGTCAGTTATGCTGCTCTAGAATTTGTTTAGAGTCATTTTTAAAGGTATTTGGAAGGATTTGGCAGAGAGCTCATGTGAGTCCTTGCCTTTACTCTACCATTTTGGTTCTGCCTCTTTTGGGAGAAGAAATTCTTTAACAGAGCTCTTATACCAACATTATAAGTACAGTCAGTAAAAGAAACTCATAAAATAACACTTATTTAAATGAGATCCTCAAATTTATAATATAGGAAGGCAGGTAAAATCTGTATACAAATAATTTTTATGAAAATGACGTTATTATACAGGAGAGGTTTGTATTCTGTTTAATTATCATCACTAAATCAAAAGACATTTATTAAATACCTAGTATGTGCCAGGGTTTGTGCCAATTGTTGGGGCTACAAATACAGATAAAATTATTCTTCCTGTCCATGAGTTCATATTCTCAATAATTATATTCTGATATGAGAAGGCCAAATATGAACATCAGGAAAGTCTCTGTGGAGGAGGTATTAAGGATTTGAGTCTTAAAGGCAGGGTCATTGACACATGGCCTTAATCTGGGAAACAGAAACCCTCTATCAGCTCTCCTAGTTTTTCTAGTCCTGTGACTCTTTTAAAAATAGTCATAATTTACAATCCTAGTATTCTGTGGTTACCTCACCCTTCATCTTCTTGAATGGGAAAAATCATAGGTATTTCCCACCTGCTCCTGGGCAAAAATATATCAACTTCTTCAGGGTTTGAAAGGAGATTTACTATAAAACACTTCAAGGGAACATATACCAGAGAGTGATATCTGCTAACAAAGCAAGTAATAATTTCACAAGATGCAAATATAGTTATCCCTGTAGGTTAATATTGGTCTTTAGCACCAATAAGAAAAAAAAAATGTGACATCTTCTATTTTGATCCCTTACTCCAACATTTTCAATTAATTCAAGTTCCTTTGTTATGAATTCAACTTCCCATTAATGATGTGTCTCAGCCCTCCAAAATATTCTATTGTAACTCTCAATCATGGGAAAAACATATAATGTAGGAAGAGTTTCATGCACCCTATGCAATGTACCAAATCGAGAGAATTTATAGAATATTTCAATAAAATTCATTAATAAGCAGTCAATAAGCTATGCTAAATGTGACAACTATAATTAGACAAAATTTTCTTTCATGATTGCAGAATGAACTTCAATTAAAACTTAAAGCATATCATCACTGTCTTATTTTGATACTGAGTGACACATTCTTATTTCCTAGCAACTATTTAATTTTGTTGCAAGGCAGTGTGGCATTGAGGACAAAGTACTAACTTTGGAACCAGATCCATTTGGTTTTAAGTCCTGTCTCTCATACACAATTGATCTGTAAGCTTCCTCAAGTACCTTAACCTTTCACTGCTCTGTTCTTATAAATTGTGTGGAAGGTGCTAACTTGCTTTGATAGAAGAATTCTCTAAACAGGAATTCCTTATGCCAATGAGACCACATGATTAGTATCTATCCCCATCATTTTGTGAGTTAGTAATTAGTTTTGACATTAAAGACTTATTACATATTCTTATATGCATGCATATTCTTATTCTCATGTACATGTTTTTCATATTTAAGTATTTTAACCAAGCATATCCAGGTGGCATCATTAAGGGGATAACTTTATTCTCTTTCTAAAATCTTTTTATTAAGTTTCTGTGTCATTTTATTCATTTTTTTTGTTGTATTGAATTTAAAAATTATCTTATTTTTCCATTGAGTTAGAAAAGGAATACAAGGAAATGATACCATTGGATGGATATCTCCAGAATCATTTTCTATAGATCAAATCTGTCAACAATCTCAGAAGATCTGTTCATTGTAGATTCTCTCTCTCTCTCTCTCTCTCTCTCATACACACACATGCATACACATGTGTTTGTAGAGATAGAGATATCTACATCTAAGTATATCTGTATAAAGGAGAAAGAGAGAGATAGAGAGACACTCACTTTTATTTTTAGGTGGAGTATTGATCCACACAGCAAAGTATTCTTTAATGTGTTTCAATGCTAATTCACAGAATAACAGAATCTCAAGCTTGAAGAAGTCTTAATAAGACATTATCTTAACCCACCATTAAAAAAGTAATCTCTCTTCAACCTTCTCAATATTCAAATATCCAGCTTTGCCCAGTGATGTTCAGTGACACTGAAAATGCTTTCTCTTAGGAAGACCTTTAATTTTTTTTTTGTAACAGCTCTAATTGGTAATATATTTTTCCTTATCTTAAGAATAAATTTGCCTCTGTAGCTCCCACTTCTTGTTTGTAGTTCTGTCCTTTGGGGACCAGGAGCATAAATCTAAATTCTGTTTTACATGGCTTTTCTTTAATTCTTTAAGACATGTGTTGTGTCCTGTCTTTTCTTCACAAGGCTAAATATTACCTGTTTTTTTTTTCAGCTGATCTTACATATGGCATAATGTTGAGAGTCTTCATTATCATATATGTCCTTCTCTCAACACTCTCAATTAATGGGGAATTTGGATCATGCCCAAATTACCTGACAGGGAGGTGCTTCATATGCTCTACTGCTGGTGAGGGGGTAGTTTCTTTTGATTGGGTGAATTATTAAACAAATAGTATGTTATCTTTATACCTAGGAAAAAAGAACCTGACATTTTAACATATTTATTAGATTAGTATAGCATGGAAATACATTGATATAATTTAACTAGATTTTTGCAAAATATTTAAATTTCACTCATGCTATAACGGTGGAAAATATAAGAAGACATAAGTTCAACCACTGAATTTTGGATTGAAAGTCCAGGCCAGAAGTGAAGTCATTGGTGATGCAGTCTAAGTTAGGTAAATTGTGTCTTGTGGAGAATTTCAGAGATCTATGCTAATTCTGTATTGTTTTAAATTTTTATAAGGAATTAAGAAGTGGTATAGATTGCATTGATTATAAAATTTGAAGATGAAACACTCTAGGAAGGACAGTTTCAAAAATCATTGATCACAAAATAAAGATCTTGAAAGACTAGAATTCTGTATCAAATATAATAAAGTTATTAAAGTTATTAATCTAATAAAGTTAATTATCTATCAGTGAAAGATACACAGATAGATGTTGAATAAATGTAGACTCATACTGATGGATTGAAAAATACAGCTTCACAAGTAAAAGATAGAAAGGGAATGGATTAGGGAGTAGTCTATCTGGGAAAAAAAAAGTTATTGGTTATTGAGGTTTTGCTGTTTTGCCACCTCAATATGATTCACCAATTATGTATGAAATTTAAAAAAATCTAATTCAAATAGGTTACAATAAAAGAAGCACAGTTTCTAACACTTGAGAAATGATGGTCCTTATACACTATTCCCTGGTTAGGTTATAGCTGGAATATTATTTATAATTCTAGATGCCACATTTTAGGAAAGGCATTGACAAGCTGTTAGTTGAGAGTGTTGAGAGAAGGACATATATGATAATGAAGACTCTCAACATTATGCCATATGTAAGATCAGCTGAAAAAAAAAACAGGTAATATTTAGCCTTGTGAAGAAAAGACAGGACACAACACATGTCTTAAAGAATTAAAGAAAAGCCATGTAAAACAGAATTTAGATTTATGCTCCTGGTCCCCAAAGGACAGAACTACAAACAAGAAGTGGGAGCTACAGAGGCAAATTTATTCTTAAGATAAGGAAAAATATATTACCAATTAGAGCTGTTACCAAAAAAAAAAATTAAAGGTCTTCCTAAGAGAAAGCATTTTCAGTCTCACTGAAAATCACTGGGCAAAGCTGGATATTTGAATATTGAGAAGGTTGAAGAGAGATTACTTTTTTAATGGTGGGTTAAGATAATGTCTTATTAAGACTTCTTCAAGCTTGAGATTCTGTTATTCTGTGAATTAGCATTGAAACACACTAAAGAATACTTTGCTGTGTGGATCAATACTCCACATAAACATAAAAGTGAGTGTCTCTCTATCTCTCTCTTTCTCCTTTATACAGATATACTTAGATGTAGATATCTCTATCTCTACAAACACATGTGTATGCATATGTGTGTATGAGAGAGAGAGAGAATCTCTAATACATTTCAGTTTATCACAACCTATAGTACTGCTATGATGATTTTTAATATTGTAGTCTGAGAAGTACCACATTCAAGGAGTAGAATCCTCAATTAAAGGTATTATGTGACTATAAAATCAGTACTCCATACTATTAAAATAATGAATTATTTATATTAGCTTGAAACAGAACCTTTCAAATTAAGGACTTTGGTTTAAATGTAATAGAATGGAACAATACTAAAAATAAAAAACATTTCTTATATGTAATGTCCATAACTTTCATAAGACTCTTGATACAAAATAACTTATCACCTTGTGGATAATTGCCTGAAAATACACTACTCTGATCTTGATTTGGCTGCTCCATGGACAGCAGAAACAAAGATTGTACTTGATGAGGTACTGAAGAAGGACATTAGCAATTTGCCATGAATTAAATATGAATTCAACCTCTCTCATCCCTTGGGTTTACCTTAAGCAAGCACAGTGGCTTGCAAATGGTAGTAACTTAATAAATGGTTGTTGCATTGATTTGACTTGATTTGAAACATGGCATTCTAGCCCATAATTATTCATTCCTTCATTTCCAGTAGCACATTTCTAGCATTTCTGATGACCAAAATAAATGGTCCCCTTATTGCTAATGCATGTGGACTGACTTGAAGAACTATAGTTAAAAATTCCCCAGGAGAATTTTAAAATATCAGACTATCAATCATTTAAAGACTTTGAAAAAACAAATGACACTTAATATAGCATTGGGTGACAGGAAACTAATTTAAAGATCCAAAGCCAGTTTTTCTGTCAGGTAGGAAGGGTGCTGCTGAGAGTTCATTACAATCACTACTTGACCTGACATAAAATCCAATATGGCATATACCCTGAGGTATCTTGTTCCAAGATTAGATGAGTTTTGTGCTACAATAAAGGCTGTCTAGGAAAGAAGTAATGGTGGGAGCTGATTTGTTTTGGGTGATCTCTAAACTTTTCCAAATTTTGCATGATTGACTTTGAACCCACAGTAAACCAATAAAGGCATGCTATGATTATGACAGCAAAGAAGTGTATGTATTTTGAAACCTTAGTAGGTGAAGTTGTATGAAAGACCAGTTATATGGGGCTTGATTTAAATGAATCAAGGTGGAAAACAGATTAAAAGAGACAGTGCTATATTCATTCTGGAGGGCAATTATTGCCTGAGTAGTGATATGTCCCTATCAGAGGTTAGTACAGTTAAGTTTGCTTAATTGCAGACCACAGAAATTTATTACTTAGTTTCTTTTCAAATTCTTATACCTTTTTTCTTCATTATTATACCCATCAAATTAATTTCTGAATACATGATAGAGGAATTATTCATTTAATGGCATAACACATTCTCTATTTGGCTTCCTGAAGCACTCTACTTTCTTAGTCAGTATATACTGTACTTTGCAGTGATAATTACTGTAGGCACTAAAAGCTAACTGGATTACCACAGAGATCTCTCTTGACAGCCATTAGCAACTAATCAGGTCTTGAGGCCAGAAAGTATGCATTTCACAGGGACATTAAGCCTTATTACATTTAGAAACTGCTTGGAGTTACTAATTCTTCTTCACATTGTTTCTGGTTTTGTCAGGTTTCTTTGGCTAAAGAGCCCATATCTAGCACTATTAGCAAACTTCCAAAATCTCAGCAGGGCTAATTATAAATTCCCTTACCTGTTCCAGGCCCTTGGACACTGCCATAAGGTTGTATTTTATATGAAGATAGAAGCTTTCAACATACTTAATTATACACAAAAAGGGTTTAAAAGTCTTTTTAAAGGGAGAATTTAGTACTTCACCTCTATTAACAGCAGTTTTCCTCTGCAGTTGTGACAACAAGGTGATAAACCACCTGGGACATAAACATTTGCTATCTAGTCCTCAAAACAAAGGGTCCTATTTCTGCCCTAATAATACCAATTGATTTTGAAGTGATTCAGGGGGATAGCTTTCTTTACCAAATTGAATCTAAAAACCTTTAATTTTGTGATGGAAAAACCCAAAACAAGACAAAATAAAACATCTCTCTATTCCCCTCTCTTTAAAACCAGCTATTTCCTAAGTAGTGGAGGTATTACAAGGTTGATGGTAAACACAATCTATTAATTTCTTGCAAGTTAATGTTTGGTGAGATGAAACTACTGTTTGATTGTTACAAAAAAAGGAACATTCTAAACAGAATAAATAAATCAGCATTATTGGAAGTTGGAAAAGAAGCATTGCTAGAATCATTGTTAGTGGCTAGGGAAATAGATGGCCGTTTGAGAGGATTTAGAAGCACTTGGAAAAGTAAATGAAGATAGCTTTTGAAAATTGCTGATGGGAATTCATCATACTGGAAGCTTGAGTTATGCAAACTGCATCTATTCTCCCTGGTTTGATCACTCTCCAAGAGGATAAACTTCAGTCTAAAAAGGAAAAAAAAAACTCTTTGGTTGAGAGAAAAAGTTCTGAGGACAGCATGAAATAGGTTTCACACTGGCAAACAAAGAGATTTTTCTGAAGATAGTTACAAAGTAGCTACTGGGAATTTTATATAAAGCATTTAATATTAATAGTCACAAGTCAACCATTCAGTATATCAAGAACCAATCCAAGATTTTTCTGTTTTATCTGTCAGGTACAGAAAAAACTCTATGTCTCTTTTTATCATCTGCAAAATATTTTAAAAAGTGATTTTCTCATCTTTACTTTAAATTATGTGATTGTTGATTTTATAACATGAAATAGTACTTCAAGTGAAACCTGAGCCATTCTAATTCTAAAACCAACCAGAACAAAACAAATTATTTGGCAAGACACAACTGAACACACAGAATATACCTCTTATTGCCATTTATCTTTCTTTTATGTTTATTTTATGTATCTATGTATTTATCTGTCTATTTATTCATCTATTTATTTGTTTGTTTTTTGCAATTCTACCTCACTGGGGAGAAAATGTCTATCTTCTATCTCTACTGCTTTTTCTTCCTCCTCAATACTAACTTTATCTATCTCCCCTTCTTTTTGAATGTCATTTCTACATTTTCATTGCTTTTTTATGTGTTTTTTTAGTGACAATTAAAATAACTTGAAATTCTCATTGTTCTATGTAAAATACACTGCATTTATTCTCCAAGGACCTGGGTTCAAGTATTGGTTCTGCTTTTTGCTATTTTTGTGACCTAGGGCAAGTTACTTCACAGATCTTTGTCTCATTTCCTTATCTGTAAAAAGGTTGAAGATCCTCTCTGAAGTTGCTTCCAGTTCCAAATCTAGGATCCTATGATCTTATGAAAGCAAATGGACAGTTTAATTACATCTTGGATTTATGGGAAATAAGTACCATGAGAACGTAAGGAGAAACATAAGTTGTACCTTTCCTCAAGAAGTTTAGAGTTAAGTTAGAGATATAAGACACACACACACACACACACACACACACACACATATATACATATATATATAAAGAAGAGAAGAAACAGTTTGTATTTAAGCACACAAGTATGTGGAATAGATTCCAATAATCACTTATTGAAGGTAGTTATGACCAGTTCAGCAACATATTGTGTAGTCAGAGAAGGATTCAGGGAATATAGGAGAATTTAGCTGAGTCTTTATGTATGAGTAGGATGAACAGGATGGTTCATAGACCCATAGCAATAGCACTAGAAAATACCTCGGAGATCATCATGCCCAAATACTTCAATTTAACACTGAAGAAACTGAGATCAATAGAGTGTTAAGAGGCTTATCTAAGATTCCAAAGATAGCATGTGGCACAGCTGGTATTTGAATTCAAGTCTTCTGCCTCCAAATTCAGCACAGTGTCTTAGGAAGGGAGGATAATGCAAATGAAAATGTCACAAATGTTAAAATGTTATTCATATAATGATCAAGAGATATGACTAGAGCAGACAACTTATAATGGGGAATAGAGGGCAATGACTTGTTCTGCTGTCCAGTTTTGGAGAACTTTTAGAACCAAGCCAAGGAGATTCCTGATATTTTGATTGATCTGTTTTTTTTATCAGGATGTGTACTCATTTAACTGGCATAAGTAAGCGACACCTGATCTCATCAGTGTAATTCTCATTCATGTCCTATAAATGTTTCATAGATGATCCACCAAATGTGCTAGAGAGTTTTCTATGTTTCTTTTATTAACTTGAGTGTAGACTTCAGGTTGTTTATCTATTAACTGACTTTCACTATTAATACACCAATATTCCTTTTTCCCCCCAGCAATAAATGCCTTTGATGTTGCAGTAATTAATAATGAGTCATTGAGAAGAGAAGTAACAAAGTGAAATTAATGTTAAAAATATATTTAGCTAGAATGCATATAATAGAATTTGCAGAGGAGAAAGAATAGAATAATGGAAACCAGTGGAGTATTTTCCTTAATCCAGGCATTGCTTTACATTTGATGTTGAATCATTAAAGCACAAAAAGGAGAAATATATTGTTCAAGAAAAGTGAGGTGTACAATCTAAGGATAAGAACTAGGTCTTATTTGTCTTTTTATCTTGCCCCAGTGCTTAACACTGTTTTACACAAGTAATAGGTCATTTATAAGAATATATTGAATTGTCATCCAGAGATAGTAAACCTTTATTTAAGAAAAATAGCAAGGCTAGAAACCAAATTGCAGATGGTGGAAAAAAATTATCTCATGTATGCTTTGCTGAATTCTTTATATTTATGATACTTTATCAATTTTAGTCTTTCACCTTTGTCTTAATATTTCTTGTTGTCTTATGAAGTCATTAGATTCCATTTGGCCAATTATCATTTTTAAAGAGTATTTTCCTTTAATGGAGTACTCTTTTAATATGTGGCTAATTCTGATTTTTAAGTAGTTATGTCCTTCAGTATTTTTGTACCTATTTTACTAAGCATTTATTTTTCTTTTCATAATTTTCTTGTACAAATCTCATATATTTTTCCAAATTTTTCTTTACTGCTCTTATTTGATTTATTTTTTTGTTCTTTTTATCTCTTTAACTCTTTTAGGAATTTTTGTTGGTTTTGTGTTCAATCAGCATTTTTTTCCTTTTTTTTGTAGATGTTTTCAAGTCATTTTTCTTTCATTTGTTTTTGTTTCTTGAACTCCCCTATCACCACTGTAACTTTTATGGTCAGTTTTTTTTTTTGCTCATTTTTCCAGCTTACTTCTTAATTTTGTACTTTATGTTACTGTTGGGCTCTGTTCACCTCAGTATGGGAGAGATATATGGCCTAAGTGTTTTTCTTTCATCCTGTTTAGTTGCTTTCACAGCTCATTCTGTGGGCCCATAAGTTTTCAGTGCTTCCAAAATGGTATGATCCAGGGAGAGGTATGTTTACTGCTTTCTTGGTCTGAAAATGATCTTGTTTTAGTTCCTCAGCTTGTTGAAGAGTTTTGAAAGAGCAGTCTATCAGACTGGACTCAGTCACAGTTAGCCCTCTGGAAGGTTCTGTAGTTTTAAAGTGACTGAACAAATAGCTTGCCCTAGGTTTTAATTTTCTGCCCTTATTTATTCCAAAGTAGGCATATATGTGGGGCAAAAAGTTAAAACTGGTCCCCTTCCCTACTCCTTCCTTTGTGAGTGTCATTGCTCCTCTACATCTTGGAATTGTGGATTGTACCTGTCTAATGAGTGGCAGAGCTATCAGATGGCATTTATTCCTGTGTGCAGTGCTAGTATAGAGTTCCCCTAGGATCTTTGCCCAAGTTTTTAGTCCTCTTGCCCTCCCTGAATACTGGGCTGTTCCTTGTTGCTACCCATTTCTGATTCTGTGTTGTGCTCCTACCCAGCCCCCACCCTAGTGTCCAAAGGCCACTCTTTCTGAGCTTAATTGGGCTGGAAAAGAGGGCTTACCATGGCTTTTTCTTGGCTTTCCCTGATCAGAAGAGAGTCTGTTTGGGTTGTAGGGAAGGAAAAGGAACTATAGAAGGTCTGGTATCATGAAGACATGGGTGAGAATCATACAAAAGTCCTTAGACTGAAAAGTCCTAGATATCTGTTTCACAGTGGACTAGTATTTCTGTAATGTCAACTATGTGTTAGGCACTGTGTTAAGTATTACAAATGCAAAGAAAGACAGAAGTCTTTCCTCAGTGTAAATCTATTTTTATTCATTTTTGAAGGGAAAAAATAAAATTGAAACTAATATTATCAGAAGCACTCCATTTCTCCC
The DNA here is from genome assembly GCF_900497805.2 of Vombatus ursinus. Taxonomy (NCBI): domain Eukaryota; kingdom Metazoa; phylum Chordata; class Mammalia; order Diprotodontia; family Vombatidae; genus Vombatus; species Vombatus ursinus. The sequence goes on from NW_020954569.1 coordinate 15,186,210, forward strand.
AATCAAGTTCCCACAGCAGATACCTTAGGGATGATCAAACTGTCCTCTTGTGCAACCCTCTGTACCAAATTGACTCCATGCAGGAGAATGGGACATCAAACCATTGAAAACATAGAAGTGATTTGAGAAGGAAATATTAAAACCTGATGTGACCAATTATGAGCCCACAGATAAGGCAAATTTTACCTGCTTCAAAATTTTGCTTCAGGCCAAACTTGCTTGAGAATGAACAATCTCCAGATTACATAAGAACAAGAGATTCTGATAAAACTTCAAGAGTACTTAATGTGTGTGATCATGTTAAACAGAAAGTAAGCATACGAGTGAGATTAAGAGAAGGGATACTCTCTCTCTTTTGTCTCTCTCTCTCTCTCTCTCTCTCTATATATATATATATGTATATATATATACATACACACACACATATATATATGTAAACACACACATATACATACAGTAGAGAAACAAAGAAAGGAGAGAGAGGTAAAAGAAAGGAAGAAGTGGAAAGAAAGGAGTGAGAAACTGGTTAACATAGACATCAATCCACATGGAAGAATAATAAGATTATTAAATGAGTTGCTAAGAGGAAGGGATTAATTTGAGATTGTAACCAAAATATATCAAGTTTTCCTCATTGTATTACCTTAAGTCAGAATAATGAAATGTGTTTTTTTGAAAAACATATAAGTGTGAGTACAGATATATTTTAAAACATTTAAAAACATTGATGTAGATATATATATACATATACATATATATATATCTACATCAATGTTTTTAAAATATGGGGCAACTATTTCAATTTCTTTCAATTAATTTTTTATTATCTAATCTCTTTGGAAAAATTTAATGAGGGGAAATAATTACTGCTATAAAGTGATAAATTGATTCTGATTACAAATTGATTTTAACTAAATACAGCTGTTAATTTAAAGTATAGTTCAACATGTTTTATCACTTTAGTTATTTCACTCCCTGAAATTTGATTATGCAAGCAATACAAACTTTAATAGATTTAATATTGTATAATTTGGTTCTAAATGATTTGGCTGGCTTCTTCCCTTTTCCAGAAGCTTCAGTTGCTATTAAAATGATTGTATCTGAATTGTATATGTGGTAAGAATTAATAAGAAATATATCAGGAGGACTGCATAAAAGTCTAAAGAATGTTAAACATTACAATATGTACTGTAGGACAGATGTTATTTTTCATTTTTCCACCAGATAGCCTCCTTATGAAAGAAGACAGATGTTAAATGAGCAGGCTGAGAGCAATATTGGTATCATGAAGACATGGATGAGAATCATACAAAAGTCCTTAGACTGAAAAGTCCTAGATATCTGTTCCACAGTGAACTAGTATTTATGTAATGCCAACGATGTGTTAGGCACTGTGTTAAGCATTACAAATGCAAAGAAAGACAGAAGAGAGGGATAAGGAAAGACTTCCTGCAAAAGGTGACACTTTAGCCAAGATTTAAAGGAAGCCAGGGAAGCCAGAAGAAGAGATGAGGAAAGAGAGAGTTCGAGGAATGAGGGACATCTAGTGAAAATGTTCAGAGATGGAGATTGCATTTGGTATGTGAGTAAGGAGGTGAATATCTTTGAATCACAGCATAAATGGTGGTGTGGTGGGTGAATTATAAGGTGTAAAAAGCAGGAAATATTAGGAAGGGGCCAGGTTATAGAGAATCTTCTAATTTTTTTAAAAAGTGTTTTATATTTTATTCTGGAGTTAATTGGAAACATTAATTTGATTGACTAGATGGTTGATGCAGTCAGACTTTTACTTTTAGATGAAGAATTTGACAGTTGATTGGACGATGGACTAGAGTAGGAGATACTTGGGGCAAGGAGATGGACCAGCAGGTTATTCCAATCATCCATATGTGAATTGATTAGGGCCTTAGCTAGGGTGGTGACAATGTCAGATGAAAAAAGAGTATGTATATGAGAGATATTACAAAGGTAGAAATGAAGACTTCTCAACAGTTTGTATATGGGTGGTGAGAAAGAATGAGAAGTCGAAGCTGACATTCTGGTTGAAAGGTCTGATGACTGGGAGGATGATGGTACCCTCAACAATAATAAGAAATCTGGAAATTAAGACAAAGTGATAACAATTTGTACTGGGTGAAGGAAGGACTATAACAGTGAATGCACATCATAGTTCACTGTGTAACATATAATTTTATAATTGTTGTAGAATTTGAGATTAAGGACTGCATGTTCTATACTGTAACTTGCCAATGACCTAGAATATCACTTTGCACACATTGTACAATTAAAATATCCCTGGACAAGCACATATGTACATCTTTAATGTCTTTAATATGACTTTAATAATTAGAAGTTTAAAAATGGGTTTAGTGATTCATCTATATTTATTCCATAATGGGTTGCTTAGTGCCCATACTTAAAACAGACAATTTAAAAAAAAAGAACTTTTCCTTCAGTCCATACCTCTTTAGCAATCCCTAATGCACAGTGAATTGGAAGAGCAGGAGGAAGGATGCAGTATTCATTGCCTTACAACATTTCAAAGTTCTTTTAATGATCCCAAACTTCTTCCAGCAACAGAATCCTAAGATTGCAAGTCATGGAACACAATAGTCTCCAGAGAACCAAAATTATTGAAAATGAGGATCAACCAATGGTAAATGGAGAAAAACATGGGTAAGTGTGAGTAGTATGAATGAGAAACAAAGATAAGATCCATTACAGTATTTATGAGTAAAATAAGTTGAGGTAGAGATGTGCCTAGTCACTTCAATTCAATGAAGGTTTATTAAGTAACTCTTATGAGTGATGATCTTAACTAGATCCTGGGTTTATAATTCTGAGTTTGCCTCACTTAGCAGCAATTAAAACTCTGTTTTTTAAAAACTAAGCCTAAGATAACTTTTAACTTTTAAAAAAAATATTTGAACTTCAATACCAAAAAGCATTTCCATACAAACATCAGGACACAAAATTGAAAAGTGTATATGAAAATATAAATCTCCATTTCATACAGCTTGGCTTTCTTAAATTTAGTAATAAATTCCACACATTACCTTCAAAACTTTACTGCTTGTCTGTGCTTCCTTATGAAGTTACTTTTGTTATCCTTTTCTCTTTTATATAATTTGAAACATATTTCAATGGTGTTCTTTTCTTTTTGGGGAGGAAGGGGCATCTGAATCACGAACCTCACATCTTTCCTCAACACTCTTGTATTAAAAAACGAAGATAAAGAAAAAAAATTACAACTAAGTATAGTCATTCAAAACAAATGACAGTACCCATAAATCTTTGAGGTTTGAAGTACTGAATTTTCAATGCCTTATAATACAACTCAGGACCTGGGGCTAGGTATTTTGTGGAATCCTGGTTCAAGCAACATCTCTCTCTCTCTCTCTCTCTCTCTCTCTCTCTCTCTCTCTTTCTCTCTCTCTCTCACACACACACACAAATTTATGCTGCATTCACTTTGATCCATTAGAAAGTTTTTACTATTGAGAAGTCTTGCCTATTTCATGAATTTTGTAGTGTGCTTTTGCTGATTTTCTTGTTGTCACACTATATTGCTTTGTACTGAATGACTTTTATCTCTTTAGAATCCCATAATCAACTACTAAACATTTCTCTATGGATTAATGTTAAATACAAGACAGTACAAGTCAAATAACATTTTAACATTTATTAACTCTATGGAACTCTGTTAGGAATATACAAAGTACAAATAGAAAATGGTGCTGGTGGCTGTGGCAGAGAATGGTCCATACCCTCAAGGAGCTTACATTCTACTATACCAACAGATTTTTTTTGTCTGCTATGATGTCTGTTACACACACACACACACACACACACACACACACACACACAAACTCACCTGCACTCATGGTTTAGGTTGGCAGGTAGGGGAACTGACTATGCATTATTTAAGGTGATTCTGAACTCTTAAAATTATAGCACACAAACCTTCTAATGGTGAACTGACCTTTGCTAGTCAATCAGTTATCACAGTCAGCAAATTAAATCCAAGCAAAGTACTTTCCAAAATGGCATGTGTACTAGTAAAAATAAAAGCAAATATGTAAGCAAATAGAAACATTTCTCCACAAACCAAGTAAACATTGTCCCTTGATTACACCCATCAATGCAATCCTGCTTGCATAGTGAGCAACTATATATAAAGTAGGCAGTCTGCTCACACAGTGAGCAACTAATAGAGATCAACCCAGGTATGGAACAAATGTATTCAAGGCCATTCTCCTCTGCTTCTTTGGAGTCTTCATACTGCTCTCTCTGGTCACACTGTCTCTTCTAAACAGATTACCCAGCTGTAACCCTCAGGTCTGTTCCTTTCCACATCTGAACTGGACTTCCCTCAGCACCTCCTCTATGGACCCAGAGCACTTCCTACTGGAAAAGCAGTTTCATTGCCAGATAAAAGGGAGAAAATTACTCTTTTGCCCTCCCCTTGCACATAAAAATACTGCACTTTTGGAGAAAAATAAAAGGCAAAGGGGACAAGCAATTCCCTTTCAAAAGCTGTGATCTAATCTGAACTCTCTTTTCAACTGCAAGTGATGATTGAGTGATGCAGAAATAACTTATATTTTAAAGAGCACCAAAAACATGACTGGTCCTTTTGCCAGCTATTAGCAGTCTGTCATATAATTCTCCAGAGTTAATAGAATAACATATTTATATTGCCTGAAGTTGATACTTCTTTAAACTTTTTTGTAATCTATGCATAAGGAGCTCCAGATTTGCACCTTTTGTAGTCTTTGAATTGCTTCCTCAGGGTAGTCATTCAGTATCTGAAATGAATTTTGTCCTACCCTCTAATTGTGGATTTAAGTCTGGAAATTACCTTTGAAAGTATGTAGTCCAAACTTTTTTTTTAATAGCAGAGGATAACTGAGGCCTAAAGAGGTAAATTGACAATGACATGCAGGGATTAACTGAACCCAGGTTCCCTCCCCTCAAATCCAGTTCTTATCCTCTTATGCAAAGTGGCCTCTTCCAGTCTTTGTGTCCTTGTCTATCTTCCCCTCCATCCTACCAAAACCTACAATAGTGTAAGTATAAAAGGGAAGATAGCCATTGACTCAGTATCAAAACATTGTGAACACGTGAAGAGTTCTCTCTCTCTCACTGTCTCTCTCTGTATCTCTCTCTGTTTCTCTGTCTCTGTCTCTCTCTCTATCTCTTCCCCCTCTCTTGTTTCCCTCACCTCCTTTCCTCTCCCTTTCTCTTGACTCCCCTCCTTTCTTCTCCTCTCATCTCCTCTTTTTTCTCCCCTTTGTCTCTCTCTTTGTCTCTCTCCATCTCTTCTTCAACTTTTTTCTTTGCCTTTGTATCTCTGTCTCTCTTTTTCTGTGTCTCTCTCTGCTTCCTTTCTCTCTCCTATCTCTGTCTCTCTGTCTCTGGTGTGTCTATCTGAAACTACATGTGTGAGGGCTGTACCTGATATTAACCAAATCTAAATTTGGTTAAACACAACACAGTATAACATATGTGTGTATGTATGTGTTGGGGCAATGCAAATAAGAAAAGACACTTCCTGCTGTCAAGGAGGTTGTAGTCCAATGTGGGAAGACAAAATGCAAAAGGAAGATAAAAAGGGAAGGAGGAAAAGGTACTCAGTATAGGGGCTTGATGATGGTGTAGTGCAATTGAAAGAGTAAAGCTGATGGGAAATGAGTGCTCTTTGTATGGAGGCATGGGAGGAATTTTTTTCTTCACCCTCTAGCCTTCCAATCAGAGGGATAAAGGCTACTGAGGGTTCCCATGGCAATGGTGAGTTTCTTGGTGATAAGTTTTTTTTTTTCTCTCCCCTGGGTTTGAGGGACAAACCTGATGATGACAATGGAGTGAAATCAAAGAAGGCAGCTAATGATAAGTGGAAAACAATATGTATACTAAAAAAAATATTTCAGTAGGTTTTCTGACACGTGCTAGGAGTTGAAGGGTAGGTTGTAGGGCATTTAATTCAAATCTAGACTAAAAGCTACATTTTTTACTGTATCCTTTTCCTTTACTAGCCAGCTGTAGATGATCCACAGTTATACTGTTATCTAATTTACAGCTACGTTATTAAATCTTATCTCTTGTGCCTGCTAAGGTAAAACACAGTTTAATCTTATGCTATTACAAAAAGAATTATCACCTACTGCTCATTCTTCTGAAGAAATGCTCTGAGTTTTTAAATCACATCTCCAACCATGGAAAGAGGCAGCCTGGCTGGCTGGAAGAAAATTATGATATTAAAAGGATTAAACATTGAAGAGGAATGGAGAAACTTCCTTGGATACTGAATAATTTTTTTTTTCCCAAAGAAGGGCATTAAGAACATCTAACAACAAATCAGTGTACAAAGAAAGTTCCTGTGACACTTGCTAATCTGCCACAAAGTCCAAACTATTTTAAATCTCTGTATACAATATGTTGTGGCTGAATAAATGCTGATAAGACCCAAAATGAATCAATATTTTTTATTCAAATAATCTAATATTTTTGAATTCTCTACTTAAGAGGGCAAGCAATGCCATACATGTAAAACTGGAATTGTGAAAAATAAAGTTGAACCTAACATTATTTCATTCTATTCTTCATTTTAATTCATAATACACATATATTACATACTGTTTAATATCTAAATATATAGTTCTAGGAGATTAAAAATACCTGGCTAAATAGTGTGGGCTAGATGAAACACAAAGCATCTATAGTCCTTTCAATTCCACCAATATTGGTGAAATTAAATATGGACGTTATCTTAAGGTGTACTCTTTTTCTCTAAGGTTGTTTTCATATGGGACAGTTTAATAATGAAAAGAAAACTAGTATATTTTTCAAGAAATAAATGTATATTATTTTTTTTTAAAATGAAAGATGCTGTTTTTTTTAAATATACTGTTGATATCTAATGTGAGTGGAAAAATACATTTGTTTTAATGTACACTGCTAATATGTGCACAAGAAACAGTTCTAATAAGGGATTTGAAAAATTATGGACAGAAAAACTATCTGTGCTATAAAATATAAATACACAAATACATTTTATTTAATATAGAATGATGTCTCACTTTAGGGGGAAGAGTTTAATATTGAGCAGCAGAAGAGAAAGATTGTATTTTTTAAAAGTTATATAAATATGAATGTAGACAAACACAGGTTCAATTGCATTAAAGTATTATTGTCTTTGTTGAAGCCTTTAAAGATTCAAAGCACTATGATACATCACCTATTTTTCATAAATATGTCTAATATTGAAGACAGTAAGATGAGAGAGGAAGAGAGACATACACAGACAGAGAAACAGAGAGAGACAGACACACACACTGAGACAGAGATAGAGATCATTTAAACATTTGGAGCCTGACTTCTGAGTATTATCTGGACTATTATCTTGATAGGGGAAATTTAGGGAATTGGGACTTTTTAAAATGAAAAGTGAAATGACAAGTCAGTAGGCTCTCATTTTTAACCAGTCAAGGGGGGACAAGTATAGGATTTGGCTTATCATACAATCAGACTCTTGAATCAGGAGAATTGAAGGTGAGGTGAGTGGGGTGGGAGACATTTCTAAGAGGTGTGGCAGTAAAATCAGACAGTTAATAGAAAGCTCCAGCTGAGTGAATCCTGATGAATCAAAGTGATCACTGAATTTATTGGGCAAGAGCTACAGTGACAGATATCAGCCTTCTTTGTCACCTAATGTTGGAGGAAGATAAAAACTTGTTATAAAGGCATTTTGTTCACTGCTACCTCCTCTGTCTTGAAAAAGAAAAATAGAAGGTGGTTTGCAGCAGCTATGATATCCTGCAACATCTTGGCTCTCTTTGATGACAAGGAATTTGATTTGCCAATCTCTGGCAATGATTCTTCAAAATTAATCAGGGGGTAAACATTTATTAACCACCTACTATATACCAAACACTGTATTAAGTACTAGGAATACAAATAGGGAAAAAAACAATCCCTGCCCTCAAGGAGCTTACAATATGATGGGAAAAGACAGTACGCAGAAGGAAGCTGGAAAGATGGGGATGGGTGGGGAGAAAAGGACTTGGTAAGGGGCATGATGAAATGGTCCAAAGTAGTACAGCCACATGGCAAATGAAGAGGTAACTGGTTTGGGGACCTACTTAAATTGAGGTTTTTGGGAGGAGCTCTTTCCTGCACTTTCCATTTAGAAAAGTCCTAGTCAGAAGTCAGGGTATGCCCAGGATCCTGGTTAATATAGTATTATGTATTTAACAGTTTATTAATAGGTATGAAATTACAATGATGATGATGACAGAAGAACTAGCTCTAGACTGTGTTTGGAACAATCCAAAGAAAATTATTTGCACTAAAAATAATATATAAAAGTCTCTACTCACCACATGAATGTGATTTTTCACTCCAATGATTAAAAAAATTAGAAAATATTTTCTATAATTATCAAGCTTTCTGGTCTCTGTTAGTTCCTAAATTTTTATATATACACAGTCTCTCTAGCTATAAATTAGATCATTTACCTTTAATTAGCATTGCTTTAATTATGCTTTCAGATGATGTACAAACCTAATGAAATAAGGGCAAAGGAGCACAGAATGTAATAGTTAACATTTTAACCTAATGTGTCACAGGGAAATAAAAAAAATCCAATATTATTGTTCTGTTAAACCACCCTTTGTGAAGGCATACAAGTGAGGCAGAGTTAAGATATTTTTAAATTGTTCACTATTCTTCTATGATAATGTCACTATGGGAGGCATTTGATTAAAGAGCTGAACACCTTCACATGATGAGATCAAAATGAAAATAATCAGTAGCTTATTGTGATGTAATTTTAAGTCCAAATTCTTAAATTAAATAATCATTACAAAGCTGGTGTGGTCTCCATGAATGTATTAATGGCTTATAAGGGTAATTTTTTGACTGTATCCTGATTCTTAAAGAAGAGATTTGTTTTATTTACTCATTTCTCCATTTGATGCTTGACATTCTTTGTCAGGTTTCATCTATATTTTCATATAATTCTAATATAACTGGAAATTTCCATAATATACAGGGGAAAAATGATTTCCAAATTCTTTTCTGCACGCTTATTTATTCTTATATAAAACAAGCTAATTTGTAAAAATAACAATGTTTTAAAGAAAATCTCAAATTGACAAACTGTTAGAATTGGGTGTGTTGTTAAAGGTCATTTGGTTATAGAACCAGAGAATCTCATGGTTGAAAAGGAATTAATAGAACATAAAACACAATCTATATATGAGTAAGAATCAAATTCATAAAATTCTATGCATGGGGATTTTGTCAACACCCACGGATCTTATGTTCACTCACATAGAAGGAAGAATTATGACAAGCCTGAGGAGTATCTATTATCTTATGATCTGAAATTTTTGTAACTTAGATGCACAAGAAGAGATGTCCACAGTTCAATTTTTAATCACATGGACCAATAAAATCCTCAGGTTGGTTTCCTTACCTTTTAAAACATATACTAAGCTAACATTTTTAAGATAAATACCACAGAAGTGTTAGACTAAAGGTATAGTATGATGAATATATTTTCAGGCATTGGAAATATGTGACTTTATTTTTTTTTATTATACTTATTTCTTAAAAGGGAGAGAATTTTTGAAAGAGTGAGTATGTCATGGTAGTAGTTAAAGAAAAGAAAGAAATTAAATAAAAGTATATCAATGAAACATTAAAAGTAAGCAAAGGCAGAAAAAAGTTCAGAGAAACATTGGTACTGTGATGTTAAATTTAATGTAAATTTTAAAGTAAACAGAAAAACTTTGAGAAAATTTTGCATATTAATGTGTTCATATACATTGTTATTATGTCTGTGTGTGTGTGTGTATGTGTGTTTTAGTCGATTGAAAGTGTGGTATGGGGGCAGTTAGGTGTCACAGTGGATAGAGCCCCAGCCCTGGAGTCAGGAGGACCTGAGTTCAAATTCGATCTCAGACCAAATACTTCACACTTACTAGCTGTGTGACCCTGGGCAAGTCACTTAACCCCAATTGCCTTGTTAAAAAATAATAAAAAAAAATAAAAGAAAGTGTGGTATGAGAAAGCAATGTAATGTGGTAGCCAACATCTTTATTTTTAAAACAAAGTATTTGTTTTTAAGACTATATTTGCCTATCTAATCCAGGCTAGAAAGAATCTCACAATTGGCATGGAAATTGGACCTGTGCAGTTTCCAACTTTGGAGAGTTCATACTTCTTCAGGCAACCCAGTGACCCCAAATGCTGGTGGCTTATCATATTGTCCCACTGGATTGTTTTTAGCCATACTAAAATTCAAAATTCCACTGGCTTCAGTCCCCCCAGTAGTCAGGTTTTATAGATATGTGCCAGCATATCTAGACATTTTAAAGTATTAGAAGGGCTGTCACACATTAGGAGCATTTAATTCATTTTTTTTTTTTGTTCTAAGGTACTAACCCAAGAGTAATTGGTAGAAAATATATAGAGGCACTTTAAAGCCTGATTTTGAGGAAGGGAGTGGTGGTGCACATTCCCTAATAATGATAGATTTCCAATAGTGAAATTGGCTGCCATGAAACGTAACATCTTTTCAGTGGAGATCTTTAAGCAAATTTAAATATCATTTCTGGGGCATATGAAAATCTTTACTCCTTCAAAGATATATTTTGGAGTAAGTGGCTTTTTCTATGTCTAAAAGTGTATGATAACTATGACTCATGCCTCCCAATTCAGTGCGATATCTCCTAAATCATAGGGCTTAGTATATGTTTATGGTTGCTGATGATAAAATTTGCAAATGGAAGTCATATATTTGGAGACTTCAAAAGAGCTCATACATATTATCCAGTTCAGATAGTAGTAGAAAACTCTGATGACTGTAGAGACAATGTTTATGTAACTAGAAAATAAAGAAAGTAGCCTTTCTTGGCTACTTCACTATAATTTATATTTGAGAAGGCATAGTCTTGAATTGAGAAATAACAATAAATTGCTTAAAATAGGAAACATTGAGCTCTGTTTATCTAAATGTATGAGTTACCTGAGAGTGTTTATATTCCTTCCACAGGTTATTTTTTTAATTGAAACATAATAAAGCATATTTAAAATTATACTGAAACTACTTCAAATTTTCAATAATTCAGAAAGATTTAGCAGTACCTAGGGTTGTGCCATTTGCTAAATATTGTAGAAGAAAAACACATATAGCACATTTGGGGCTAAATCTATAGGGAAAGCAGCATATTGTTTTTTGGAAGATGTTAATGTTGTTGTTTTAATCAATCCTTATTATCAATTTGTTTACTTTTTTTCATAAATGTAGAATGCATATAATTATTTCCATTACTTGACCTTTCTAGATGTCTAAATCATGGATAAGTGGCATTTTATCGTACACATTAAGTTGTGTGCAATCTCAGCTTCTAAGGAAGATTAAAGGTAGGTAAATTTCCAAGCACTTATGAATGCATGCCAGATAATGATTAAACTTAGAATAAACAGTCTCTTTTTTTCCATGCCTCACTTTATTTTTTATTTTAATTTTTTAATTTAGTATTTTATTTTTTAACAGTTATATGTAAAATACTTAACATTTGCTCTTAAAACTTTGAATTGCAAATTCTCTCCCCTCCTATCTCCCCCAAACCCCACTATTGAGAAGACAAAAAAATTGATACAGGTCATACATGTGTAGTGATGTAAAACATTTTCATATTAGTCATGTTGTGACTAATAGACAAAAAACAAACCCTCAAGAAAAATAAAGTAAAAAAAGTATGTTTCAATTTAGACACCATCAGTTCTTTCACTGGGGATGGATAACATTTTTCATTATAAGTCCTTCAGAGTTATCTTGTATCACTGTATTGTTGAGAATAGCTAAGTCATTCACAGCTGATCATCTTACAATATTGCTGTTACTTTGTACATAGTGCATTTCACTTTGCATCAACTTATGTAAGTCTTTCCAGGTTTTTTGGAGAGCATCCTGTTCATCATTCCTTATAGTACAATAGTATCCCATCATAATCACATGCCACAGCCACTCCCCCATTGATGGGCATCCCCTCAATTTCCTATTTTTATCACCAGAAAAGCGTGACTGAGTCCGATATTTCAAATCTGGGTGACGGTAAATATGGACAGAAATGTGAGATTTAGAAAAAAGAGGAGACTTGTGTGAGAGAGACTAGGAATGCATGGGCATATGTATATCTGTATAAACATGCACGTATATATATGTATGCATGCATGTTTCTACAGGTATGCATTTATAGACAGCAGGGAAGCAGACAGCAGATAAAGAATGTCAAGAAAGAATAGAATCAAGGGTTCATTTAGATAAGTTTGCCTTTATAATGATAAGGTCCAGCTCTTCATTTCAGATCAGAGGTAAAGGAAGAATAAATACAAAAGTTATTTTGGGGGTAGGGATGGATAGATAGATAGATAGATAGATAGATAGAAAATAGAAAATCTCTGTTTTCTGTATAGAGGGAATATTGTCCAATCTAATTGCCAGTAATACTGGCTTTATTACTATTGATTGTGCTCTATAATCTAACTCTAGAATTATTTTCTTTTCACTGTCTCTCTCCCATATCTAGAAAGCTCTTGTTTTTCTTCTCCACATCCTTGATTACTTAAATTCCTTAAGACAGTACAAATTACACTTTCTGAAAGTGACAATTCTTGATACTCCTGCACCCCTATTCCTATTGTTAATTTTCCCCCTCTGTGTGCATGTGTGCATGTGTGTATGTGTTTGTACATATATACATATATATGTATATAACAAATTTTGTTTGCTATTTCATTAGAATGTGAGGTTCTTGAAGGGAGTTTTTGCCTTTCCTTGTATTCTCAACACTTAACACACTGTCTCATACAGAGGAAAACACTTAAATGCTTATTTATTGTTGGACTTAATAACAAGACTGGTTTAGACCTTAATCATTTACTACCTGGACAATGGCAGCAATTTTGAACTTGGATTAGTTTCTAGTCTCTCCATTCACTAATACATTCTTCAAAAAAATCTTCCTTGAGTATATATTACCATGTCACTATTCTGTTCAAGAACTTACAGTGACTATTTTCCTTTGGGCCCAAGTCATACTTTCATAGCCTGATATTCTAGTTCTTTTCAACCATTCCAAACTTATTTCGCACTACTATTATTCACATGCTCTATGTTCAAGTCAAATTAATTTTTGTTTCCTGAACTTATTATAAGAAATAATCTGTGCCATTGGGAGGGTTGTCTCCCAAGCTTCTAATACTCTCATTCCTCATTTATACCTCATACCCTTGATTTAGGTATCATCTCCTACTCTAAAGATTCTTTTGATATCAATGATCTCTCTACCCTTCAAATAATCATGACTGTATTTCTCTGTTTTCATATGGCATAAACCTTCAATCAGTAGGCAAACTCTTTTAAAGTAAGATATTTATTTATTTATTTATTTATTTGCATTTGTATCCTCTGCATGTAGCAGAATACTTTGCATATAGTAGACACTTGAGAAATGTTTGTTATATTGTATGGTATGGTAAGGTTTAGTATGCTTTTATATTCTATTATATCCTATTATATTGCCTTTATTTGATGCCTTCAATTCTATCCTATAAAGATTTTTAGAATTCCACTTCTGCCATCTAATTCAATAGCAAAGTCTGCCAATTTCAGGTTAACTGAAAAATTGATAAGCATGCCATGTATGCCTTCATATAAGTCATTGATAAAAATTTCAAGTGGAACAGTTCAAGAGCAAAGCCCTGGAGCCTTCTGTTGGGGAACTCCATTAATTACCATCTCTGGGTCTAGTCATTTAAAAAGTTCTGCATCCATGCAATTGTACCATAACATAAGACACATCTCTCCACCTAGACCATAAGAATATCTTAAAGGACTTTTTTTTTATTCTGGATGAAATTGTCTTCCCTTTCTCACTCTCCATTTACATCACATTTTCTACATACACTGGTAAATTATTAGAGATTACTTGAGAACAGGAGTTCATTTCTCAAAAGATTCCCATCACACTGGAAAGCATATTTATACAAATAAGAATGTCAAAGTATTATTAAAAATATTCATTTTTTAGCTTTTTTAAAGTTTCTTTTCTATTAATTATATGAAATATTCTGAAATATCTAATTAAATATCTGAAAAATTCATAGTTTATAGAAACACAGGTTTTTTGACAAATCAAACTACTTTCCCCTCATATTCAGATGTAGTAGTTCTTTAAGTTTTTCCTAAAGGTCTAATTTACAATGCTAAGCAGGAAGTTAATGCACTCATGTTTTTCAAGCAAGAGAGGAATGCATTTCACTGTGTTATATTTATGAACTTGCTGCATACTCTATTTATTCTCTCAAATACTAGATAAATTCATACATAATCTTGTATTCATCACTATATTACAATTCTATAGCCCAACTTCAAAAAACACCCAATTTATAGATGAGTAGAGAGAGCCTTTTGCTAATGGGCAGATGGTTTCTGATTATTTTAGCTTAATTCAGAGCCAAACAAATTGTTCTATAAAGATAATTTTATGAAACAACACATCCATATATAACTAAGGTAAACATTAAGCCTCATATTTTATTACTTTTTATTTTTAAATTATCACCTCTTTGTATTATTTAATTTGAATATATTGCATATTCTTAAAGCATATTCTTGTCTTAAAGCCTTGAAATTAGATTTTCTTTGCATTTGTCATAGTTCCATCAGTTTGCTAAAGAAAGCTTCTTATGGACAGAAGAAGTTGTGTCTTTTTTTAAATTTATTTTTCCATTCATTACACCTAGTAAAGTGCCTTGTACTTAGTAGATACAACAAATATTTGTTTAATTAAATTGATTTGAAAATACTTCCTTAAGAATGAGTGTAGGCTACTGACAGATATTATTTGTCTATTATTTTAATTACAAATTATTAAATTGGATTAAGGCTTTTTCTTTTTATTTCCTTATTCAGGGACCAGCCTTTGTAGGCCAGTCAACTAGTCTCTGAAGGATAAAGCTTATAGAAGAAATTGGCCTAATCATCAGGTACATACTTCATGATCTTGGGCAGGATGCAACCCAATTAGGAGATCTTACTTCTGATTAGAGTATAAACAAAAATCTAATAGAGGCAAATTCTAGCCCCAAAGCATTAAATCTATGTTCTTGCCCCACTCCACTGAAATTTGGGGTAATCCAGCTGATGAAGGAGAAAAATCAATGAAAGTGATCTGGATAGAGATGAATTCCTTTGTCCAGATTGCTAGAGGCATCTGAGTCTCTTGATAAATCCAAGTTCTAAGAAGGGGTTAGCTAAAGACTTTTAGCCCATCTCTTCATTAATATGCCCATTCCCACATTAATTGTTAACCAATCAAAACTGGTTTTAACCTGGAAGGAACAATTCCCCCTTCCCTTTTCTGAAAAATATTTAAGGTATTCAGTGTCTCCATTAGGTGTGATTGGTTACTGAGAGAAACCACTGATCAACGCTTATTAATTATCAGCTAGCCTAATTAATAAATTTATTAATTACTCAGAAATCTTGTCTCTTGAGCTTTTCACTCATCTCACTACTATGTGTATAATTTATTACATTTTAATAATTTTAGGAGAGAGAAAAATATGAGAAATTCTTGGTAAGAGAACTGACTCTCTCTCACTGTATATATGTATATATAAAATTATATCCATATAATAAAGTATATATACATATATTTATAATTTTATCCAGAATCACCTTATCACCTTGCTTTAGATAGTAAGTAATAATGTGTTGCTGCTGTTCAGTCCTTTCAGTCATGTCCAACTCTGTGTGACCCCATTTGGAGTTTTCTTGGCAAAGATACTAGAGTGGCTTGCTATTTCTTTCTCCAGGTCATTTTACAAATGAGGAGCCTGAAGTAAATAGGGTTAAATGACTTGCCATGGGTCAATCAGCTAGTAAGTGCATGAGAATAGATTTGAACTCAAGAAGATGATGGGTATTTTATATTAATTTATTTTGATTTATCAACAATCACTTCCATAAGCTTTTGAGTTTTAAATTTTCTCTCCCCCTCCTACCCCAAGATGGCACACAATCTGATATAGGTTATACATATACATTCCTATTTTCCTATACATATTTTCACATTAGTGATGTTTTAAGGAATAATTAGAACCAATAGGAGGAATCACCAGAAAGAGGAAACAAAACAAAACCTCACAATCAAATGCAGAAAGGCAGAAATATTAAATGTACCCTTTTCAGATCATGATGCAATAAAAATTATATATAATAAAGGGCCATGGAAAGATAGACTGAAAAATAATTGGAAACTAAATAATCTGATCCTAAAAATGAATGGGTCGAACAACAAATCATAGAAACAATCAATAACTTCATTCAAGAGAATGACAACAATGAGACAACATACCAAAACTTATGGGATGCAGCAAAAGCACTTCTTAGGTGAACTTTTGTATCTCTAAATGCTTACATGAATAAAATAGAGAAAGAGATGATCAATGATTTGGTCATACAACTAAAAAAAACTAGAAAAAGAACAAATTAAAAATCCTCAATTAAACACCACACTAGAAATACTGAAAACCAAAGGAGAAATTAATAAAATTGAAATTAAGAAAACTATTGAACTAATAAATAAAACTAAGAGCAGGTTTTAGGAAAAAGCAATAAAATAGATAAACCTTTGGTTAATTTAATTAAAAAAAGAAGAAAACTAAATTACCAATGTCAAAAATGAAAAGGGTGAATCCATCACCAAGGAAGAGGAACTTAAAACAATAATTAGGAGCTATTTTGCCCAAGTGTTTGCCAATAAATATGACAATCTTGGTGAAATGGATGAATATTTACAAAAACATAAATTGCCCAGATTAACAGAAGAGGAAGTAAAATACTTAAATAACCCCATCTCATAAAAAGAAATTGAACAAGCCATTGATGAGCTCCCTAGGAAAAAAATCTCCAGGGAAAGATAGATTTGCAAGCAAATTCTATCAAACATTTAAAAAACAATTAATTCCAATACTATGTAGACTATTTGGGAAAACAGGCAAAGAAGGACTCTTACCAAATTCTTTTTATCATACAAATATGTTGCTGATACCTAAACTGGGAAGAGTTGAAACAGAGAAAGAAAATTATAGACCAATTTCCCTAATGAATGAAGATGAATCTTAATCCAGGCTCAGCACATTATCTACTGTGTTACCTAGCACCTTGGAAGTACTAAATAATTCAAAACCCCAAGTAGGAGCTCTGCAAACAGCAGTGCAAAACAAACAAACAAAAAAGCCTAAAGATTAGAATAGTGCTTCTCCCATCCCACACTGGGAACAGAGCTTGATTTTAACATAAGATTCAAAGTCAAGAAATAGACTGGAAAAATGAGCAAGCAATAACAATGTAAAAACAACCTGGCCATAAGAATCTAAGAGGTAGAAAATTCTCTTGATGGAAATAACTCCTTAAAAACTGGAATTGGCCAAATGGAAAAAGAAATACAAAAGCTCACTGAAGAAAACAATTCATTAAAAAGTAAAATTGGGTGAATGGAAGTTGATGACATTGAAGCATCAAAAACAATAAAACAAAGTAAAAATAAAGGGAAAAAATAAAAAAAATAAAAAATCCCACTAAAAAAACTGACCTGCAAAGTAGATTGAGGATAAATGATTTAAGAATTATTGAACCACTTAAAAGCCATGATCAAATAAAGAGCCAAGACTAATATTTCAAGAACTTATGAAGGAAAACTGCCCCAATATCCTACAACCAGAAGGTAGACCTGAAAGAGATTCTAAACGAAATCTTCTAGGAATATTATAAACAAATTCCAGAGTTCCCAGATCAAAGAGAAAATATTTTAAGCAACCAGAATAAAACCATACAAGTATAATGGAGCCCCAGTCAGGATCAAATAAAATTTAGCAGCTACCATTTTAAAGTAGTAGAGGACATGGAATATGATATCTTGGAAGACAAAGGAGTAAAGATTTCAACCAAGAATAATCTACCCAGAAAAACTGAACATAAACCTTCAGTAGGAGTGAGGTGGTGGGGTGGACATTTAATGAAATGAAGGCCTTTCAAGTACTCCTGATGAAAAGAACAGAGCTGAATAGGAAATTTGGCTTTCAAATAGAGACTCAAGAGAAGCATAAAAAGGTAAAGATGAAAGTGAAATCATAAGGGACTCAATTAAGTTAAACTGTTTATGTTCCTATATAGGAATATGATACTTGTAACTCTTAAGTACTTTATCATTATTAGGGCATTAAGAAGGACTCTAAATAGACAGAGGGCTTAGGAGTGAGTTTATTATGTTGGCATGAACTTTAAGAAAATGGGTGGATGAGAAATAGGGATGCAGTGGGAGAAGGGGGGGGTGAAGACTTAGAATGGGGAATATTATCTTATATAAAAGTGTTGTACAAGAAAGAGTTTTTGCTTGTTGTGTAGTCATTTTCAGTTGTGCCCAACTCTTTGTGACCCCATTTGGGATTTTCTTGGTAAAATGGTTGGCCATTTTCTTTTCCAGCTTATTTTACAGATGAGGAAACTAGGGTTAAGTAAGTTGCCCAGGGTCACACAGCCAGTTTCTGAGGATAGATTTGAAATCAGGAAGATGATCTTCTTGATTTTAGGCCCAGCACTCAATGCATGGTGCCACTTCATTGTGAAAAAAGAGATCTTTTTTGTTTCTTTGTTTTATTTTTTAACAGTGGAGAGGAAAATTGTGTATGTGTGTGTACATGTGCATGTGCATGTGCATGGGTGCACATGTGTATACACAACATTTGAACCTTACGCCCAACTAAATTGGTTCAAAGATGGAAAATATATGTACACATTCAATTGAGTATTTAAATCTATTTTCGAATAGGAAACAGATAAGAGAAAGAGAGAGGTGACAAAATGGAGAGCAGATAAAGGAAGGCAGTGATCAGAAGCAAAACAGACATAAGAGGAGGAACAGGATAAAAAAAGAGAGAAAAGAATAAATAGAAGAAAATAGGTTGGATAGAACTGCATGGTCAGTATTAAAAATTGAATATGAATTATATGAATTCACAGAGCAAAGAGCAGAATGATTAGAAACTAGAATTCAACAATACATTCTTTAGAAGAAACAAACTGAAAATAGAGACATAGAATTAAAATAATGGGCTTTTGCATAATCTATTATATGTCAGCTAAAGTGAAGAAGGCAGGGGTAATAATCATGATTTCAGACAAAGCAAAAACAAAATCAGAACTAATTAAAAGAAATATAGGGAAACTACATCTTGCTAGAAAGGGTACTATGGTCAATTAAATGATATCAATACCAAACATGTACACATCAAATGGCATTCATCCAAACTCTTAACAGAAAAGTTAAGTGAATTACAGGAGGAAATAAAGAGTAAAACTGTACTGCTAGAATACCTCAGTTCCAAACTCAGAGATAGATAAATTTAACCATAAAATAAATAAGAAAGAAGCTAAGAAGATGAATAGAATTTTAGAAAAGTGAGATGTTATAGACCTCTGGAGAAAATTGAATGTGCATTGAAAGGAATATAACTTTTTTTTGAGCTATACATCCTATCTTAAAAAAGGGGCATTAAAACTTCACAAACAAATGCAGAAAAGCAGAAATATTAAATTTACCCGCTTTGGACCAAAGTATAGTGAAATTGCATTCAGTAAAGGGCCATGAAAAATAAATTAATTAATTGGAAACCAAATAATAGAATTATAAAGAATAAGTGAGTTAAAGAACAAATTATAGGAAGTCAATAATTTCATTAAAGAGAATGGCAACTATGAGACAATACACAAAAATTTGTGGGATGCATCCAATAGAATACTTAGGGGAAAATTATGTTTTTAAACACATAAATCAATGAAAGAGAGTAGGAAATGATCAACTAATTGGGCATGCATTAGCAATAACAATAACATCATCAACAACATGAACACTAGGAAAAGAACAAATTAAAAATCCCCAATTCAATAACAAAATAAAAATCCTGAAAATCAAATGAAAGATAAACAAATTTGAAAATAAAAATCATTAAACTAATAAATAAAACCTGGAGCTTGTTTTTATAAAAAAATAATAAAATAGACTAACCATTAGTTAATTTGATTCAAAAAATAAAAGAGGAAAATCAAACTACCAGTATCAAAAAATAGAATGAATGAACCATCAATAAAGATAAAATTAAAACAATTATTAGGAGTTATTTTATCCAATTATAAGCCAATAAAATCATCAATTTAAGTGGAAATGGGTGAATATTTCCAAAAATATAAATTGTCCAGATTAATATGAGGAAAGAGATACTTAAATAACTCTATCTTTAAAAAATTGAACAAGCCATCAATGAACTCTCTAAGAAAAAATCTCTAAGACCAAATGAATTTACAATTGAATTCTGCCAAACATATACAAACATATAAGAACAATTAATCCCACTATTATGTAAACTATTTTAAAAAATAGTTTAGGAAAGAATTCTGTGAAATTCTTTTTATGATACAAATGTGATTTTGATACCTAAAGCAGGGAGAACAAAAATGTAGAAAGAAAATATAAACACATTTCCTTAAGCAATATCAATTAAAAATTTTAAATAAAGTGCTAGCAAGGAGATTACAGTCCTGTATCACAAAGATAATATACTATGATCTGTTGGAATTTATACAAGAAGTACAATGTTGTTAAATATTAGGAAAACTGTATGCATAATTGACTACATTACTAACAAAAAATCCACAGTAGAGAAGGACTGATAAATAATGGTAACATGAATTTTTGCCAGATGTGATTGAGCTTAACAATTTATTTATCTTTATCACTCCAATTAAATCCTTATTTAACATGTTTTTCCAGTGGTCAGGCCTCTGACTTCAGTCTATCACTTTATTAAGGACAACATAAGGCATCATTAATTTGTACAAGTCAATCAGTAGACAAATTCATAGAAAAGGACCTCTTTGTCATTCATCTATCCCTGATTTTATTACTTTACTTTGGAATAATATTCCTTTACTTTGGAAAAAAAATAAAGCTCTGTGAAAGAAACAAATCAGTTGGTGAAACACTGTGTGATACAGTTCTAACATTATTAAATTACCACATACCACAGGCCCCAGTGCACATCAATTATTCCCTGTCAAAACATGTTTGCCATATTGTCAATTCAATTAAAGTTAGCAAATACTTAGGAACTAAATGTAACAGAGTACCTTGAAAATACTACATCCACAACCAGCATTTGCTGAATTTAATGGAAAAGCTTAATGGAAGAAGTTATACATAATTTCTGTGTCCATGTTTCATTCAGATTGATCTTAGATTGTTATTCTACTATTTGATTAGGACAAATAATAATTTTTATATTATTTAATATCCATTCACATATTCACAAAAGTGTTGAATTACTTCTAGAATCTGGACAAATAAAAATAACACAGATATATACACACCTCAACTAAGTTCGAGGTTGAATATGTGTCAAAATTCTAACCCTACTGTTTACTATGGGCTTTGTTATTGGAAAGGAAACTAGACTGCAAAACTGAATCCCAGTTCTACATTTATGATTATATGTTCATTAAAGGACTTAATAAATATATGTCAATTCATTAAAGTCCTTTTTATTTTACTGAGTAAGAAGACCTTGATTGGAATCCTGGTTTTGCCACCTACTATTTATGTGACTCTGGGCAAGTCTTCATCACATGCTACTTAGTATCAATCATGTTAGAGATCTCATACATTAATGAAAATAGAAAAGACTGATTATTTTTGAAGGGAGTGATTGGTAGCAAAAGTATGCACTACTTTATTCTGAGCTCTTAAAATTACCTGTTTATCTTCATTTGCTAATGTTTCAGTATATATTAAAAACTATTCATCATCCACAAATTTTAATGCCTTAATTACTCATTCAAGTTGTAGGTTTGGCATAATTTGTTGTTATTTTTATGCAAGTTTTCCTTGGCTTTTTTTCTGTGTGAGTGAAAATGAAGGTGTATGCAAAACAAAAATGAGATTAAGTGGAAAGAACATAATACATTTGTTTACTAGTCATAAATTATGTTCTGTAAAAATAAGAGTATATGGCATTTCTATTCTTTACAATTCTTTTCACAAAACACATTGAATACTGTTTATACTGTTAATTTTTTAGCCTATTTGTCCATGCTGTTTTTTGGTAAAATGATGAGTCAAGTTCTGTTGATCTTAAAAATTATTACAAAATAGTGTTTATTTATTGGTTTTATAGACTTTAAGCACATTGCATGGATTAATTTCATGTACCAATAGATGTATACACATTCATATAAACACATATATGAATGTATGTGTACATAGATAATTTAATTAACACATTACATAACATATAATAAAATGAATTTCCTGTTATAATATATATGTGTATTATATATATACATACATATATATTATACTACATAAAAGTAATTAATCCCCTAATAGTTATGGAGAAATTATTCATCCATCAAACTTCCACATATATATGAAAAATCATTGAATGAAATAAATCTGTCTACTAGGCCACTACATGAATGAAGTGTTCTGATTAATTAAATGTCCTGGGTGAGTAATCAGAAATATTGGTTCAATTGCTATTGTTCAACCTGTTATTTTTTTTTAAGAAAACATTTAATAGAGCCATTCCTTTGAATGTGCCTAGAACTGTCTTTCTCGGTCACCATTATACATGTGGTGAGGCATTTGGACACTTTGGAAACCTGCCTGTTTGCAGCCATGTGATGGTACAGTACTGAAAGGACTTGACATATTGGCATGAGAGCAAACCTTGGATGATTTACTTGTCCTGTTTCTTCCTCATGAAAGTAACTGATATTGGAAAGAGGAGTCAGGGTGTTATATCAGTTAAAAGCATTGAGGTACTTTTTGGATTTTTCTCTTCCTTTGGCCTACAAGTGGCATCATAAAATTCTGTGTCTTCCAATTAGGGTTAAAAAGGGCTGGCCTCTTTCCCCTCTCCTCCTGCAAGAATTTGACTACTTACACATGGCAGCTAGAAGGTTCAAAGGGACCAGGATTAAACCTGGGACCTTGGTTATCTTCAATGCTATGTATTTCCTTTCCTGAGTATGTGACCAAACATTTATCTTGAGGTGAATGTGACTAGGCATGGAGCTAACCTTGTACATTTGAGAAATCTGACGTGGCTAGAGATGGAAAATTCCTTGAAGGCAGCGACTACTGCCAAGATTATGAACCCAATCCTTGTCTTGGATTGACAGAAGATAAGGACTAGGAGTTTAAGTACTGAAGAACCAAGGCAAAAATTAAGAGTGTATATTCAACTTTCCTAAAAAAATACTTATGCTCTGATATTTATGATTCAACTTACTGCAGAATGGAATATTAGTTACATTATGTATTAGTGATTACTTAATCAGATGATTAACAGTGGTAGGAGGTAGAATCCAATCCAATCCATATTTAAACTGTTATTTAATAATTTATTTAAAATAGTTGGCCTCGAGGAGTCCTTTACCCACTCACATCTCTCCTTGTGATCATGACAGTTACCTTCTAATAATTAAAGTACTATCATGCAGAAGAGAGATTGGATTTTTCTACTGAACCCATAAGTCCAAGCAGAAAAGAGAACCAAGGATGCAGCATTAAGCTCATATTGGTGAGTTCTCTGGCTTTACCTGACATGTCAATGTAACAGTCATATAGCGTGGATAATGGAAAGAGCACCACACATGCCCCTAAACCCTCCCAGAAAGTTTGTGAGTTACATGATGCCACCTGAAGAATCATCAAAAGAGAAAGAGCAAAGATGGAGTCATTCATTATTTTTACAATGCCACTAAGTTATCCAATCTTACTGTTTCATAGTCAATAAGAGCATTTTCCTTTCTTTCACTAATTCTTTCATGACTTCTTTCCACACTGTTCACTTTCCTCTAGACATGCTCCAGTTTAAAATGATTGTTCCTAAAATATGGCATCTTGAATCTAACATTTTATTAAAGTCCTTCTACCCATGTTTTTAGTGTGTTTGAGTGGGATATCAGGGAAGAAATCAAGGATTAATAAACAAGACTTAAGCAAGGACTAAGCAACAGTGTGATATGGTCAATGAGGTGGTATTCCAGAAAGCGATCAAGAATCTTCAAAGATAAAGAAAGCATTATGAAAATACGAAACAGGAGCCTCATGGAAATGAGATGAGAAATCCAGGGAAGAAATTAAAACCAGTTTGGCCTTAGAGTCAAGTGTGTCAGCCTGAAGTTACAGATGAGAAGACAATCTTCAGAACCAAAAGAAACAATGCGAAAAGTCTACATAGTATGACAAAAATCCTTTAGCTATGATTTCCTTTTGACACAGAATTGGGACCATGCTAGTTATATCTAAATTTTTAGAGGTTCTGGAGAAAATTTCTTATATTTGGACTTTTTGTTTTATCATGTTTTAGGTTTCATATGAAATTAAAAGGAGGAAAATTTTTTACAAAAAAAACTTATAATAAATTTATTCAGCATTCTAATAAAAATAGGGGCACAAAAATTCAGCAGTACTAAATATGGCAATTTATCGTGGAAATCAACTGTGTTAAACATATGAACACATGTTTTGAGGGAATCATTAGTAACAAGGAATTCCTTATTTGTACCTTGTTAGGCAACCATTCTGAATATAGTAGAATTGGAATACCAGCCAAGGAGTGTTTACATAGGCAACCTTTAGAGTGGCCAATATTTCATTATTTTTTCACTGGTTATGTTTTCATAGAAATCAATCATTCCTTCTTTCTTTTCTTATCTAACTAATAGATAGAAAGGGGGTAAAGCAATTAAATACTACAATAGGGTTTGTGTAGGCTATTAAACCCCTACTTAAAAGTTGATAGTTGTTGGAAATATTGAGGAAATAAGTTTATACGTAATATAGAAAAGACATAGGAGCAAAAAGCAAAGATTGCAACCACAGCAAAAAGGAAGTATAAAGCAGTAAAGAAACCAATTTGCATTTGCAATTTGCAACTGTAAATGTGTGTAATTATGAGTTTTTAATCTGCCCTCAGATATTGTATACTAATACTACCATAGCTAAGTAACTAATTTAATAGAAATAGCATCAACATATGATGTCTTGAATCCCCCCCCCCCATATTCCCTGGTGTATTCCTGCTCTCCTTTTGTCTCTCTTTTCCAAACTTTCTCTTTTTTCTTTTTTTTATCTTAAGTTTTATATGTTCAATATTTGATCTTTTCAGGTGGTAAATATAATTTTATTGTCAAGAATGTCAGATTAATTTTTAATGCTAATTGAGTAGCAAGAATTGTTAGCATGCTTTCCTTATTCATAACATATTTCTCATCCTGATAAAATTATTTAAACCAATTATACAATTTATTTATAATTTTTATCTGATTTGCATATAGTAGATATTTAGTTATAATGATTGAAATTTTCTTTTTTTTCCATAGTTTGAATTTTATAAAGTGTCATCCAACAGACTCTAGTTTACCAGTAGATCTTACATTTTGCTTAGCCATTTAATCAATACAGTAAGGACCTGGAGATTGTGTTATTAGTAGAAGGTATACAAAATTTTTTGTGGGAAGGAGATAATTTTCATTTGCCCACAACCTAACAAGAGTCAAGCCTGGCTGTGAAAAAGGCAAGTGGTACAGGTAAATCAGTTATGAGAGGAAAGGGAACAGAAATATCCTTAGGTGCTATAACCATTGCTTCCTCTGGGTGGCTCTGGATCATTTCCAGTAGAGATAAAGCATGAAATGGGCTTCCAGATATGACTTTCTCCTGCCAGAAATGTTGGAGGACCATAAGAAAAGAAATGTGGAACTAATTGCTCAGCTATAATCAACCAATTTTGACTTTAATTAACTAGTTGAAAACCATCTAATGCCCACCCACCCTAAAGAAGAATCAAAATGTAATTTGTCAGCAACTAAGTTCTTCAAGAAGTATAACAGCATTTTATATTTATTAAATTTATATAGAACTTACATCTTAAGTATATATTCCTGGGGTGACTTTTTGACTGACTGTATAATATTTGACAAACCTTTTAGGTGCCTGTATTTTTGAAGCGTTCCATTTGTCAAGTTGAGATATTTGTAACAATCAGATGTATATGCTGAGGTCTAATTTATGTTTGTAAAGTACTTTTCACTGTCTGCCACCTTTCATCTAAAAATATCAAGCATTTATTTCCTCTCTTATAATATCTACAAATTACTATTTTTTACTTTTTTTTGGAATCTTATTTCCAGAAACTTACTTCCTGTAGAAGAGTTTCAGATGGTTGTATATCAATGGAGTGCTTTGCTTTGTATTTTTTTTAAATCCACTAAACTTGGAGAAAATTTGTGCCTTTGGGCAATGAATATTTCAGTCACAAATTTAAATTTTGTAAGCAGAATAAGTCAGTCAAAGTATGTGTAGTCAAAGTATGTTTAGGGATGCTATATATGCTATATATATGCTGTATGTATATATATATGCTATATATATGACATATAGCATGATGTGTGAAATACACTCAAATGACACATTAAACTACTGTAACTTTTACCATTTTCCTTGACCAAAGTGCATCATACAAGTTCATCCATAGATCTTTCTCACATGGATTATGGCAGTTTCTTAAGCTTTAGAAAATATAACTCCTGCTTTTTCCTTTTTGCATGTTATTTCTAATCTTATTAGAAAAAAAATTGCATTAATATTAAACACCAGAAGACACATATAAGCTGGAAAATGCATCATAAAATATATGCACTTGAAAGCTATGGGCATCACACAATATAATAAACTGTTCTGTTCCAAGGATCTGGCCTCTCTAAAGAAAAATGTAAGCAACTTCTAGGTCTATTGTAACAGAAAACTATCTACATCATTTTTGCTGTGCTAAACTCATATGGACAAGTTTCATTTTTTAGTTGAATACTTAAATAGCACAACCTTCAGCAAACATTTCCTATAACTCAATCTGAAAAAGTAAGCACTATATCATAGAGCTTCTCTTTCTGTCTTATTACCTTTCTTAAAGGTAGATACTTCATAGGAATGCTTGTAATTCCAGAAGCTGAAAGCAGATTTTATAAAGCTATGGGTTATATATTTCTGACAGGAACATGGAAAAGTGGATGAAGAGCTGCTCTTTGTGTAAGGGAAACCTAGATTCAAGTTCAATTTCTCACTTATATACACTATGTGATCCCAGGCAAGTTATTTAACTTCTTAGTACCCCAAGAGAACAATTAGCTGAAAGGATTTCACTCTATAAGGACAGAAAGATTTCACTAAGAAGTTCTCATACCACCAGAATAGCATGTCTGATCAAAAAAGGAGAGACAGACTGAAAGACAGACAGATAGGGAAGAGAGACAGAGATATAAAGACACTTCTTAGAGTCGACTGATTGCCCTACTTTCTACTTTTTCTGAGAATAAAACAAGCATCTTCATAATATAGTACAACAAAAAGATGATTGTGCATGAAACTGCAAATCTATTATGCACCACTTATTATTCCTTTCAAATATACAACAAAATTGTCAAGTAAATTTCTTTTTTTTCTTCCCTCACACTCTTGCCCTAGAGATGGCTGCCATTAGACACAAATAGTACACACACACACACACACACGTATGTGAAATTATTCCATACCTACTTCTATTTTATCAGTTCTTTCTCCAGATGCAGATCATATCTTTCTTCATATGTTCTTTATAGTTAATTTGTATAACAGTCAAAATAACTTATTTTCTCAAAGTCATTTTTAAGATAATATTGCTGTTACTGCATATAATGACCTCTTGGTTTTGCTCATTTTGCTCTTCATTATTTCATGCAAGTCTTTCCATGTTTTTTTCCTAAAATCATTGAGCCATTTTAACTTATTTCTTATAGTACAGTAGTATTTTATAACAGTCATATACCACAACTTATTCAGCCATTTCCCAATTGATGGGCATCCATGCAATTTCCATTTCTTTGCTATTGCAGAGTGCTATTATAAATGTTTTAGAACACATAGGTTCTTTTCATTTTCCCCTAATTATCTTTGGAAATAGACCAAGTAGTGGTATTGTTGGGTCAAAGGGTGTAGGTAGTTTAATAACTCTTTGGACTTAATTCCAGATTGCTCTCCAAAATGGTGGGATCAGTTCACAATTCCATCAACAGTGAATTTGTGTCCAAATTTTTCCACATCCCCTCCAACATTTGTCACTTTTGCTTTTCATCATTTTATCCAATCTGGTAGGTTTAAAATGGTATCTCAGGATTGTTTTAATTTGAATTTCTCTAATGAATAATGATTTAGAATATTTTTTTCATGTGGCTATAAATTGTTTTGATTTCTTCAGTGGAAAACTACCTGTTCATATCCTTTGATCATTTATCAATTGGGCAGTGACTCATATTCTTTTCAGTGGTCAATAGCATTTCATGGGGTTGAGGGCACACATACTTAGCATCCTTAGAATTGCATCAATTAAGCAGATCAAAGGTGATGCACTGATCACAGCCATTGCACATTCATTAATTGCTTCCCTGACATTCACTTGACTTTGCATGTCAATTCAAGTCAATAAGCATTTATTAAGTGTTTACTATATGCCAGGTACTGTGCTAAGAGTTGAGAAGATAAATGCATGAAAATACAGTCTCTGTCCCCAAGAAGCTTATATTTTAATGAGGGAAGATAACACATGAAAGGGAACTGAAGAACAAGGGGAAGAAGGGAAGGTGTACATGTATACATGTATTAATAATTGTAATGAAGTCTTACTCTCCAGAGTAAGAAGTGGAGCCAAGTGAAGAGGAGGAGCAGGAGGAGGAATTGCCAAAGATTCTGCCACTTATTAATTGGATAAAGAAGGTAAGAAGATAAGGATTCTTCAAATACAGTCTCATCATAAATATAGAGCAATAACAATGAGTTGGTGAAATGCAGTTTTTTTTTCTCCATACTAGTTGGTACAGAGCCATTTTAATTTGTAACAAATTGTGTGGATTTATCTATCTATATGTATATATACATACATACATGCACATATATCACACGCAGTCACACACATATGTATACATATATATTATATATATAATAGAGATATCTTTTAAACTCAACAGAAGCTTTTAATGGGTCTTTAAAATTACTATGGGAAATATTTGGAATGAATGAATGAATATTTGGAAAATAAATCAGGTCCTATGCACCTGTTTATACACACCCATATCCACACCCTATTGAAATAGCATGTCTGGCCCCAACACATTCATAAAACATTGCATACATACATACTCAATTATTAATATACATTGGCAATCTAACAGTTCATAAATTTAATTAATCTTAGAGTGTGTCCTGGAAGCCATGGTTTTCATTTTCTTAATACTAGAACCCTTCAACTATGTCCTTTCAGTGTAACATCCTCATTTTTAAAACTGAAATTTTGTCACAACATTGTATTATGATTACTGTTTATTTCGCTTCTTTCTATTTCTCCCATTTGTCATTCTCTCTCTCTCTCTCTCTCTCTCTCTCTCTCTCTCCTTCCCTCTCTCTCTCTCTTTCCTTTTCCCCTGTCCCTCCTCATAAGTGTTTTGCTTCTGACCATCATGTACCCCAATCTATCCTCCTTTTGATCAGTACCCCACCTTCTCTTATACCCTTCCAATGCTATTTCCTTGTAAAGTAAAATAGATATCTATAACCAACTGAGTGTGCATTTTATTCTGTCTTTTAGCCAATTCCAATGAAATTAAGGTTCAAGTATTGTCTGCCACTCTCTCCACCTTTCTCTACACTATAATTAGTCTTCAATGCCTCTTCATGTGAGATAATTTGCCCCATTCTACCTCTCCCTTCCCTCTTCTGTCAGTGCAATCTTCTTTCTCATCTCTTAATTTTTTTGATGTCATTCCATCATAGCCAATTTATACCCATGCCCTCTTTTAAGTTTACTAATTCTAACTGCCCTAATAGTGATAAAGTTCTTAAGAGTTACAAAGATCATTTTTCCTATGTAAGCATGCAAACAGTTTAACCTAGTTGAATCCTGCATGTTTTATCTTTCCTGTTTATCTTTTTATTTTTCTCCTGAGTCTTGTATTTGAAAGTCAAATATTCTTTTCAGCTTTAGTCTTTTTCATCACGAATCCTTGAAAGTTGTTTATTTCATTAAATATCCATTTTTTCTCCTGACAGGTTATATTCAGTTTTGCTATATAAGTGATTCTTGGTTATAATCCTAGATCCTTCGCCCTCAGAAATATCATATGCCCTGCACTCCAATCCTTTACACTAAATGTTGCTAAATCTTTCATTATCTTGACTGTGGTTCCATGATATTTTTATGGTTTCTTTCTGGCTTCTTACAGTATTTTTCCTTGACCTGGGAGCTCTGGAATTTGGCTATAACATACAATGAATATTCATTTGGAGATCTCTTTCTGGTGTTAAGCAAAGGATTCTTTCAATTATTATTTTACCCTCTAGTTTGAGGCTATCAGGGCAGTTTTCCTTGATAATTTCTTAAATTATGATGTGTAGCCTCTTTTTTATCACGAGTTTCAGGTAGTCCATTAATTCTTAAATTATCTCTTCTTGATCTATTTTCAGGTCAGTTTTCTTCCAATGTGATATCTCACATTTTCTTCTACTTTCATTTTTTTTATTTTGTTTTATTATTTCTTAGTGTTTCATAAAGTCATTAGCTTCCACTTGCCCAATTTTAATTTTTTAGGAATTATTTTCTTAAGTGAGCTTTTGCACATCCTTTTCTATTTGACCAATTCCACTTTTTAAAGAGTTCTTTCCTTCAGTGAATTTTTATATCTCCTTTAGCCAATTCTACTTTTTAAGAAGTTATTTTCTTCAGTTAATGTCAGTATATCTTTTTTTAAAATTTTTTTTATGCTTCCTTTACCAAGCTATTGACTCTTTTTTCATGGTTCTCCTGCATTTCTTGCATATCTTTTCCTAATTTTCTTCTACCTCTCTTATTTGATTAAAAAAAGAGCTCTGAGCTCTTCCAGGAGCTCTTTTTTTGGATCTGAGACCAATTCACATCTTTCCTTGAGGATTTGCTCTTCTCAGTTTGTGTTTTGATCTTCCCCACCACCACAGTAACTTTCTATGATTAGTTTCCTTTTTTTTTTTGCTCATTTTCCCAGCTTATTTTGTGACTTTAAACTACATGTTAAATTTGTCAGTGGCTCCTTGGGTCACTATCCCAACTTTTTTGCACCAGGAGAGTGGTGTCTTGGTGGTACCCTGTGCTGCTCATACATGGCCTTGCTAATGTCCTGTTCCATGGCTTGAGGCTCTGCTGCTGAACTGCTGCAGTGAAGATTGCTGCTGGTCTGCCCAGATGTTGCCAGTGCTACGCTGCATTTTCCTCTTATCCTAGTAAGACAGACTGTTTGTGTTGACCTTATAAGTCATCTTGGGCTGGGAAATTATTTCATGGTATCTTTCTTTGTTTCAATGACTCCAGAATTTGTCTTGAGGCATTATTTCTTTTCAGTTGTTTGCAGGTGAATTTGGAGAATTCAGGTGAGTTCTTGCCTTACTCCATCATCTTGGTTTCACCCTCTCTATTGAATAAGGATAATATTTTTAGAAACATTTAAAAAATATCCTTTAGCTATATGTAGAGAAGAAAGAGATTAGAGATCAAAGCTCAGAATATTGAGTCATTATTTATTTCATTTGCTTATACTCTTGCCATTCTTGGTTCAGGCAATGGTATAGTTAAATGATGAAAGACACTTAAATACCACCTCCTCTTACCATTGCTTGCTTCCCTTTCCCTATAACTTAAGCTAAATGAACACAGAGATTTCACCCTTAAAATCCCCTATCCCTTAAAATCAATACAGTATTCAATTACAAAATCACTACTAAATTAATGCTTTCTCTCTATGGAAAATATCATAATGGGTGTTTCTATCTCTAGATATGTAAAGGAGGAACTTGAAAATAAATGAGTCAATTTAAATGGTAATTCTTCCATTGATTATTATAGAAGCAGATTCTGGAATTCATAAACTCCTTTGAAACTTATTATGCAGCTTGTCATCTTTTGTAAATGACCACTTTCAATGGAACAAAGAAGTCTTTTAAATTCTAAAATAGGCCATATTTTTTAAAAAAAATCCAATTGTCATCTTTGAATAAAATTACAATTTTGCACTCTCAAATGGAGATAAAAATAACATTTACAAGAAACAGTTTTTATTTATGTGGAGAATGTTGACATACAACTCTTTAACAAGGTCATATTGATGAAAAATCATTGTTATATTGACAATATTGAATGACATTAAAACTTACTACAATATGTATATTCTAAAAAATTTTTTGTGGGAATTATTTGTTTCTATAGAGAGGCGAATTTTCAGCTGAAGGTAATCATGCCATGTATATAGAATCACCCTGGTTGAGGAAAGAGTGTCATCAGCAGTGGATGTGTGCCTCTCTAAATAAAGAATAATGTCCTGAAAATATCTAGGATGGCAAAGAAGTTGGGGGTGAAAAACAGAAGTTAGACAGAACAATTGAAAGAAGGGAATTTGGATTGGGTTCTCCTTACTGCACTCAGCAACCTGAATGTTTGTTCAAAACAACTAAGGGCAGATAAGGACAGACAAGATTGGTCATATCTATGTATGAACTTTCTCTGTGAGTGTGATCAATGCTGAGTAGAAAGAGGGGAAAGGTTAATCATCCTTCTTCCTTTCCAGGATTAAAGTACATGTGTTGGTGAAGGGACCAGAATTGAAACCCCATATCTAGGATGACCAGTTCAGTCTTTTTTCACTTGTGTCTGACCCTTTGTGACCCCATTTAAGGTTTTCTTGGCAAAGATATTGGAATGGTTTGCCATTTCCTTCTCCAATTCATTTTACAAATGAGGAAACTGAGGCAAGCAGGGTTAAGTGACTTGCCCAGGGTCAAACAACTAGGAAGTGGATGAGGCCAGATTTGAACTCAGGAAAATGAGACTTTCTGATTCCAGGACCAGTGGAATCCACTGGGCCATTTAGTTGCTTATTTAGGAGGATAGTTTCAAAGAAAAAAAATACAGGAATTAAGTATTAAAAAGAAATCAGGTATAGAGATGGGAATGATGGAGAGGATGAGGAGTTGGCCATTAAAATAGTGGGGTTCCTTGGATTTTATACTTTAATTACTTGGGAATTCTAAGAGTGTCCCTATGCTTAATACTAGGTCCATTTTACTCATTCAACAATCTAAATTAAATAAAAGTTGGACAGAGAAGAAAGCCCCATGCAAGGTCCAAGGGACAGATAACAAAATTGAAACACTTCTTGCCCTCAAAAAGCTTATTTAAAAAGAAGCAGTCAGTATTAAGTGGAAAGCGTGTGGATGGTTTGTATATTGGTGATGATTCTCTTACATTTCCCATATTTATACTTCAATAGTTTGCAATTTCCACAGTGTGTCCACTCACTCCAATAATGTCACCCTATGAATTAATAGGCTGGCTTTGTGAATTACTGTGGCCAAAGGGGAAAAAATAACCCTGTGGTCAGCATAATGAATTTAGTAACTTGAATTTATCTAGACTACATCTCAAAGGTCTGTCCGGCTCACCAAGCCCATATTCTAAACCTTTCCAACTTGGAAACTCCTCTAGAGCTTTTTGTCCTCTTGCATAATTTATAGAGCCCAGGGTTACCTATATGCCAGAGTTAGACATTAACAAAGGACTTTAGTGGAGATGTGGGTATAGCAATTAAAATTAAAGAAGAAAGATCTTATGCCAGAATTGCTTATTTATATGGATTCTCTCAATAAATATGCTTCACCTTAGACTCATTAGTAATCTCCTAGTACTCTTAAATTTATTTATTTTACATTTTTATCTATCACTCCATTTTCAAATCTCTCAAGCCATTTAGTTTGACCTCTCCTATTTACTAATTCATTTTCTAATATGTAGCATAATTCTTCCTTTGCAAGTAGTAGGTTGTCCTTCAACCTCAAGTCTTTAAGAAAATACTGGAAAAAAGAAAAGAAAAAGAAAATACTAGATCACTGCTAGTCAGGTACAATGCAAAGGGATTTATTTTTAAGGTAGAATAGATTTCCTCCAAGGTCCAAACGATATTATGGTTCTGTACTTTGTATACACACCTCATCTTTTTATTACATTTTAAATTCCTTGATGTAAAAACAAGTAAACATTTATAAGCATGTATATATGTATACATACATGTGTATAATATATAAATCATTATATCCCTAGGACTTAATGCAGAACTTATGTATAATAGTATATTAAATTGATTTAATTATAGTAAATAATTTTTTTCCAGGATTGAGATACATGCAAAAAACTATGTGCTTAGTGATCCTTGATTAATAGGGAGTCTCCTTTTTTCTTTTCTCTATTTTTCCTCCAAGGGACATAATGGCTTCAACATAGGGCCCTACAATTACATTAATCATTGAATACAAAGGACATGAGTTTAAAGCATGAAATCACCAGAATAATGTGATGACAAGATGGAAACCCAAATAAACAAAACATTTTTTTAACTGAAGGTGATAAACATTCAATTCTAGCAGTAGTGAGAAGTCCTAGTAAACACTTTGAAATGACTACAGGAACTTACAATATCATTGACTCAATTCTGAAAGAGATGTGAATATGCCAATAACATAGTCCTTTTATCTCAGGTCTCCATTATGTACAAAGATAAAAAGGAGCTCATTTTTCTAGTAGCAGAGGATAGTTCCAGCAAAGCAATAACCTCCTACACCCAAAAAAAAAGAAATCTCAAATAATGACTGTTTAGGAAATAATTTTCTATCTTTATTTAGGCCTTATGAACCAATTAATGCAGTTCTTTGCCTCTTTCTTTTAACTCTTTGAGGTATATGGTTTGTAGTGCTAACATTGGGGCTATGACAATGTAAAATTTAGTGTCTTTTTGAGCATAGTTCCAAATTCAGTTTCAGGATGAATCAATTAATTCAAAGCTCCAGCAACAGTAAATTAGTGTGTCTAAACTTCTACATTTCCTCCAGCATTTGTCATTGTCTTTTGATGTCATTTTTTCTTCAGA
Organism: Vombatus ursinus; assembly: GCF_900497805.2. Classification (NCBI taxonomy): domain Eukaryota; kingdom Metazoa; phylum Chordata; class Mammalia; order Diprotodontia; family Vombatidae; genus Vombatus; species Vombatus ursinus. The sequence goes on from NW_020954569.1 coordinate 15,221,377, forward strand.
ATTGTTTTAATTGGCATTTCTCTCATCATTATAACTTGGAACATTTAAAAAAATGGCTGTTGGTAACTTACTTTTCTTCATTTGAGAACAGTGTTCATATTTTTGACCATTTGACTAAGGACTGGCTCATTACTATATATTTATATCAATTCCTTATTGTGAAATTAGATACTTATTTTAAAAATTTACTCCAAACACTTTCCTAATTAATCGATTACCTTTTAATGTTCATTACATTGATTTTGTTTGTTCAAAAACTTATTAATTTTGGGGCAGCTAGATTGCACAGTGGATAGAGCTCCAGCCTTGGAGTCAGGAGGACCTGAGTTCAAATCTGGCCTCAGACCAAACACTTGACACTTACTAGCTGTGTGACTCTGGGCAAGTCACTTAACCGTGATTGCCTCAAAAAAAAACTTATTAATTTGTTAAATCACAGTTGCCCATTCCATTTTCTGTGATCTTTTGTACTCTTTGAGTAATCCCTATCTATACCCAAGAGGTTATTTCCATATACACTCATCTATTTTTGTTATTAGTACCTTATTATGGCACATAGTATGAGGTATTAGAATAAATCTAATTTCTGCTCAACAGAATTGCAATTTACTAAAGAGCTATAACTGAGACCTGATGCCAGTATTCCTGCATTCTTAAAGTTTATTTTAAAAAGATATAACAAAGTTCAATTTCTTCTGATTCTTGTCACCAAATTTGTTTTTTTTTAAATATTTAAACAGTATCATATGATTTGATGATTACTAATTTGTAGTGAATTTTGATATATAATATTGGTAGGCTTTTTTTCTTCCTAATTTTTGTTCATTTTTTTCTCTTGAGATTTTACATTTTTGTTCCTCCTGATTATGATAATTAGCTATTCTAGTTCTAAGAAGTTATTTTGGTTGGTATTGCACTGAATCTATAGATTTCTTTGTATAATATGTGAGATAACCTTAAACAATCTATGTCTTTCCAATTAAAAGTTCTGGATTGCATGAATAATAAGATGGAGGACTAGAAGTACTATCCAGCCCATACTAACTTTCAAAAATTCTCAAAAATAGGAATTATATTACAGGTATAGAGTGGTAACAACTATTTCCACAGACCAGGATAATAAGCAGTCAAAATATGATGGTTTAATGAATTAAGAATTGAGAACATATATTCCTAATGTGCTCACTCAATGACCCTCTTCCATGCCCCCAGGCTGTGGTAGAGTTAATAGTTTAACATACTTACTTGTTCTTGTGATTTATTTAACAATTTCCAAATTTATGCTCCCGTCTCTGACATCACACGCTGATCCTGCCCTCACCCCGCCACTCTTGGACAATAAACAGCAGACTTCAGTCCTTCCCTTTCACTTGTAGAGGAGGGAAAGATATAACAAAGTGAGAGCATATCCTACCTAAAAATTCCACCTAGATAATATTCTCTTTGTAGGGTCTTCTAGTTTGGGTAGAGGGGACAAGATGCAAGGACCCAGAGGAATTGAAAAATCTCATCTAGCAGGAATATCCTTCACAAAGACTGAGCTTTGAATGAGGAAATAGAAAGGGAAAAAATCCTGAATCTCCTCAATATAAATTGGTTATTAATAATCATTTTTCTTGGAAGTGAAAGAGAAAACACACAATTGATAGGAAATACAAACAATAGTTTGAAGAATAATCTGGAAAATGTGAAACAAAAAGCCTTAACATTCAAAGAACATATAATATTTATACAAGCAAAACTCATTGATCTCAAAGGCAGAATGTACAGAGACAACTTAAACATTATAAGCCCCACAGAACATGACCTGTCAAAGAACCTCATAATGCAAGAATTAATACAAGAAAACATCACAGAATATCCAAATACTGAAACCAAATCACCAATCCAAACAGATTGCCTCCAGACAAAACCCCATGCTGCATACCAAAAAACAACTAAAAAACCCACAAAACACCCAAATGTGTTAAAATTAATAATTGCCATCCTCCCTCCAAAAAATCTGCAGGAAACAAGGAGAAAATCATTAAAATATAAAAGAAAATAAATAGGAATAACACAAAACTAGTCTGAACCCATCAGACACCATAAAAAGGAATAGAATAATATATTTCAAAAAAGCAAAGGAACTTAAGTTGTTACCCAAAATAAAATATTCTATAAACCTGAACATAATCATCTATTTTTTAAAAGGAAAGACCCAAATAAAAGAGAGGCTTTTGAAGTAATAAAAATTGAGTAGATTATTTGCAAACTTTTCAAATAACAGTAACACAAGAAAGGTGAATAAATAAAAAAAAATCAAAATTATATGTGTGTATGTTCCAATATCTCTAAAGACTATTAAAAGGAGTGAGTAGGGAAAGAAGGAGAAAAAAGACAACTCTGGGGAGATTAAAAAAAAGAAATAATAAAAACAGAAGGACTTATACTGTATTTCTTTCTAAAAGCACACAAGTGTTTAAAGATTAAAGTGGAACTTAAATACTAGAACTGCTGATAGAGAAACAAGCTTGAAATAACATAGACTAAATGCCAAGAACTTAACTTCACATTTACACACACACACACACACACACACACACACAGAGAAATCCACACAAGTGAATCAATATATTTTGTAGAACTAAACTGACAAATGGGAGTATGTATAAAAAGGGAGGAGGAGCACTGAATCTAAAAGGAAATATATGACATACTTTAATCAAAAGAATAGCAAGCATTAGAGGGAAAATGCTATATTTACTCAGCAAGAAAAGGAACTACAAAAGAATGGATGAGGTGACAAAGGGAGGGAATAAAATGGGGAGTGAGGTGACAGCATATAGGCCATGGTTTTAACTCTGGTGGGAAGTGATCCCTTTCAAATAGAGGATGAATGTAATTGGAAATAGATACATATTGGGCACAATCTGTAGGGATCTTGTACTCAGACCACTCCTCTGAGGGAATGGTGTATGTCCATGGATAGTATTTTAATTCTGGTAGAGGAAAATCAGAGCTCCTAGAGATAACAAGTAACTGGAAAGATAGGAGGGCATGGATCCAGGGAAGAGATTTCATGACATATGAAAAGGAATGTGATTATGGAGAATTCAGAGGGTAGTTTCGGAACATATGTAAAGGGGAATAGGTAATTTCTACAATGGGGCAATATTTTTGATCACTTGTTGTTTACTCATTTTTCAGTAGTCTCTGACTCTTTGAAACCTCGTTTGAGGTTTTCTTGGCAAAGATACTGGCACAGTTTGCCATTTCCCAGAGTTGAGGGTAATCATGATATAAAATAACAAGGAGATTATGTCTTTTGAGGAACAATTCCATGAAATGGAATTATTTTCCCTGGAGATGAAATTATTTAGAAAGGATTCACAATAACCATATGGGGAGAAGAAAAATTAGAATTCTTCTGCTTGGCCCTGGAGGACATGATAAGAATCTATAGGTGGAAGTTACAAAAAAAAAAGTTTTTTTTTGTTTGGTTCAAAGACACTCTTTCTGACAATTAAAACTCTTCAAAAGTGGAATTGGATGAATCCAGAATTAGCAGATTTAATAATAAAAATAATAGCTAACATTTATATAACAACATGTACCAAATATTATCTCATTTGATCCTTATAGAAACCCTGAGAGGTAGATGTTATTATTATCTTCATTTCACAGATGAGGAAACTGAGGCAAATCAAGGTTAAGTGACAGCTAATATCTACTTGAGACCAGATTTGAACTTGGATATTCCTGGCTTGAGGCCTAGTGCACTATCCACTGTACCACCCACTTGCCTCATGATTTGGACCTAACAAGACATCTTCAAGTAAAAACTAGTTTAGGACTTTCCAGGTATTTGAAAAGCAGAATCTTTTTTCAGGTATAACATTGGACTAGGGGGCCTTGGATATCTTTCTACCATCTTGCAAATTCTCCAATTCCATTATCATATAAATACTAACCTACCTTATATATGTTTATCTTTCAAAATATCATGTGTCTAAGGACATAATTAGATGCTATATTTCTGATGTGAATATTTAAATTAAATTTTATCTTAGAAAGTAATAATTTTTCCCCAGTATTATCATGTGTAAATAAAAATAAATTCAATTTAAATGGGCATCATTGGTGGGAGTCCATAAGTCTAACTTTTTGTTGTTGTAACAGCTTAGTCTGATAACACCAATCATCCTCTCAATGTGCATTTAACTATCAGTATATACAGGTAAGTGATAAACAATTTAATGTTCAACTGTTGTGGAAAAATAATAAATGCAAATATGATTTTGTAATTAAGCTACTACAAACCTCTACCAGATTAGCTAAGATCTCATGGAACTATTTTCAAATTAATAACAGTACAGGAAAATTTGTATAACTCTACTTTTACAATCCTTTGCAAGTATGTGTTTGTTGCTTATACTTCAGACAATTCTTATAGGATAGTATCATTATTTTAAATAACAGAATGAGAAATGTCCAGAGAGAAGTTGCATAGGCTCAATCCTAATGTTAACAACTTTCAGAGTAGGGCCACTGAATCCAACTGAACCCAAACAATCCAATTGAATGGGATGGTATTTCCCAGGACATACTTTAATATCTTTGTTTCAAAATGATGAGCTATTCAATAATTTTAGATTCATTAGGGGTAACTTCTTCCATCCCATGACTATTATTCTTTCAAAGGGTCAATCAAAAATATCTAAGGTATTAAAGTTATCTGTCTTGGCAGTTAGATGGCATAGTGGATAGATACTGAGCCTGGAGTCAGGAAGGTTTGAGTTTAAATGTGACCTCTGACAATTACTAAATGTAAAGCTCTGATGAAGTCACTTAACCTTTTTTTTTTTACCTAAGTTTCCTCAATTGTAAAAGGGAGATAATTAAAGCATCTACCTAATAGGCTGGTGAGGATCAAATGAGATAATATTTTAAACAAACAGTAAAGTGCCTGACACATATTAGATACTATATAAATGTTTATTCTCTTCTTCCCTTTAAGTTTTATAGACATAAGAATAGTATGCACATATTACAGAAATTTTAAAAATGATTTTACAGTTTAAGAGACATATTAAAGTCTGATTTTACTCAGATTCTATTTTTTTCATAAAACCAAGGGTATATTTAAAATTTTCTAGCATAAATGTAAAAGAAAAAACATTCTTGGGAGAAAAAGGCATTCTTTGTTACAATATACAAGAAAGCAATATCTAACTTTTTTTTTATTTGTTTCAACAACATGATGACTCAAGTAACAAAGCTGGATTCTTGTTCCTCTGTCCCTGGATATTTTTCATTTTGGACTGTTCACTTCCCCTTAGTTGGCATTGATCCCCACTTCTTCTAAGACTGCCTTTGATATTGATTCAAATCACTTGGCTGGGTAAATTGCACAGCAGTGTGGTTGGTGGGCTGGTTGGTAAGCTGGCATAAAGCAAAGCATTTCAAGGTCACTTTCAAAGTGCCAAAGGGAAGGATGGCCCTATATTTGAATGTTTAATATTCGGTCTGTTTTCCATAATCTCTTTTTTATGGCACCATATATGCTTTGTCAAATGAAAATATTCCCACTTAAAATGGAACCAATGGAATAGCTGACCTATAAGTAATTCCTCTCTTTTGAAACAGATTGGAAGTTCCTTTGAAAAAGTAACTATGCTGGTTGAAGAGTTGAAATGAGTTTATATCAACCATTTTTATATTTTTGTCCTTCACTTGGCTTTGTGAACATAGGAATCTTCCAAGTTTATAATAGCACTCTCAGCAATGTGTGGCAACATTAAGGAAAAGCAAAAATTGCTTTTTCAGTTACAATGGCAATCCAAATAAAATTCAGATTTCACTGATCATAAAACAATAAATAAAATCACTTAAATAAATAATATCATTTCTCATGTGACAAGGTTCTTTTCCTCTTTAAGTTTTGTCTACCAAGTGACATTTATTTTTTATTCAACCCGCTTCTTTACACACAGGCACAAAATAGATAGGATTTTATTTTTAAATTCCAAAGTATCTACCTATTAGTTCCTTAAGGTTTTAACTATTTTTTTCCCTTAATATATAAACAGAATGCCTTATAAACTGCTATGTATTCATTAAGTACTTAAAATTTCTTGATAATTCATGACTTGAATTTCTTTCACTTGCCTACTTCCTTTCCCAATATAATAGAAAAGACTGTACTGCTCTTCAGATAAACACACAATTGCCTTTTTTTTGGTATCCATTCATATTGGAAGTTGCATCTTTGTTTTTACAGGTGGTTGTGGTGAATTTAAATTCTCTTCTTTCATACTTCCAGGCAAAAACTTTCCAGAAGGATATGTGATCTCTCTGTATTCTCTTCTTAACTAGCCTTTCCTTTTTCTATCTCCCTTCTCTCAATACACCTTCTCTTGATGATCTCACTTGCCCTGAACTCAACTTATACCTTTATGCAGATAACTTACAGATATATATATATCTCCTTCCCTAGTGTCTCATTCCTGAATTCTAGTTTAAAATCACCAACTGTCCATTGGACACTTACAATTTGATTTCCTTGTGATATTTCAAAGGCAATATACCTTCCAAAATTCCTTGCATTTTGCCCCAAACCCCCAAATTTTCCTATTTTTTAAATTTCTATTTCTAGTAGAAATCTCAGATTTCTACTATCTTTCAAATAATCCAATTTTGAAAACTTTGTGTCATCCTTAACTCTTCTTTGTCTTGCTCCCCACACATTCAATCAGTTGCTAAATTTTGTTTATTTGTATATCTGTCTTCTAATATCTGTCTACTTCTCTTCGCTCACTTCATTTACATGGTCACCAGCCTAGATTAGGCTCCACTTACCTCTTACTTGGACTATGACAGTGGTCTCCAAATGTTCTTCCTATCTTCCCTTCCAATCTACTCTCTGTCTCTGTCTCTATGTCTCTGTCTCTGTCTCTGTCTCTCTGTCTTTCTCTGTCTCTCTATGTCTCTGTATGTATGCACATATATAATTGAAACTTAGGTCTGTTCAAAAAGTGCCAGTAGCTCTCTGTTTCCACTACATTAAAATGCACAGCTCTCTCTTTGGCATTCAAACTCCTTTATAATCTGATATCAGTCTAACTGTCTGTCTTTGTTATATATTGTTGTCCTTCACATACTCTACATTCCTGTCAAAGTAGCCTATTTACTTTTTCTTGTGTATAACTTTTTATCTCTGATCTCCATACCCTTGCAAATGCTAACCCCTTTGCTTGAACGCACTTTTTCCTCATCTCTGTCCCTTAGTATACCTAACTACATTCAGTACTCAACCTAAGTGACACCTCTTTCAATAGGTCTTTCTTTGTCTTTTTAGATGCTCGTAACCTTCCTAAAATTACATTTCATTTACTTAATACATACTTTTATATGTATGTAGTATGAATCTATATGGAGCTATTTTCCTAGCCCTTTATTGGACTTGCAGGGTGGTTTCCAAGAAGATGGTTACCATATTTCATTGTGGTGATTTTCTAATCCTATAACCCATGAACACACAACCATTGTGCTTTCTTTATTATCAGTTTGTAGCAATATACATATTTAATTAAGTTTTAGAAAATGGCATTTGTTAAAGTGAAATAGTAATAATTGGTACAAAATATACTTGAAAATGTCCATGACTTCCTCTATCACCAATTACTTTCACCAATGAAGAAAAACCTATTTTTTCCATCAGTGAAAAAAATATAAACACTTACAGGGGTGGTAAGTCAATTGAACCAATCAACTAATTACCCCACTCTCCTTAGCCATTATAATTTTATCAGATAATAACAGATTTAAATTGATGTGTTTGGCATCCAAGGGAAAGTGAGCTCAAATGCAGAACATGTGTGGCAACAGTGGGAAGAACAACTCATAACTCCTGGAAGTCTTTTTGCTGTAGTCATCAAGATGTTCCCCTTAGATATGTTGTAGCTTCTCTGCTAGGCTCCCTAGAGAGCCTCGACTTTTCTTTTGCTCTTCACATCCAGTCTGGTCTTGCCTGCCAAAGCAGACACTGTCAACAGCTGTTTCAGAGTTCCTGCTAGGACCTTGGTAAGAAGTTCAAAATCTTCCATATTCTTTGAACCTCATGTTTTGCTCTGATCATGGTGAGAGTTGGGCAAGGACATTGAGGATAAGGTCAAAACCAGTGTCCTTCTTCTTTTTCCCAAGTGATTCCTTTTTGGGGGCCTGGCATGAAGTTATTCTTGTTTATGTTGGAAGATTCTTGAATCCATTGATTTTAAACTAGGCTGATGGTTTGTTAAAAGTTCACAAATCCCCTAACTTATCAGAACAGACTTTATGTCATTTATATCCGGACTTATTGACAGCTACTTCACACTTTTGATGGTTGTTTCTCCATAATATATAAATTCCTTTTGGAGGAGGAGATGTTGCATTTTTTCTTTGTAACCCACTTACCTAGCAATGTACCTGACATAGAATAGGGTATTAATAAATGCTTCTTGTTTGCATGATTATATGAAATTGATTTGCTGTTGATATAGATAATTTACATATGTACATAAAAAAAACCTGACAAAAGGCCTTGCTCAGCAGGTCAGTAGTTTAAAGGGCCCTGAAAGATTGAGTTGGAGGAAATCATAGAGGATATATAATTTAAAGCCTTCATTTTTTAGATGGGAAAACTGAGACACTGAGATATGAAATGAATTGACCCTTGTCACCAAATAAGTGTCACAAATTCATTCACACAATAAGTAACTATGTTCACATTCCAAGATCTTGGTCTGCTGGTGCCCCTGGGTGTTCCTTTCTCATACACACTAGAGATTTCAGACGCTAATGATATCTTGTCTAATAACTCTATCCCTACATAATATTTTTTAGAGAATGTCATTTACATGAAGGGTACTATGTCTAAGGTAATTTGGGGGATGTTGGAACACAGGGATGATCTCTTCCATATAAGCATACATATAATTCTGGTAGAGTAAGAAGGACTTGAGTTTTATAAAGAGCTAGAGACAATTAGCAGCACTTGAAGTCTTGAGGATCTAGAGCTAGGCAAATAAGACATGCATTTAGGAGTATACAGTTAACAGAAACCTGGGAAAAGTAGGGGGACAAGAATATAGATGGACAAAACAGGAATTAAGGAAGCTTGGGCAGAGATAGAATTATATATTCTATATGTGTGTATATATATACATGTATATATAGATAGGTAATATGCTTGTATTAGTCTATAAGATTCACAATCAATCCAAAGCAAAAATATTTCATAAAATAATATAATATTAAAAAAATAGAAACATAATGTAGCAAAAAATTTCCCATATAAGCTCTGGCAGATTTTCATATATATATATATATATATACAGAAAGAGAGAGAGAGAGAGACAGAGAGAGAGAGAGAGAGTGCTTCAGTGGAAAAGTAGATACACATAGAGAACACAAATGGAAAGACCCTCATGTAGGGAACATATATGACCACATCTCATGAATGGGTGGACAACATACTCCAAAGTCTATCACTATTTTCAAGTAACTGTTCTCATAGAGAACCTGCTTTCCACCTGTCTCTTAATTTCCCGCAGAGGTTACTCTATTGATCTCTACAGGATGATGTTTGGCTATGATGCATTTTACATTGCTGCAGGCTCAGCCAAAATCTTTAAGAGCATGCTGCCACATTCTTATAGCTGCAAGTCTATGCTAATAGTCTCATAGTCTTCCTTTTTAAAAAAATTTTTTTTTAGAAAAAAGCAGGAAACCATTCACTCTAAAACCAACAGAAAACCTCTCCTATTGGTCTTACTGTCTCAGCTCTGAAGACTCTCATTACAATAACTAGAAATTCTCACCTCCAGGTACCAAGTTTGATAGTCAACCAGTCAGGCCATAAACATTAAGTGCCTACTATGTGCCTGGCACTGTGATAAGTGGTAGGGACACAAATACAAAAAAAAAAGAAAAGAAACAATTTTTGCCCTCCAGGAGTTTATAATCTATTTGGGGAAGATAACATACAAAAGGAAGCTGGAAGGGGAGGGAGGTTGAGTACTAGACATGGGGTCATGGTGGGAGAAGTCAGATAAGTCCCAGGGTAGTGTTGTCAGGTGAAAAAAGATATTGTAAGCTGAGTTTCCTCCTTAAATGGAACAAAGAATAGAGTCACTGCAGTTGCTTAATGTTCTTTAGCTTGATCTTTTCTTTTCTTTTTTTTTATCCTCTTATTGATAAGGGGCTTAATTCCTTTGTCCATCTTCCTTTCCTTACTTATGATGCATATTCTCTAAGCTTCAGAGCATTGAAGTTGTAGTGGTATTAATAATAGTGATTATTTTGCCCAGTATCTGTCAAATCACTCTGGGAGAGTAGTTGTCAGATTTTAAACTCTGATTTTTTTCTTTTTTTGCTTGTTTTTTATGTCATTAAGTGGGTAGAGAAAATGTAAGACTCTATCCTTGCTACCTGTCCACCAGCATACTTGGCTTCTTCAAATAGAGGTATAACCAATCAAAATCTGGAAGGAGCTTTGTCCCATATCCTTATACTTACTCAAGATTGGTATATAACTTGAAAGAACCTAGAGTTCCCACCATAAAATGATATGAAGTTTTGCTACATCTTTACAATGTATCTTTGGTCAGGTCATCAAGTTTCAAAAACTCATTCATACACAAAATGGGTGTACTTTCCCTCCCTAAATTGCATAATGGTTTTTTAACAAATTCACTTTGCAAACTTAACAGTGTTATGGGAAAGTGAGCTGTAAGACTTTTTGAAAAGCAAATTTTTATATAGAGCGTCATACTAGATTATTTGGATAGGGATATGGGGCAGAATGTATATGCCAATGTTAAACTAAATATTCCTCCATTAGTCTGATGAAAAGTTTATACGACTTTGAAACTTACCTCTAAAGTATTGTACAAGAATTGGGAAGAATGTTTCCAAAAGTCATTACACAATTCATTGCTTTATAGCTAGGATGATTTTTGTAAACTACTTGAAATGAACTATTGCTATCAATAAAATTCATTTTGCTATCCAACCTTGTAAAATCTTATTTTAGTCATCCATAGCCTACTTTTTTTTAACATATCTAACAACCACACTATATTTAATCTATTAACAATTTGAAATGACTGCATGTTTTACTCATCCACTGAATATGAATAATTGCCAGTCAATATATGCTGAGTGATCACAAATGTGGTGTTTTCAGTAATAAAAGGCAGAAGGCAGCACATTCCTGATGATATCTGGCAGGAACCAGTAAAGAATGCATAGTGCTGCTCAGTATAGGGTCCCCTTCAATTTGTCTGCAAACTAGACTGTTCCTTTAGATTGAATGCTATTATTCTTGATGTCTTTTAAGCCTATATGGTTTTGTTTTTCTTTTTATTACCAAGCACATATTATATGTCATTTTATACTCTGATGACATGATCCTATCTTCTTAAATTAAGTTTCAACAACCATTTAAAATAACCAATAAACCCTGATGCAAATTGCCATTAAATGAAATGCCAAAAAAGACAGCATGATGTGATGCTGAATCTAATTTACAGGATCTATCTAATCAGCAGGAAATATTTACCCAGAAGCACATTTCTTTGTGTCATAGAAACTTCTCATCATGTAGATTAATAATCATTTTAGCTACTCTTGAAAGTATTAATCTTCTAAATATTGCTTTCTATGAAAAAAATGAATTGATCTTTTACATCTCCTTATTGGTTTGCTAAATGTATGTGTCATCCAATTGTCAGTTCCTTTCAGATTTGAAGTTTCAATTTATGCTATCAATCAATCAATATTTACTGAGGACCCTTAAAGAGTTCTGAACTAGTCAATACAAGAATGTAATCAATGAGAAAATGTAGTTTCTACTCTCACAGAATTTAGAGTAGTTAAAGAGACCATTTGTGTAAAATATATATATATGCACGTATACATATGTATATGCATGTGTATATACATATACACAGAAAAAATATATTTCTTTCACTCTCCCTCTCTTCCTTTTTTTCCTTCCTTATTTCTTCTTTCTTTGGAATTTCATCAGGCTGAGGACTTTCATTCGGTGATGGAGAATGCAAACTTCTTATGACTTAGTAAGCAAATGCTGGGAGCTGGGTGAGTAAGGTAAAAACTAAGTAACTTGCCTAGGGTCACAAAGCTAATAAGTTTCAGAAGTGTTACTTGAACTTAGTCTTGTGGGTCAAGTTCTTCCAGAAACTCTGAGGGTCTTCCTCTCCCAAACTGCTTCCTTTGTGAAGGTAAATTAGGATATCTTTTGCCTCAATTCTTACCTAGCTGAATAGGTGTAGTCTCAGACAAGCTGAGACCTGGGAAAGACCTTAGCTTAAAAAGGTCAAGGTCTCCCACTGCATCTGGAGTCATCTCCAGTAGTCCTGACCTCTGTCTTGGCACTTGTCTCCAATTACTCTGGAGGAGAAAGTGAGGCCAATAACTTTGCACAGCCCTGCCTCACTTAATTCCAATTCACTTGCAAGTCAAGTCATCATCCTCCTGATGTCATTGACTCACTTCCAGAACAAAGGACAAAAAACAATCTTGTGGGTCAGGTAACCTCCTACACACACACACACACACACACTCCACCACCACCACATTATTAATATTTCAAGTGAGGGAGTTGTGATGCAGACCTGAAGTAATTAGGGTTAAATTTTCCACCAGATTGATTGTTCATTGGTTATTTGGCAAGAGAAATATAAACATATATACACACACACACACACACACACACACATATATATAATCTTTTGTACTGATTTCAAATTGCCTGGAGAAGTGCTTCTACCTGAAGTTATCATAACATAATTTTAGCAAAAGAAATGTTGATTTAAATCTTCTGCCTTTGAATGTTCCATTGTACAAAATGCAAAATAATCCTGATACCTCTGTTATTCATATTGACTCCAATCCCAGAACTCTATCCATCTCTTTGTGCTTCCTTCATGTATATGAAAAGACAGTTAATTAAAGCTAATAGATATTTGTTAAGTACTTACTAGGTGTCAGGTGCTGTAAAATGTTCTGAGAATAAAGACAAAAAAAATAAGATATGTCTACCCTACGGGAGTTTATATTCTACTGGGAGTACCCAACATGTATATAGATAAGTAAACACAAAGTATTTACAAAGTCATTTTAAAAGGGCACTAAACTTGGAGAGAGCATTAATTAGTGATCTAAGGTAAACTGTGATAAGTACCACATGATTGATATGAATAACAATTGAGAATATTTGGAGGCAATGGGTAATTTCCTGCTTGAAAACTTTACCTGATACCACATAAGCTCTTCCAACTCAGCATAGTTAAAATGGAACTCTTTTTATTCTTCCCTCAACCCTCCCTTGAGCACAGTAGATAGAGCAACAGCCCTGGAATCAGGAAGAATCTTCTTTAGTTCAAATCTGGCCTCAGAGACTTACTAGCTGTGTGACCCTGGACAAGCCATTAACCCTGTTAGCCTCAATTTCCTCATATCTAAAATGACCTGGAGAAGGAAATGGCAAAAGACTCCAGTATCTTTGCCAAGGAAACCTCAAATGGGGTCGTTAAGAGTCAAAAATGACTGAATGACAATAACAACAAACTCTCCCTTTTTCAAAATTTTGAAAGAGGACATTTCCAACACTTTAGGCATCACAGATTGTGATGACTATGTTATTCTTTTTCACTTCTCCCTTACTTCCCATAAACAATTAATTTATATCAATTGTAAATCTGTAAAATATATTCTTCTCTACCCACATTGCTTAGTAGATATAAACATATATTGATAATGAAAGAGAGGGAAGGAATAATTGATAAGGTAAGTTTCCAAAGGAGATGAAAGATGATCAGATCCAGAATAAAAGTAGATTTATCCTTGGCAGAGAAAAACATTACCTCTTCCTCAGACTGGAGAAAAGGTGGAGAGGAAAGTTAATTATATAGAAGCCTTCTAAGATATATAATAGTGAAGACAAAGATACTCACAGCAGATCAATTTTATTTTCTCAGTAAATTGGGAGTTGAGGCAATTTTCTGTGAGAAAAGTGATAGAGAGTCATGTTGGAGTGTCAAAGAGAGATAATATTTTTGTAATGATGGATGTGAGGAGTGTGATGCAGAGACAATCAAGGAATAAAATGATTTCTACGTAATAGTGAGGATCTAATTTTAACATGAATTTGTAGCAAATTCGATAGTCATTGTAGCATGAATTCTAGCCATGTTTAACAGATTAAAATTCAGAAAGAAATAGTTTCAGCACATCATAGAGTTGAGAGTTAGCAAGGCATGAGTAGCAGAAAGAAAATGTGGCAAGGGGTTTAAGGACAGAAGGTAGAGTATCAATGAACTTTCTAAATAAAGAGTCAAGACTGTGAAGGGATAAAAGTAAGATCATGCAGGCAGGGGTAATGGACTAGAGAAACTGGGAAGGGTGGAGTGCCTGGATTTCATATTTAGAGAGAATTAAATGGAGAAAGATGATAAAACAGGAAATTATTGTCAAAGAGAGGAATTTCAGAATTAAAGATCTTTAGGGAAGTAGAACAGTTTTGGATAATCCTAAAATTTAAGCTCCTGGGAGGAGGGTAGAGATAGAAGTAATGAGATTTGAGGAAGTTGATGAGTTTGGGGGCCAAGTTATTAGCTAAAAGGAATAATAATTTTCATATAGAAGCCACCAGTGGCAGAATGTTCATTCAGCTTAAAGCCCTTCAGTGAAAATAATAGCTAGTATTTATATATTGTTTTAAGGTTTGCAAAACTCTTTAAATATGTAACTTCATTTGTTCCTCCTATCAACCCTGTGAGGTATGTGATAGTATTATTTCCATTTTATAGATGAGGAAACTGAAGCAAAGAGCTTAAGTGATTTACCCAGTGCCATATAGTATGTCTGAAGCAGTATTTTAACTTTTCTAAATGCTACACTCTACATATTATACCACCTAACTGTTGAATAAGGAGCTTTTCTCTTATGAGAGCGATGGTGGTCCCCAAAGAAAACCAGCAAGATAACCACCAAAATTTCCCCAAGTTGTTCTTTCCATAATGTTTTTTTTTAATATATATTTCATAACCATCCTGGTTTTTCAGCAGTTTGTTACTCTTATAATTCAGAGCCCAGGACTTACCTCTAGAAGTAGCCTGAACAGTTCAGAGTGTAGTGCCAGTATTACTGTTATTATTCTGGATATTACATACTCAGCGATGTAGCCTAATATCCCATTAGCACTTAATAGTCACATTATTCTGTTAATTCATAATGAAATTTCAGTCAAAGAATATTCCCCAACCTTTTTTATATGGATTAATGTATAATCATGTCTCTTCTGAATTGCCCAGTTGAATTTTTGAACCTTTGTAGAAATTTATATTCGTGCCTAATTAAGTTTATCATATTTGATTTGTCCCTTCAACTTTATATGAATGATATCTTTTGGGGAATAATGATTCTCTCATTTAAATTATGAGCCATCTCTCCTAGCTTTGTGTCACTCATATAAGCATACTTGGTGTATTCATTCATGTCACTGATAAAAATGTTGAACACAGCAGGGTCAAGGACAGAACTAAGGACATATCTGTACATCACATTAATAAAGATCTCTTCCAGGTTGACATCAATTCATTTACCAATTTCAGTATAGTTATTCAACCATTGAAGAATACAATTAGCTATATTATCATCCAGCTCCAATTTCTTCATGTAATCTATAAGAATATACAAAGATATCTTGTCAAAACTTTCTGAAATCTAAGTATGCTATATCTTTGCTATAATTAAGCAATGCTATAAAAATTAGATGATATTTAATGATATAATTTATTCTTAATAAAAAGATCACAGTGTCCAGGAGAGGGTGAAAAATGTATGAAGGCCATCAAAATGAACCTCTACTAAGATTAATTGAAAAATATTTCAGGGGAGCCAAAATAGAGTAAAAGCAGTGACTTACTTGAGCTCTCTTCCAAACCCCTCCAAATACCTGTAAAAAATGGCTCTAAACAAAGTCTAGAGCAGCAGAACCCAAAAAAGACAGAGTGAAACAAATTTTCAGTCCAACCTGGATGGTTGATTGGAAAGATCTATTGTGCCAGACTAAAAGAGGAGCTCAGATTGGCATGGGCCACACAGGCAAAAACCAGGCCTCAGTGAACCTGAAGCAGTTCTCAGGGGGTTGAATCAAAGGGAGCTGTGGCAGTTTCCAGACTTTTCAACTCATAAACATCAAAGACAACTTAGACAGTCAGTAGGAAAAGCCTGTCTGACCTCAGTGAGAGAGGAGGTTTGTCCTGCACCAGTTACAGTGCAGCCTTGTAGTGGCAGCTGCTTCTGGAGCACTTGGCCCACAGATGGAGGTGTAATTGAGTGGCTGATCAGAGGGAGATTTCAGGGATCTCTTTATTGATGCTGAGGCAAGATTCTCTTGCTTTGCCCATGCTTGAATCTGGGTCACAGTTCTGGGTGGCATTCCTGGGGCTAGGAGGAGTTCTGTCTTGGTAGAGTTTGTAGTGGGAGTGGAAAGGAAGTCCCTCTCACAGTTCCAAGATAGAAAAGAGTGCTTGTGATAACTCATAGACCAGAGCACAGCCCAGAAAAGGAGTTAACACCTCACCCTTGATCATAACACCTTGGGAGAACTGAAAATTTACAGGTCCCTAGAAGTATCTCTGAAAACAACTGTCCAAATCCCTGAAATTTGTGACAGTACATTCTCCACACTGGAAGCAGACTTCCACTTTAACAAAGAGCTTATAACTCAAGTAATTGGGTGGGATCATGAGCAAATAGCTCAAAAAAAAGTCAGACCATAGAATCATTCTTTGGTGACAAAGAAGATTGAAATGTACAAACAGAAGAAGACAACAAAATCAAAGGTCCTACATTCAAAATCTCCAAGAAATATATTAATTAGGTCCAGGCCTTGGAAGAGTTCAAAAAGGATTTTGAGAAGCAAGTGAGAGAAGAAGAGGAAAAACTTGGAAGAGAAATGAGAGTGGTGCAAGAAAATCATGAAAAACAAGTCAACAGCTTGCTAAAGGAGACCCCAAAAATACTGAAGAAAATAACACCTTAAAAATACCCTAACCCAAATGGCAAAAAAGGTCCAAAAAGCCAATGAGTAGAAGAATGCCCTAAAAAGCAAAACTGGCCAAATGGAAAAAGGAAATCCAAAAGCTTACTGAAGAAAATACTTCCTTAAAAATTAGAATAGAGCAATTGGAAGCTAGTGACTTTATGAGAAATCAAGATAGAGTAAAACAAAACCAAAAGAATGACAAAATAGAAAACAATGTGAAATATCTCATTGGAAAAACAACTGACCTGGAAAAGAGATCCAGGATAGATAATTTAAAAATTATAGAACTACCTGAAAGCCATGATCTGAAAAAGAGCCTAGATATCATCTTTCAGGAAATGATCAAGGAAAACTGCCCTGATATTCTAGAACCATAGGGCAAAATATAAATTGAAAGAATCCGCCAATCACCTACTGAAATAGATCCCCAAAGGAAAACTCCTAGGAATATTATAGCCAAATTCCAGAGTTCCCAGGTGAAGGAGAAAATATTGCAAGCAGCCAGAAAGGAACAATTCAAGTATTGTGGAAACACAATCAGGATATCACAAGATTTAGTTGCTTCTATATTAAAGTACCACAGGGCATGGAATATAATATTCTGGAGAGCAAAGGAGATAGGATTACAACCAAGAATCACCTACGCAGCAAAACTGAATATAATCCTGCAGGGGAAAAAATGGTCCTTCAGTGAAATAGAGGACTTTCAAGCATTCTTGATGAAAAGACCAGAGTTGAACAGAAAATTTGACTTTCAAATACAAGACTCAAGTGAAACATGAAGAGGTAAACAGGAAAGAGAAATCATAAGGGACTTATTACATTTGAACTGTTTATATTCTTGCATGGAAAGATGATATTTATAACTCATGAGACCTTTGTCAGTGTTAGGGTAGTTGGAAGCAAAAAATTATATGTGTGTATGTATGTATATATTAGTTAAGGGTTGAGAGAGGATTAAAATGGGAGAAGGAGAAAGAGAGAGGTAGAATGGGGTAAATTTTCTCACATAAAACAGACAAGAAAAGACTTTTTTGAGTGGAGGAGAAAAGGGGGAAGGTGAGGGGGAATGAGTGAATCTTATTCTCATCAAGTTTGGCTTAAGGAGGGAATAACATACACATTCAATTGGGTATGGAAATCTATCTTACCCTACTAGAAAAGAGGAGGAGGGGAAGGGGACAATAGAGCAGGAGGATGACATAGGGGAAGGCAGATTGGGGGAGGGGGTAATCAGAAACAAACACTTCTAATGTTTCAATGTACCACAACCCATTTACATCTTCTTATGCTCTTTTATATTTGCCCATGCTTTCATCCCCATAAATTCTTCAAGAAGAAGTTATCTTCCCCCAAAAAAGCCCAAAACTAAAGACTTTCTTACCTAACATTTTAATTTTTTTGGTAAGGCAATAGAGGTTAAGTGACTTGCCTAGGGACACACAGCTAGTAAGTATCATATGTCTGAGACTGGATTTGAACTCAGGTGGTCCTGACTTCAGGGCCTGTGCTCTATTCACTATACCACCTAGCTGCCCCTAACATTTTAATTTTTGAAGGAAACTAGTATACTTCTCAAGTTTTCCTTCTGTTGCCCCTCACTCTCCATACTTGACTGATTGATCCACTTTATTTTCCTGGTCTCTGTGTTCCTGGTGATGTTGAGTCATTTATACTGTGTTCTAAGCAACTTATCCCTGCCAGACAGCTCTCTATTGCCCTCTGGAACACTTGAAATTTTAGTGTTTTGAAAATTATGACTGTGTCTCACAGAAAAATTGCCTCACTAGGTTGTGTGCTGAAAAGTGAACTTTCAATCCATAGATGAGCTTGAATTCATTAAAAAAGCTGCACAATTTCCCAAATGGAATCTAACAACTCTTTTTTTCCTATTCATTTCTAGTTGATTGTTCATTGGCAGTGCCCATCTAAATTATCTACTGATAGACTAAATCAGTAGAGTGATAATTAGTCAAAATAACTATAATTATCTGGGCAATATTCATTTTCATTCACGTATTTTTCCCTTATATTGATTGCTTGGCCAAGCTTTATTAAGTCATCAGAAATTAGATTGCAGAGAACCTGCAATGTTCAGGGACTTCATGAATTTATCACAATATTATCTATAAGCTTGTCCATATTATAAAACATTCATGCAATGCATGGATTCATTTTATTTATTTTAATGAAACTTCCTCTACCAATGTTGATCAGAAACAGTTGTGTGACTTATAGTCTTAGAAAAATGCCCTGGGGTATTGAAATATAAAGTGAGAATAAATGTCCAGGTTCACACAACTAGTATGTGTTAGACACTAGACTTGAATACAGGTCTACAGGTCTCTGAATTTGGGTCTCTATCCACTGTCATATTATATTTCTATGACAGTAATATGGTTATTTATTTCCAGTGCCATGTTTTCAGGCTTTCCAAAATTCAAAATGTGATGAGTGTCAGTAAATCTTAGGGACAATATCCGATATTTATTTATTTTTGTTTTATATATACTATAGAACAATAAATGCATTTAAATTTTATATATGTGTGTGTATTGGATTTGGGTTCAGAAAATTTGGGCTTAGATCTAAATAATGTCAACTAACACTTGTCTTACCTTGAGCAAGTCATGTAACTTTTCTGTTTTTTATTGCTCTCATGTCTAAAATGAGGGTTTTGAACCAAATGACCATTATTATCTCTTCTATATGATTAGATAAAAACTAGAAACAATTTACTTCAATTTTCAAAGTGAATTTTGACAAAGGAACTTTTTTTTGCCAATTATTTATTATCTGTCACCTAATTAGTAAAAAATAGAATATGTATTATTTTCACATTATCCTTCACAAGAGATGTTTTAGCACTTCTAATATAGATTAAATCAGAAAATATTGAAAATAATGTTTACAAAACCTTATTTTTAAAATAGAGTTTTATTTTTAACAGGATAGCTCCAGATTGGCTCTACAGTTTCAATATGTAGTCATGATTCATTTACTACTTAAAAAGGCAATGTGTTATGGTGGAAAAATCACTGGTTTGGAAGTCAAGAGATTTTGAAGACCAGCTCCTTTGTTACTAATCAGGTAACTCTGCGGCCAAGGTCCACTTTTCTGTCCTTTAGTTTTCATCATTTCTAAAATAGATTGAAATATATGATATGAAATGTCCCTTTTTTTTCTAAAATTCCAGTATTTTCCCTTAATTACCCAAAATTTTTAATCCCTATCCTACTATTTGCTAAATCTCAAAGTAACTGCTGGTGAGTTCCAAATGGATAAATATTCTACATGCATAATCAAGTTGTTTCCTCCAAAACTAAAGTCACTAAATAACTTAAAATGTAGGTGAAGATTTAGAAAAAAAAGTATTAACTTTTAGTTTAAAAAAAATAGGGATTCCATTATGAACCTCCAAATCCCTTTTTAAATAAAAATATTCTTATGTAAAATGTTCCTATAGCAATTTTGCTTTGAAGTAATATTCAAAATACCATTCAATAGAATGTCACTATATTTCAGATTCTAGATGGCAATAGGTTGAAAAATGATAGTTAAGGAGATGCTTTTTTAAAGCCCAAGGTGTATAGTCTTTGCAGGTAGTGGAAATTGCATGGGAGTTTCTCTCTAAGAACTTTCCTAAGTATCTACATACAAAATGCAGTGACTACTTCTTTTATTTTTTTTTTGTCAGTGGAATATCTCACCATTGTGTATGGAACTTGTGAAGAATGTCTCTAATGCCACCTACTGTGACAAATGTGAAAAAGAAATAGCCAAAAAAAACCTACTTTCTAAAATCCAGTAGTTTAAAGTAACATATTTAGCACTGGAAATCTTGGAAATCACAAGGGGCTTTTGAAATGGCTTTAGTAACATTTGTTTCTCTTCCAAAGATGGATAAAGCATCAGCAATGACTACAGAAGGCTTAGGGGAATAAAAATGATGCAATATCATAGAAATTTTGTCCTTGTAAATATTTCCCTCTTCCTGCCCCAGCTGCCTCACTCTCACGCTTTTCTGCCTGCCAGGCTGGTAAGGATCCAGCAGAGAAAGAGCCATTGCTTTGTCCTGGCACAAAACCAGACAGGAATTTGGCTTTTGCACTATTCACAGGACTCTTAGTTAGGTATTTTACAATTTTCACTTTTTTTTTCTGTCTACACTAATCCCCTGCAGGTGCTTGTCAACCAATCAATCCATCCACAAATGTCTTATTAAGGACTTAATAGATGCCAAGCTCTGTGTTAGATGCTGGGAACACAAAGTGAAAGATGAAACCTGTTTTAATCACAGATAAACCTAGCCATGGCCTGAGCCACTCAATTTAACTCAATTGAATTGTAGCTCAATCAGGGCAATTTTCCCCTTTGGACTCTGCAAGGCACACTACCATAGTCAGTACGAACAGCAATTTCTGGTGTTTGTCAGGGTCCTCTGCAGATTCTTGCTAATGTAGTTTATTGAAATCTTAGAGAAGTGATAGTGTTTATTACAAGGTATATTACTGGCTTGTCCCCTTTTCAGATCATAGATGTCTTTTATGATATCTTGAATGATACTTATTGAAAGCATGCTCTCATTGGTACTGTACTGTAATCTAATTATGCCCAGGATCTATCTTTTCATTACCTTCTGGGCCACTGATATTTTTGATTTTTGTGAAGTTGTGATATTCTATAATTCATTCAACATGTATTTATTAAGCACCTATTAAGTGTCAAAAACAGTTTTAGGTGCTAAGGATACAAAGACAAAATTAAGAAACGCATACTTTACCTGAAAGGAGCCTAAATATGACTGGATTTACAGCCATATAGCATCACTAGGAAAATATTGATATTAAAGTCTCATGTGTTCAAAGAAGATATAACTTCCCTCAATATAGGAAATTTGGTTATATAACTTCTTAACCCCTTTCCAGCTTTCATATATACTTCTATATTTCCTTGAATGTATCATGGTGTATTGGCCTAACAGACACAGTATAGAATGAATTTCTCCTATTAAAACCACATCAACTTAGAACTTATTCTCCCTGGCAATTTCTGCTACCTTGAGGGAACATATTTCTATGAAGAAAATGCAATCACACTGAGTCTGGAGACTTGAAAGGTTCCTTACTATTTGAAAACTTGTCAGACTCCATGCTGTCCTTTCTCTACTACCAGATGTTATAGGGGTTAAGTATTTCCTGAAGCTAACCTTCAGTATTCCTAGAAATTAAAAAACAAAAGCAAAAAAACAAAAAATGCCAAACTCCAGATAAAAACTGATTTTAAACATTCTTATATAAGTTTTGTCTATAAAATGCCAAACATATGGATATGTAAAAGCATCTGAATGACTGGCTCAGTTTCTAGCATTATCAGGAAATTTCACGTAGCAAATGAGACAGCTCATGGAGGATAGGACTGAAATTACTTCTCTGCTGATTTGAATATTGGTGTGGGATCAAATTTAATTTTAACAATTCTTACTAAGCCACCATCAGTTAGCAAACTATAACATATCAAGTGTATGTTATTTATATCTATGTGCTTATATCTATATTTCTATATGTAAATCTGTATTTCAATAGAGCCATAATCTCATTAATGTCACTACACTTTTTAATGATGTAGATATAACAGAACTACACCTTCTCATCCTAGGGCAACTTTTATTTAGATTCTTCCTCATGTTCCCAACAGGTATTTGACTGTGGGCCTCCATGGATGTTTCTTGATATTATGTCAAATTCAATGAAGCATCAAGTATACTTCACTCTTCCCATATCAATGGTCCATGTCCTTATCCTATCTTCTATTTATTTAATGTCCTTTATTCCTCCTATAACATTTTATTGATATATTAATAAGCTACATGTTCTGCCAACTTATATTAAAAACCATTGGTACAAATGTAACCATAAGAATGATATTTTGGTGATGTTTTGAATCCTTACATTTTTTAATTCAAAGTTATATTCAACAAAATTTCTTAGATGGATTTGTGATCTCATCTATTGTTTATTTCTTCCAGAGATGCACATTACTTTGCCTGCATGCTTAATCATCTTCTACAACCATTGTCTATGTCCTTCCCTTAAGTTTCTCAGAGAGAGTCCATGCAATATACTAGGTACTTTCCTTACTTTCCTAACATTAGGAATGTACTATTTAGTCAGTCAAGCAACAAGTATCTACTGTGTGCCAATCACTGAACTAAGAGATGGATATCCAAAGAAATGCAATAGATAGATAGATAGATAGAGAGATAGAAGATTAAGTAAATGAGGAAACAAGCAAATGAATGAAAAAAGAAAGGCGCAAATAAACAAGTAAATAGATCTATGCATATATGTTATTATATATACATAAGTACATACATAATACACACATATGTAGGTATGTACTTGCATTCATATGTACATACATACATACATACATTCGTGCATACATAAATCATTTGATGAGGGGAGGGCTCAAAGAGGTTACAGCCTATTGTTTTATACTATTGCTCCATGAGCAACTCATTTTATTTTTATGCATACATTTCTTTAATGACACCTTTACATTACAGTATTCTCATTTTCTTGTTTTGTAAAATGCTGCAGCCTTCTCCTGTACACCAAAAATATCTCTATTGCTCTTTCCTTGATATATAACTTCAATTATAAAGACACTTTTGGTTTTTATACCTCAAAGCCATACATCAGCGATTAAAAATAACTATAAAATATGGTCATGTAATTTAAGCTTCTGAGATTCTGAGTCATGCCATAAGTTTCTCTTGTTCATATTATTCTTCATATATTTCCCTGATTTTATAAAGACATACACATATGCGTATATGTATGCATATACATATACATGTGTGTAGCCATTAATTTATATATTTGATAGCTGCAAATCCCTCAAATATTTTAATAATCTCAGCTAATGTCCAAAGACATGTTTATAAATGAACTTCTTTTCTCTGTATTGGATAAAAGATAAGAAAAAAACAGTTTCAAGTCAGTCAATAAATATCTGTAAGACCTTACTTTGTGCCAGATACTGTGCTTACCACTGAAAATGCAAAAAAAAACCAACCCTGCTATAAAAGTCCTCATGTAAATAATTAGATAAATATAATATACTGCATAAACAGAAATTAATGTCAGAAGAGAAGAAGCTAGAATCTGTGTAGACTAAGAAAAGCCTCTTTGAGAGCATGACATTTAATGAAAGTTTCAAGAGCCAAGATTAGCAAGAATACCTTGTAATAAAATGAATTCATGCTTGTATCCCTTAATTAATATCAATAATAAAGACTAATTAATCAGAAAAAAACAAATAGTAACTACTTCCTACAGATAACTGAATTTCTGGGAATCTTATTATATCAAGTAATCAGATTCTTAATAAAACACAAATCTGATGAAATAAAAATTATCCATCCAATTACCCTCAAGAATCACAGTGCTCCTCAAAATTAGGTACTTACTGGCTTTTACATAAAGATGGTAATAAGGAAGAGATAATTGTTTTGAACATGTTTGTATCTATGATCTCAGCAATCTCATTTTCAAAAGGAAGTAGTTTTACATACATGATTAACTTTCCTATTTTTTTTTTAGGCATTTGGGGTTAAGTGACTTGCCCAGGGTCACACAGTGTCAAATGTTTGGTCTAAGGCCACATTTGAACTCAGGTCCTCCTGAATTCAGGGCTGGTGCTATATCCACTGTGCCACTTAGCTCCCCTCCCTATTTCTAAACTAATGGGAAATGCCTATTATGGTTATGGAAGAAAGTGAAATGACAGTAGTCTCTTCATAAAGAATCATGTGAAGAAGGATGAAGATGTCCTACAGTGTCACAGATGCCACCACTTTCACACCAACTTAAAATGACCCTACCTTCATTATAGAAGAGCCAGTCATAACTATTGACATAATTCTCCAATGACTAGGTAATTCCTGAGCCAGATTGCTATGTGGTGTGGGTTGCCATTCATTGAGAAACAGAAGAAGGGGGCTCATTTGGATGAGTGGACAATATGTATGGCATAAAGAGGGAAAGAACTTGGAATCTGAAAATTTGGTTTCACATCCATATACCAACACTTCCTAGCTCTTTGTCTGTAGTTGCATCACCTTAGTTTCTTTGTCTGTAAAATGGCGAGTAGTATGACTTCCATTTTTCTAAAAGTATTCTTTGGATTAATATACTTTTGAAGTAAGGGATAGATAGAGCAATTCATCGAGAAATAAAATTTGACCTGTAATTGTCAAATTTGTTCATATAACCAAGACAGAGCTAATGAAAAGGCTTTGAAGGGTCAAAGAACTTTAGAACTCAAAGAATCTTGATGATCATTTAATGTGGCTCATTCACATTAAAAATGAAAATATTGATGCCAAGTAGTTAAGTGATTGTAGTAAGGCTGTATAGTAATTCATATAATTCCTGAGATAAGAACTTGTTTCTACTACCATGTCCCAGTTTTATGGTCTTTCCCAGATGCTAGCTTTAGTGTCATCCTCCAGCCTTTCCCCCCTCCTTTTTCCCCCCTTCTCTCACCCTACTCTTTCTCCTCCCTCCCTCTTTCATCATCCATCGTCCTCCACTTACATTTTATATCTCCTTATAGTTTATAAGGAGGTCTCATCAATAATTTCATTTTGTGTTCACAAGAACCTTCTGTAGTAGATAGTGCAACTATTATTATCTAAATTCCTGTCTTGGACAGATCCTCATCTGGTTGCTTGTACTTCCTTATCCCAACACCATCCCACCCTCTCACCACTACAATCTTGAACTCCACCTCTGGGTTATGTGATCTCTTTCACAGAGCTATGCCTCCATGCCACTTCCCAGCTATCTTCAAACCAGAATACCTCCTTTCTAGCTTCCCTCGATATGACATCTTCTCCTTTATATATTAGCTCCATGTGGCCATAGTCTGTCTGCTTTTTTTGCACTTATATACCTAATACATAGCTAAAGGTCTGGTTCATAGTAAGTGATTAATAAACTACCTATCTATTTATAGAATATAAATGTATGGCTATGTAATGAATATAAGACTGGCCCAATGTGACATGGCTAGTTATCTGATTGGATATCTGGCCTATCCTATCTCTGAAGGACAACTTAATTTTCTCCTTTTTGGACATTAGGTAGCATGCCCTCCTTACATCATCTCTCAGGAGAAAAAGCAGGTGGTATCTGGAACTTCCTGGGCTAGGTGACCTCTCCATCACTCTATCTCCAATAAAGGTGTCAGTTTAGAACTGCATCTATCTACCATCTACTATATATTTAGCTTACTATCACCAACTCAATCATCTCCTACCAAATGTTAGCTACACAGAAGACCATCATTGGTAGCTATGAAACTATCTATCAAAGTAAAAAAAAAAAAAGGAAATAGATATTAGAGAATTTATATAGATTAGGATACTTGATAGAACACACCAGAGTAAATAAGCTCCTTAACTTGTGAGCAAGATAAAAATATAAACTTAACCTAGGAGAAAAGGATGGCAGAGTGGGATGAGAGAGAGGTGGAGTCTACGGTCTCTAGTACTACAAGCAGTGAAAACCAGAGACAAAGTAAGGGCTGATTTACCTATTTGTCTGCAGGATTGGAGGGGACTCCAGTCTGTCATTTAACAATTCACACTTTGCCTCTCTAATAGTCCTCCAACAACAGGGAGAACTCTTCCTTGCCTACATAGTGGACAGCATGGCAAACCAAAGATCTCTCTGCAAATCAGGATTTATATCTCCTTACAAGACTCCTCAGCCTACTGTGTTACAAGGCTATCCCTCAGAGAATTGTCACAGGCCTAATTGGAAGTATTAAGTATCTATCTTTTTTTTTTGATGAAGAAAATGATATTTAAAAAAGCAAAATATCTTGCCCAAATTAAATTACAAATTGCAGTTCTTTTATTCTATATACAAACTCTTTGCTCTATACTAGCCTATTTCTTACTTCATGTGGTTGATTTTCATCCTGCTGCTTCCCCAAGCCAAGGTTCAAGCAACATTGCTAGTTATCTTATACCTAGAGTCATTTTGACTTTTGTATTACCACAGGACTTTAATGACTCTGGAGGTGAAAGTGAGGCTGATGACTCTGCAGAGCTCTGCCTCACTTAAATCCAATTCACATGCAAATCAAGATATCACCCCAGTCATGTCATTAGTCCTCTTTCAGAACTGAAGACAAACAACAACAAGGGATGATCTACTTTGGGGAAAAAAAAGTGCAAGGGTAGCCAGGTGGTGCAGTGGATAGCACACTGGCCTTGAGGTCAGGAGGACGTGTGAGTTCAAATCTGACTTCAGACACTTGACACTTAATAGCTGTGTGACCCTGTGCAAGTCATTTAACCCCATTGCCTCACCAAAAAGAAGAAAAAAAGTGTAAATAACAAGGAAATCAGGCAGAAAACATATAAATTACTACTTTACAGAAGGAGATAACTAAAAAGTGTTTCACTATTATCTGTTTCTATGTCATTCATAGGGATGTTATGAGGATTAAGAAATCCAACATGTTAAATGAGTTATCTTAGGTTTTGCTGCTGCCTTTGTTGTTTGCCATGGAAATAAATGACTGCTAGCTATTTTTTCTGGCCATGCATCCTGTCTAGACAATATATTAGTTAACACAATCTAAACGAAAACAAACAAACATGTACATGCCTTTACCCAAATTGCAGAAAATTGGGATTATAGATCTAAACATGGAAAAGATTTTAATGGCCATTGTTTTTAACCCTCTTCTTTTGTTATTGATGAAGACATTTAGGCTCAAAACATGAAGTGAGCTTTTCAAGGTCACACTTGAAGCAGCAGAAGTGTGATGTAAATCCTGGTCCTCTAGCTTCAGGGCCAGTGTTCATTCTTTCCACTGTATCTCATTGCTGCCTGTTTGACTATATTTTGTAGGATCCTTAGGACTGATAAACCTGAAGAGTACTATAGGGAGCTTATACATTAATGCTTCTTTTCTTTTAAGTGAAGTAGAGTCAGATTCTGGTAAATACATTTTTTAATGATACAAGAGCTTGATCAGTTCTTCTCTTAGATATATTACAACACATCTTTTAAAATGTGACACTAAATTAATATAAACATCCAGCAGTGGCAAAATTTCAAAGTAGAAAATGTTACTAGCTCATTCCCAGGCTGTGTACCAGATGGTTACATATTCTTCAGCAAGTAGCCCATTTTTCTGAATACTTATTTGGCATTTCTTACATATCATTGTTATTCAATCAGGACTTCAAAATCTAACTGGAGTGACAAAACAAAAACTTTTGAAGTCCTTGAGATAAGGGACCTACTTTAACAGAATGCATAATCTGAATGAGAGGAAAATCTCAGAATTGCAAAAGAACTTAATAGACACCTAGTCCAACCTGAATCAATTGATGTTTCCCTTTGCAGAGCTGGAGAGAAATTACATCCAGACTCAAAATTATCAGAGAAAGGATTTTTTTTTGTCTATAGAAAAGATGGGCGGGGGGTAGTTCACATGATAATAGCATAAAAGCAGTGGACAGGAAGTAAACAGAAGAGGAAGAATGGGAAGTTGATGTTGCACTAGGAGAAAAAGTATTATCAAATCAATTTCCCAAGATGGAATGGGGGACATAGGGACCTTTCATATGGATGAAAGGGTATCTTAGGAATGACATGATCATATTTAAACAAGTGTTGCATTTATCAGGACTGAAAAGCCACCACCAGAGAGGAGATTACCTAGAAGGGGCCAGCACCTACTATTGTAGTAAGAGGTAATGGCTATAGGAAGAACAAGGGGAAGGCCCTAGTGCCTCATGACTCAAGACAAAACATTTCTCCCACCAACTTCACTACCACTTTCATGAGCTAATTTTTCTACAATGAGACACAATGAAAAGAAGACACCACTCAACAATAATAAAGTGAAGGGAAGATGTAATAGAGTACATAAATATGCTATCAAAGAAATGCAATGGAGGAATAAAAATAAATGATTGAAAAATAAATGAAAAAATATATAATTAAACTCTTGATATCCATTAAGTAATGTGCTAGGCACTCAGGATAAAACATGAAAGGAATGACAGTTGCTGTTCTCAAGAAACTTTCATTTTTACAGAAGATGGTACATATACTGGAATGGAGACCCATGGAGAAATGTTTTGTTTTTGAAAGGTACAAGGATGGTAAGTGAAATCATAGCCATGAAGCTAGATAGATAGTGTACCAGGTCTGGAATCAGGAAGACCTGAGTTCAAGTCCATCCTCAGAAACTTACTAGCTTTGTGACCTTGGGCAAGAGTTAACTTCTACCTCAATTTCTCCTACTGTAAAATAGAATTAACAATAACACCTACTCTCCTCTCCCCTCCCCCTACTCCAAGAGTACTGAGAAAAGCAAATAAGATAATATTTTTAAAGTGCTTAGCACAGAACCTGGTGCATAGCAGCTGCTTAAGAAATGTTTGCTTCCTTTTTTGTTTTCACAGGACAATTGATTGACACATCTTTTTTTTTTCAGAAAGGGTAGTGTTCATTGATTTAATGATTATTAACAGATCTACAGAAGCAAAGGAAGTAGGTGTGGGAGAAAAGAAATATACCTGATAGTATTGCATAAAGATAACAGAAGAACATTAGGTCTGATGGGACTAGAGAACTTGTACCAAACAGAAGCTCAGGGTTAGAAAACCATCAAAGGGGATCCCATGTATCTTGGTGTTACAGGTTAGGACTAAAAGAAATGAGTGGAAAATAGAGAGATGTATTTTTTGTTTACTATGAAGAAACTTTCCACATAATTAGAACTGCCTAAGGTTTGAGTTAGCAGTCTCAGGACATCTTGTAGTTCTATCTCTTAGAGTATTGCAGAAGATATTTTTGATATGATTTTGATGACCTCTGAATTACCTTCCAAGTATGAGATTCTGCAATTATTATTCATGCTCTTTGTTTTCATATAGCATAGTTGCTTAGCCATAGAGATTTCATACACTCTGAATGAAATTTGGTTAAAAAAAGTTAAAAATGTCAGAATTTTTATCTTTGATTCCTGAAGTCTCTTTCATTAAATAATCATTTTTTAAAATAAACCACACATTTTTTGCTTTTGATTAAAATATCCTTTTCTTTTTTAAATTTTTTATTAATTTATTTTAATTTATCACAATCACTTCCATAAGCTTTTGAGTTTCAAATTTTTCTCCCCCTCCCTCCCTCCCTCTCCAAGATGGCATACAATCTAATAAAGGCTACACATATACATTCCTATTAAACATATTTTCACATTAGTGATGTTATAAGTAAGAATTAGAACTAATAGGAAAAACCACCAGAAAGAGGAAACAAAACACAACAGAAAAAAAATAGCAAATAGTATTCTTTGATCTGCATTCAAATTCCATAGTTCTTTCTTTGGATGTGGATAGCATTTTCCATCATGAGGCTTTTGGAGATGTTTTAGATCCTTGTCATCATTCAACGTGGCTGTTACTGTGTACAACATTTTCCTGGTTCTGCTCACTTCACTCAGCATTAAACCATACAAGTCTTTCCAGATTTATCTGAAGTCTGCCTGTTCATCATTTCTTATAGCACAATAGTATTCCATTACATTCATATACCACATTCACAGTTATGATTACTATCTTTGTCTTTGTGTCCATCCTCACTAAGTTTTCTTCAGTGTACTTGTTTTTTCCAGTTGGCCAACTATATTTTTTAGGGACTTGTTTTCTTCAGTGTACTTTTTTGTCCACTTGGCCAATTGTATTTTTTAAGGATTTGTTTTCTACAGTTAATTTTTGTCCTTCTTTTTCCAAGCTACTGACTATCTCTGGCATACCTCTCATTTCTTTTCCCATTTTTTCTTCTACCTCTCTCATTTGACTTTTAAAATCCTTCTTGAGCTCTTCTAAGATGGTTTTTTGGGCTTTAGACCAGTTCATATTCCCTTTTGATATTCCAGATGTGGTTTTGTTGACAATGTTGTCCTTTTCTGAATTTCTGCCTTGATCTTCAATCTTCCCATAATAAGAATCTATGGTATGTTTCTTTTTGCTCATGGTGTTTGCTAATTTCCTGGCCTTTAAAGAGATTGGACTCTTGGGGGGGGGGGGCAGAGCCAAGATGGCAGAGTGAAAGTAGTGACTTGCTTGAGCTCTGCCCCAAACCCTTCCAAATACTTATTTAAAAAAATGACTCCAAACAAATTCTAAAGCAACAAAACCCACAAAAAGACAGAGTGAAACAAATTTCCAGCCCAAAACAACCTGGATGGTTGATCAGAAAGGTATATCATGCTGGACAGGGAGAGAAGCACAGTTTGGTGTGGGCGAGCAGGCCGCAGCAAACCTGGAGCAGGCCTCAGAGGACTTAATCTCATCTCTGGCAGTTTCCAGACTTCTCAATCCATGAACGCCAAAGACAGCTTAGAAGGTCAGTGGGAAAACTGTGTGACTGCAGTGAGAGAAGAAGCTAGGTTTCAGCCATAAGTCCTGAGTGTAGGCCATGGCTGCCTCCTGAGCTTCCAGCCCACAGACTGAGGGGGAATTGAGTGGCTGATCAGAGGGCCATTGCAGGGATCTCTTTGCCAGTGCTGAGACAGGAATATCTTGCTTTGCTCATGCTTGGATCTGGGTCACATTTCTGGGTGGTGGTCCTGGAGCAAGAAGGAGTGCTGGAATGGTGGAGCTTGTTGTGGTGATGGAGAGGAAACACTTCTCCCCTTATCATAACCACCTTGGAAGAACTGACACTTTTCAGGTCCCTAGAAGTATCTCTGAAAATAGCTGTACAAACCCCCAAAGCTTGGGGCAGTACATTATCCACATTGAAAACAGATTCTTATCTTAACAAAGAGTTTAAAACTCAAGTAATTGGCTGGGATCATGAGTAAGCAGCACAAAAAGAGTCAGACTATATTATCTTACTTGGGTGACAAAGAAGGTCAAAACACACAACCAGAAGAAGACAACAAAGTCAAAGCTCCTACATCCAAAGCCTCCAAGAAATTATGAATCAGTCCCAGGCCTTGGAAGAGCTCAAAAGGGATTTAGAGAAGCAAGTAAGAGAAGTAGAGGAAAAACTGGGAAGAGAAATGAGAGTAATGCAATAAAATCATGAAAAAGAAGTCAACAGCTTGCTAAAGGAGACCCAAAAAATACTGAAGAAAATAACACCTTAAAAATAGCCTAACCCAAATGGCAAAAGAGGTCCAAAAAGCCAATGAGGAGAAGAATGCCCTAAAAAGCAAAATTGTCCAAATGGAAAAGGAAGTCCAAAAGATTACTGAAGAAAATACTTCCTTAAAAATTAGAATAGAGCAATTGGAAGCTAGTGACTTTATGAGAAATCAAGACACTGTAAAACAAATCCAAAAGAATGAAAAATTAGAAAACAATGTGAAATATCTCATTGGAAAAACAACTAACCTGGAAAATAGATCCAGGAGAGAGAATTTAAAATTTATTGGACTATCTGAAAGCCATGATCAAAAAAAGAGCCTAGACATCATCTTTCAAGAAATCATTAAGGAAAACTGCCCTGATATCTTAGAACCAGAGGGCAAAATAGAAATTGAAAGAATCCACTGATGTCCTCCTGAAAGAGATTCCCAAAGGAAAACTCCTAGGAATGTTGTAGCCAAATTCCAGAGTTCCCAGGTCAAGGAGAAAATATTACAAGCAGCCAGAAAGAAACAATTCAAGTATTGTGGAAACACAATCAGGATAACATAAGAGTTAGCAGCTACTACATTAAGGGACCGCAGGGCATGAGATATGATATTCTGGAGGGCAAAGGGAATAAGATTACAACCAAGAATTACCTACCCAGCAAAACTGAGTATAATCCTGCAGGGGAAAAAATGGTCATTCAGTGAAGTAGAAGACTTTCAAGCATTCTTGATGAAAAGATCAGAGCTGAATAGAAAATTTGATCTTCAAATACAAGACTCAAGTGGAACATGAAGAGGTAAACAGGAAAGAGAAATCATAAGTGACTTATTAATGTTGAACTGTTTACATTTCTACATGGAAAGATGATATTTGTAACTCATGAGACCTTTGTCAGTATTAGGATAGATGGAGGGAAAAAAATTATACGTCTGTATATATAGACAGATAGATAGACAATAGATAAATAGATAGATAGAGGGCACAGGGTGAGTTGAAGATGAAGGGGTCATATCTGGAGAATAAAATTAAGGGAAGAGAGAGGATTATATTCAGAGAAGGAGAAAGGGAGAGGTAGAACAGGGTAAATTATCTCACAAAAAAACAAAAAAGAAAAAGCTCTTACAGTGGAGGGGAAACGGGGGAAGGTGAGAGGGAATGAGTGATTCTTATTCTCATAGAATTTGAATAATAGGAAGGAATAACATGAACACTCAATTGGGTGTGGAAATCTGTTTTACCCTACAGGAAAATGGGGGGGGGGGAAGGGGACAAGAGAGTAGGGGAATGATAGAGAGGAGGGCAAATTGGGAAAGGGAGTAATCAGAAGCAAATAGTTCTGAGGAAGGACAGGGTCAAAAGAAATAGAATAAATGGGGAGCAGGGTAGGATTAAGGGGAATACAGTCAGTTTTTCACAGCATGTGTGCTATGGAAGTGTTTTGCATAACTGCACATGTATAACCTATATTGAGTTGCTTGCCTTTTCAATGAGGGTGGGAGGGGAGGAAGGAAGGAGAAGATTTGGAACCCAAAGTTTTAAAAACACATGTTTAAAAAAAAGGTTTTCACATGCAACTGGGAAATAAGAAATACAGGAAATGGGGTGCAGAAATCTATCCTGCCCTATAGGAAAATAGAAGGGGAGGGGGATAAGAGAAGGGGGGGAGAGATAGAAGGGAAGGCAGACTAGGGGATGGGGTATTCAGAATGCATGCCATCTTGGAGTGGGAGGAGGGGCGAGATGGGGTGAAAATTTGAGACTCAAAATCTTGTGGAAGTAAATGCTGCAAACTATAAATAAATAAATTTATTAATTAAAAAAAAAGAGATTGGACTCTACTGCTGGGGAGCAGAAGGCACTGACCCAAGCTTCTTGTATTGGGAGCCTAGGACCTGGTCGACAGCTTTGTGTTCTGGGGCCTCCAATGTTGTCAGTTGGAGGCTATGGGAATCAGCAACACTGGAACTCCAGGGGCAGGATTGGGTAGTGTAACTCTTGGAGATTTCCTGCTCACCCAGGTCTTTCCTTCCTTTTGCTTTCTTCAGCTTCTTTCAGATGGATGTTGTAGGATGTTTATCCACCTGGGGTCCCCTGGAGCGCTGCTTTCCTTAGTTTTGCTGAGGTACTGGGAGAGCAAGTTGCTGTAGAATGCCGAGCTGCCTGGTGGTTTTCTGAGCTGGTTTCCACCAGTTCTCCCACCCTCAATGAGGCACTCAGGGATACAGGTTTTGGTGTTTCCCTGCTCCACCACCTGGGCTTCTGGATCTCTTCCTGGTATGGTGAGGTGGGGCTTTCCACTAGCTTGCTAGGATGCCTCCTGTTCTGTACTGATCCCCTTCCCCCAGGGTAAGAGGGGCCTTACCAGTTAATCCCTCAAGCTATCTGGACTATTGGACTGCTGCACCCCATCTTTCTTCTGGTTCAGCTGTTCCAGGGTTTTTCCTGGGGTGATATTTTCTGGGCTTTCAGGGTTAATAGGGGAGGGTAAGAGAGACTCACCTCTTACTCTACCATCTTGGCTCCTGGAAGTGAAAGTCCAAAAATATCCTTTTCCATTCAAAGAAATTGCTATTTTGTTATTTCAATAAAGTCATAATTATAACCAACTTAAAATTTTGCTCTTTAGATTCAGCATGACCCAATGATTTTCTAAAATCTCCCATGGCCTTTTCTTTCATAGACATTAATTTCTTCACATTATCATCATATTCTCAGATCTACTGACATTTTTACTTTTTCTGTCATTGCCTTCAATATTCTGTTGATAATTATTACCCTCCTTTCTCTGCCAACTGTCATTGCAGAATTCATGAATGCCAATTTTGTATGATGATTTTTTTTCAGAATAATATCTTACATCTTGAGGGATGCTTAAAGAACCACCACTTGAATTTTTAATGATCTCATATAATTGGGTTTCTGTAATCTTTATAATTTCCTATGAAACAAAAAAAATGAAGAAAACACATCAGCCTCTTTTTTTATGATTTCCTTGTAGAATAAACTGACCTTTCATAATCCTGGTGGCCATTCTTTACTATCCCCCCTGTAGATCCAATATACCTGTCCCTGGCCATCACTCCATATTTTTTTGTCCTCCCAATGATCTTTCCTGGAGGGCAGGGTGTCTCACTTTTGTATTTGTATCCCAAGTGCCTAGCACATTCCCTATTGCATCATATGTGGTTAATGGATTTGTTACATTTCATTTCAATAAAAACAAAACAAATAAAAATTCAAATGCCACTGATTTATATAATAGATGGGCCACTAAACATGTTTCTTGATGTCCATCATAACCACCTAATGACCATAAGTTCTCAAAAATAAACAAATGGTCTTTCAGATCTTACTAAATGGAAAAAGTTTCAAGGACTCACCTTGCAATAAGCCATGTGACTCTCTACCAAATACAAGCAAGGGTAATATCACAGAGTCTTATCATCAGAAGGTTGACCTCCAGGTGATGATACATTTAGAAGCATATAAGTGATATTTCATTTAGAAGAAATGATACTTTATTTAAAGGAAAATAGAATTAATTGGTTTATACAAGAACATATCTACCTATTACTGTTAGTAAGATAAAACACCTCAAACATATACAAAGAAAATAATCTCTTTGAGAGTGTATTCACAAATTAATAAAAAGAATAGTGCTGATGTGGAGTTGTGCCATGGAGATGAGAGAGAATAAAGAGAAGACATCACATCTTGAATTTTGGAAGTCATTTCCTGCCCTTATCATAATTACTCATTTCTTTTTCCAACCCTTTCTTCTGTAACCTACATTTGAATCTAGCTTTCCCTTATTGCATGAGGAATAAAAAGAAAAGAAGGTTAAGATCTCAAAATTGATTAGATGAGTGGAATGAGAAAATATGTGATGTCAAAGAGGATACCAAGGTTTTGCAGCCAGGTTACTGGGAAACTGGTGGCATACTTGAACAAAACAGGGACCTTTTTAGTAGAGATGTGATTGAAGTTAAGAAAAAAAGGAAATGAATTCTGTTTTGGATATATTGTGTTGGAGAAATCATTAGGAAAGAGTCAGTTAAAATGTACAATAGGCAGTACATGATATGGGACTGGACAGCTCAGGAGTGAGATTATGGCTTGATATTATCAGGGTCATCTGCATGGAGATGATAATTGAGTTATTGGGATCTAATGAGAAAATGTGAGAGAGTAGAAAAGAAAAAAGAAGAGAGCTAACATCAGAGTTTTGAAGCAAAACCCACAAAAGGGAAAAATGGCATAGATAAGTGCCCAGCAAAGGAAACTGAGAAGGCATGATTAGATAAGTAGAAAGAAAACCAAAAGAGAACAATGTTAAAACAAAACAAAACAAAACAAAAAAAAAACAAAAGCCTGAGGGATGGAAAGAGTATTTAGGAGGAAATAGTGACCAATAATTTCAAATGTTGCAAAGAGTTCAAGAAGAAGAAAGAGTAATAAAAAGGAATTTAGACTGGCAATTAAGAAATCATTGGAAAGGACAGTTTGGGGAATGATGAGTTTGGAAATAAGATTGCAAAAGGTTTAGAAGGGTGAGGGGTAGAGGGAGAAAAGATATGTATAGATAGAAGACTTTTTTTTGAAGGAGTTGAGAAGGCAAGGAGAAATTTAGGAGAAAAGCCGGAAGTTAGGGAATTCAGTAAGTTTAATTTAATTCTTTTTTTTTTAAAGGATGACTACTTGGAAGTGTTTCCAGGAAGCAGGGAAAGAACTGATCTATAGGAAAATGTTGAAGAATGAGAGCAAGAGAGTGAAAATGCAGATAGAAAATATGATGGAGAAGACATTTGGGGATAAGCACAGGGATCCATATAGAAGGCTTGGCCTTGACAAGGAGATGGGTTAAATATTAGAGTGAAAGGATTAGAGGGGCATGAGGTCAGGTGATTTTGAGAAAAGGAAGTGGGGAAGAAAGGGAAATGTTTGCATATTAGTAAATGTCATGCAGGTTGGGTGAGGGATCAGAGATAGAGAATGGGAAATGACATATAGCCACATTCTTTGGTCTTGCTGATAATTGCATAGACATGAGTTCCATGCTCTGAGATCTGTCCCAAAGGTGGATTTTGGTTCTAATTGATCTTGCTAACTTAACTTTTTTTGGGGGGGGATCCATGTACTTTATTTTTTTATATTAAACATTTCTTAATTCATTTATTTTTAGTTTTCAATATTCACTTCCACAAGATTTTGAGTTCCAAAATTTTCTCCATCTCACCCCCCCCAAATGGAATGCATTCTAAATACCCTTTCTGTGCTCCCTTCTATCTCCGCCACTTCTCTTACCCCCTTCCCCTCTTATTTTTCTGTAAGACAGGATAGATTTCTATACCCCACTGCCTATATATCTTATTTTCCAGTTGCATGTGAAAACAAGTTTTAACATTTGATTTTAAAACTTTAGGTTAGAGGCAGATAGGTGGCACAATGGATTGAGCACCGGTCATGAAGTCAGGAGGACTTGAGTTCGAATCAGGCCTCAGACCAAACACTTGACACTTACTAGCTGTGTGACCCTGGGCAAGTCACTTAACCCCAATTGCCTTAAAAAAACCCTTTAGGTTCCAGGGGCAGCTAGGTGGCACAGTGAATAAAGGACTGGCCTTGGAGTCAGAAGGAGCTGAGTTCAAATCCATCCTCAGACACTTAATACATACTAGCTGTGTGACCCTGGGCAAGTCACTTAACCCCAATCACTTCACCCAAAAATGAAACAAACAAACAAAAAACAACTCTAGGTTCCAATTTTTCTCCCTACATTCCCACCCACCCTCATTGAGAAGGCAAGCAACTCAATACAGATTATACATGTGTAGTCATGCAAAACACTTCCATAGTAATCATGTTGTTAAAAACTAGCATGTGTAAAACTAATAATTCTCTTCACCCTATCCCACTCCCTGTTTATTCTATTCTCTCTTTTAACCTTGTCCCTCCTCAAAAGTGTTTGCTTCTGATTATCCCCTCCCCATTTGTTCTATTTTCTCTTTTAACCCTGTTCCTCCTCAGAAATGTTTGCTTCTGATTACCCATCCCCCAATCTGCCTTTCCTTCTATCATCCCCCCTTATCCCCTTCCACCCCCCCATTTTCCTGTAGGGTAAGATAGATTTCCATACCCAATTGACTGTATATGTTATTCCCCGCTTAAGCCAAAACCTATGAGAATAAGATTCATGTATTCCCTCTCACATTGCCCCACTTCCCCTCCATTATAAAAGCTTTTACTTGTCTGTTTTATGTGAGATAATTTACCCCATTCTACCTCTCCCTTTCTCCTTCTCCCAGTATAATCCTCTCTCACTCCTTAATTTTATTCTCCAGATATCACCCCTTCATCTTCAACTCATCCAGTGCCCTCTATCTATCTATACACACACACATACACACACACACACACACACACACACACACACATACACATATACATATAATTTTTCCCTCCCCTGATACTGACAATGGTCTCATGAGTTACAAATATCATCTTTCCATGTAAGATGTAAATAGTTCAACTTTAATAATTCCCTTATCATTTCTCTTTCTTGTTTACCTTTTCATGCTTCTCTTCAGTCTTATATTTGAAAGTAAAATTTTCTATTCAGCTCTGGTCTTTTCATCAAGAATACTTGAAAGTCCTCTATTTAACTGTATGTCCATTCCCCCCCTCCCCCGAAGTATTATACTCAGTTTTGCTGGGTTGGTGATTCTTAGTTGTAATCCAATCTCATTTGACCTCCTGGATATTATATTCCAAGCCTTCCAGTCCTTAATGTAGAAACAGTTAAATCTTGTGTTATCCTGATTGTGTTTCCACAATACTTGAATTGTTTCTTTCTGGCTGCTTGCATTATTTTCTCTTTGACCTGGGAACTCTGGAATTTGTCTATAATATTCCTAGGAGGTTTCCTTTGGGGATTTCTTTCAGGAGGTGATTGGTAGATTCTTTCCACTTCTATTTTGCCTTCTGCTTCTAGAATATCAGGGCAGTTTTCCTTGATAACTGCTTGAAAGATGATGTGTAAGCTCTTTTTTTCATCATGGCTTTCAGGTAGTCCAGTAATTTTTAAATTCTCTCTCCTGGATCTTTTTTCCAGGTCAGTTGTTTTTCCAATGGGATATTTCACATTGTTTTCTATTTGTTCATTCTTTTGATTTTGTTTTACAGTGTCTTGATTTCTCATAAAGTCACTAACTTCCAATTGCTCCATTTTAATTTTTAAGGGAGTATTTTCTTCAGTAACCTTTTGGACTTCCTTTTCCATTTGGCCAGTTCTGCTTTTGAAGGCATTCTTCTCCTCATTGGCTTTTTGGACCTTTTTTGCCATTTGGGTTAGGCTATTTTTTAAGGTGTTATTTTCTTCATTATTTTTTGGGGTCTCCTTTAGCAAGGTGTTGATTAGTTTTTCATGATTTTCTTTCATCACTCTCATTTCTCTTCCCAATTTTTCCTCTACTTCTCTTATTTGCTTCTCAAAATCTGTTTTGAACTCTTCCATGGCGTGGGACTGATTCATATTTTTCTTGGAGGCTTTGGATGTGGGAGCTTTGACTTTGTTGTCTTCTTCTGGTTGTATGTTTTGATCTTTGTCACCAAAGTAACATTCTATGGCCTGACTTTTTTTGAACTATTTGCTCATGATTCCAGCCAATTACTTGAGTTATAAACTCCTTGTTAAGATAGGTAGTCTGCTTCCAGTATGGAGAATGTATTGACCCAAGCTTTGGGGATTTTGTGCAGCTGTTTTCAGAGAAACTTCTAGGGATCTGTGAATTTTCAGTTCTTCCAAGGTGGTACAATCAAGGGTGAGGTTTTTATTTCTTTCCTAGCTTGGGGTCTGATCTATGAGTGACCCCAAGCACTCCTTTCTGTCTTGTAGCTGTGAAGAGGATTCCCTTTCCACAGACTCCACAAGCTCACCATGCCAACATTCCTCCTTGCCCCAGGACCGCCACCCAGATCTGTGACCCACATCCACGCACAGGCAAAACAAAAGAATTCTGCCTCAGCATGAACAAAGAGATCCCTGACATCCCCCTCTGATCAGCCACTGAATTCCACCTCCATCTGTGGGCCAAGAGCTTCAGAAGCAGCCACCACCTCATGGCTGCACCATAACTGGTGCAGAACCAACCTCCTAGCTCACTGAGGTCAGACAGATTTTTCCTACTGACCTTCTAAATTGTCTTTGGTGTTTGTGGGTTGAAAAGTTTAGAAACTGCCATAGCTCCCCTTGATTCAATCCCCTGGGGACTGCTCCAGATTCACTGAGGCCTAGTTTTTGCCTGTGTAGCCCATGTCAAACTGAGCTCCTCTCCCAGTTCTGCACAATAGACCTCTCCAATCAACCACCCAGGTTGTCTTGGGCAAACAGTATGCTTTGATCTACATTCGAACTCCTTACTTCTTTCTTTGGATGTGGATAGCATTTTCCATCATGAGGGCTTTGGAGATGTCTTAAATCCTTGTATTGCTGAGAAGTGTTAAGTCTATCAATAATAGTCATCACACAGCATGGCTGTTACTGTGTACATTGTTCTCCTGGTTCTGCTCACTTCACTCAGCATCAGACCATACAAGTCTTTCCAGGTTTTTCTGAAGTCTGTCTGCTCATCATTTCTTATAGCACAATAGTATTCCATTACATTTATATACCACAACTTGTTCAGCCATTCCCTAATTGATGGGCATCCTCTCAGTTTCCATTTCTTTGCCATCACAAAAAGAGCTGCTATAAATATTTTTGTAAATGTGGGTCCTTTTCCCATTTTCATACTCTCTTTGGGATACAGCCCTAGAAGTGCTATTGTATGTGCATAAGTGTGCTTTTATACCTCTTTGGGCATAGTTCCAAATTGCTCTCCAAAAGGGTTGGATCAGTTCATAACTCCACCATCAATGTATTAATATTCTAATTTTCCCACATCTTCTCCAACATTTATCATTTTCCTGTTTTGTCATGTTGGCCAATATGAGAAGTGTAACGTTGTACCTCAGAGTTATTTTGATTTGCATTTCTCTAATCAATAGTGGTTTAGAGCATTTTTTCATGTGACTATAGATGACTTTAATTTCTTCATCTGAGAACTGCCTATTCATACATATCCTTTGACCCCTTATCAATTGGGGAATGATTTGTATTCTTATAAATTTGATTTAATTCTCTATAATTTTTAGAAATGAGGCCTTTATCAGAGACACTGGTTGTAAAAATTCTTTCCCAATTTTCTACTTTCCTTCTAATCTTGGTTGCATTGGCTTTGTTTGTGCAAAATCTTTTCAATTTAATGTAATCAAAGTTATCCATTTTGCATTTCATAATGTTCTTTATCTCCTGTTTGGTCATGAATTCTTCTGTTCTCCATAAATCTGATAGGTAAACTATCCCCGTTTGCTTATAGTATCAGCCTTTATATCTAAATCATGAATGCTTTTTGACTTTCTTTTAGTGTATAGTGTGAGATATTCATCTGTGCCTAGTTTCTGTCATACTCTTTTCCCAGGTTTCCCAGTAGTTTTTGTCAAATAGTGAGTTTTTATCCCAGATAAATGATTATCTTTTAAAAAAATTTATAGAAGAATTTCAATATTCCAACAGGGGTAGGCTAAAAAAAACTTTGGAGTACATTTCCATATCCAAAATACTATACTTTGAGAAATTCTGTCATTCTTAATTCTCTCTTAATGCCAGAGTACTTTTTCAATCATTTCTGTTGTGTTTGACTTTTTGTGACTAAATTTGGGGCTTTCTTGCCCAGATATTGAAATTGTCTTCCATTTTCTTCTCTAGCTCATTTTATAATGATATGAGGCAAACAAGATTAAATGATTTGCACAGGATTACATAGTAAGTGTCTGTGGCCAGACTTGAACTCTTGAAAATGATTCTTCCTCATTCCAAGCCCAGTGCTCTATCCACTACACCTTCTTGCTCCTTAACCTTAATTCTAGTGCCTTCTGTCTAAAATTAACACCAATTTATACTGTCCACATCTTTTTTTTACATGTTTGTTTCTATATAGGTATTCACATGTTATCTTCCCTATTAGACTCAGTTTGTTGATACCTGGAAATTTTTCCTTCTTCCTTCCTAGGTATCTTTAGTGTATATCACAGTATCTAGTATGTAGTAAGTACTTAATAAGTGCTTGTGGACTGACTGTCTGAGAATGGAACATAGTTTATGAAGTCAGTTTCCTTCATTTGCACTCAGACAAAGAACAAGGGAGAATTTTGACTGTTTGCTAAAATCATTACTTATAGAAGATTGTGTGGAGAGGTTAAGTAATGCAGTCTTTAAGAGACATAGTTGAAGAGGGAGACAGGTTTTTTTTTCTTTAATTTAGGAAATGACTCATAAGAATAATCTGGGTTAAAAATGTGTATACCTTGAATTTCCTGAGTGAAATTTTTGAAAGGGGAAAAAATATCAAAGTCGTTATAGGGTAATGACTCTTAGGGGAAAAAAAACAGCAAAAATCAGTTAGAAGATTATAGGTGTGTTGATTTTAGAGTAAGAAGAGAAATAGATTCACTAGACTTTAATGACACTTGCTAATTTTTGGACAATGAAAAGGTAGTTTAATGTAAAACTTGAAGTGAAGATGACTGAGTACTTGCTTAATTTGCTTGTTTTGTGATACTGAGCAAATTATTTGACTTCTCTGAAAACTTACTTTACTCATCATGAAAAGGACATAATTATACCTATGTCTCTTACCTTACAGAATTATTCAGGGGAAAACAATATGCTTTATAAATAATAAATAGCTAAACTTGAGAACTATTCTTATTAATATGAATGAAAATTCATTTGCTAATACTCTGTGAAAAAAACAACAACAAAACTCTGTTATAGATATAAATAGAGAAGCAGAGATTGTCCCTTCCCTATAGGAGCCTACATTCTAATGCAGGAGATCATGCATATAACACATTTTCAGTACAAATTAGAGGAAAATATCCTATGGTATTTAGTAAATCAGTAAATTGGAAGACAAGGTCTATTTTTTCATGTTATTTCTTTTTCCCCAATTAATAGTATTTTATTTTTTCCAATTTCATGAAAAGATAGTTTTCAACATTCACTTTTATAAGATTTTGAGTTCCAAACATTCCCCCCCATTTCTTTCCCCAAGACATCAAGCAATCTGATATAAAGTATACATGTACAGTCATATTAAATATATTTCCACATTAGTCATGCTGTGAAAGAAGAATCAGAACAAAAAGGGAAAACCAAAAGAAAACAAAACAAAAACAAACAAACAAAAAATAAAAAAAAGAAAATAGTATGCTTCTGTCTTCATTCAGACTCCATAGTTCTTTCTCTGGATGTGGATAGCATTTTCCATAATAAACATTTTGGAATTGACCTTAGTTCTGAGAAGAACTAAGTCTAGCATCGTTAATCATCACACAATGTTTC
This sequence comes from Vombatus ursinus, assembly GCF_900497805.2. NCBI lineage: Eukaryota > Metazoa > Chordata > Mammalia > Diprotodontia > Vombatidae > Vombatus > Vombatus ursinus. Next base: position 15,265,108 of record NW_020954569.1, read on the forward strand.
TGTAGCTGTGTACAATGTTCTGGTTCCACTCACTTCATTTAGAATCAGTTCATATAAGTCTTTCTGGGTTTTTCTGAAATCCACTTGCTTATCATTTTTTACAGCATGATAGTATTCCAATACATTCATATAACATAGCTTATTCATTAATTTTCAATTGATGGGCATCCTCTCAATTTCCAATATTTTGCACCACAAAAAGAGCTGCTATAAATAATTTTGCACATGTAGGTTCTTTTCATATTTTTATGATCTCTCTGGGATACAGACTTAGTAGTGGTATTTCTGGATCAAAGGGTATGCACAGTTTTAAGGTTCTTTGGGTATAGTTCCAAATTGCTCTCCAGAATGGTTGGATCAGTTCACAACTCCACCAACAGTGCATTATTGTTCAATTTTCCCACATCTTCTCCAACATTTATCATTTTCCTTTTTTGTCATATTAGCCAATCTGATAGGTGTGAAGTGGTACCTCAAAGTTATTTTAATTTGAATTTCTCTAATCAATAGTGATGTAGAACATTTTTTCATATGACTGTAGATAGTTTTAATCTCTTCTTCTGAAAACTGCCTGTTCACGTAGTTTGACCATTTATCAATTGGGGAATCACTTGTATTCTTATAAATTTCACTCAGTTCTCTATATGTTTTAGAAAGGAGGCCTTTTTCAGAAATACTGGCAGTAAAATTTGTTTCCCAGTTTTCTGCTTCCCTTCTAATCTAGGTTGCATTATCTCTGTGCAAAAACTTTTTTAATTTAATATAATCAAATTATCCATTTAGCATTTCATTATGTTTTCTCGCTTGTTTGGTCATAAATTCTTCGCTTCTCCATATATCTGACAGGTAAACTATTCCTTGTTCTCCTAATTTTCTTATGATATCACCCTTTATGTCAAAAATATGTACCCATTTTGACCTCATCTTGGAATACAGTGTGAGATGTTGGTGTATGCCTAGTTTCTGCCATACTGTTTTCCAGACTTCCCAGCAGTTTTTGTCAAATAGTGAGTTCTTATCCCAGAAGCTGGAGTCTTTGATTTTATCAAACAGTAGATTACTACAGTCATTGACTACTGTGTCCTGTGTTCCCAAACTATTTCATTGATCCACCAATGTATTTCTTTTTTTTCCAGTCTTTTAACTTTGTTATATTGTTTTTTGATATCTTGTGGAGTCATTATCTTTCACTTAACCAATTCTAATTTTTAAGCAGTTATTTTCTTCAATGAGATTTTTTGTTACCATTTGGCCAATTCAGATTTTTTAAAAAAAATATTTATTTTTAGTTTTCAACATTCACTTCCACAAGATTTTGAGTTCAATATTTTCTCCCTATCTCTACCCTCCCCCTCCCCAAGACAACATGCATTCTGAACTCCCCTTCTCCTGATCTGCCCTCCCTTCTATCACCCTGCCACTTCTCTTATCCCTTTCCCCTTCTATTTTCCTATAGGGCAGGATAGATTTCTATACCCTATTGCCTGTATATTTTATTTCCCAGTTGCATGTAAAAACAATTTTTAACATTTGTTTTTAAAACTTTGGGTTCCAAATTTTCTATCTCCCTCCCTCCCTCCCTACCCACTCTCATTGAGAAGGCAAGCAACTCAATAGAGGTTATACATGCGCCACTCAATTTCTTAGCCAGTACCAAATAGTTTTGATGATTGCTGCTTTATAATATAGTTTTAATGCTGGTTTGCTTAGGCCACTTTCCCTTGCATTTCTTTTCATTAATTCCCTTGATATTCTGTACCTTTTTTCAGATGAATTTTGTTTTATTCAAGTTCTATAAAATAAATTGTCTAGCTTTTCCCCATTACATATAATGCTTGCTGATGGTTTTTAGATACAAGGTATTTATGATTTTAAGGAAAACTCCATTTATTCCTATTCTCTATTCTATTCATCTCCTTAACTTCTTTGTTGCTTATTTTGTGGTTAGATTTATCTAGTTTTGAGAGTGGGAGGTTGAGGTCTACCACTAGTATAGTTTGGTGTCTCTTTCTTTAATTCACTTAACTTCTCCTCTAAGAATTTGGGTGCTATATAACTTGGTGTATATATATTTAGTACTAATATTACTTCATTGTCTATGATACCTTTTACAAGATGTAGTTTTCCTTTCTTATCCCTATAATAATATCTATTTTTGCTTTTGCTTTGTCCGAGATCAGGATTGCTACCCCTGCTTTTTTTTTAAATTTCAGTTGAAGCATAATATATCCTGCTCCAACATTTTACCCTTACTCTGTGTGAATCTCTCTGCTTCAAACATATTTCTTGTAAACAACATATTTTAGGATTATGTTTTTTAATCCACTCTGCCGTCCACTTCCATTTTATGTAATAGTTCATCCCATTGACATTCAGTTATGATTACTAACTTTGTCTTTCTCTCCATCCTATCTTCCTCCACGTCTGTTTATATTTTTCTCTCTCCTTTCACCATTTCTGCCCTAACCATTGTTTTTCTTCTGTCCACCACCTCCTTCAATCTGCCCTCCTTTCTATCAACCCCTCTCCTTTTTATTTCCCTTTTCTATTCCTATTTCCATATAGGGAAAAGTAGATTTCTATATCCAACTGAATGTGTATTTTATACCCTCTTTAAATCCAATGAGAGTAAGGTTCAAACAAGTCTCATCCTCCCTCTTTTAACTCTACCATAACAGGTCTTTTCCTTCTCTTTATGTGATGTAATTTGTCCTATTCTGCCTCCCCCTATCCTCTTCTCCCAGTACAATCCTTTTTTCTCCTCTTAATTATCTTTTCTATTATCACATCACAGTCAACTTATACCCACCCTCTATATCTTCGTATACCTCTTCTAACTGGACTAATAAAGATATGGTTCATAAGAGTTACAAATATCATCATCCTGTGTAGGCATGTGAACAGTTTAACTTTACTGAATAACTGTTTTTTCCTTTCCTGTTTACCTTTTTATGCTTCTCTTGAGTCTTGTATTTTAAAGTCAAATTTTCTATTCACTTGTGGTCTTTTCATCATGAAAGTTTGAAATTCCCCTATTTCATTGAATGTACATCTTTTCCCCTGAAATTTTATGAACAGTTTTGCTGGGTAATTGATTCTTGGTTGTATTTCAAGCTCCTTTGCCTTCCAGAATATCATATTCCCAGCCCTCTGATCTTTTAATGTAGAAGCTGCTAAGTCCTGTGTAATCCTGACTGTGGCTTCATGATATTTAAATTATTTCTTTCTGGCTGCTTGCAAAATTTTCTCCTTCATCTGATAGTTCTGGAATTTGGCTTTAATATTCCTTGGGTTTTTCATTTTGGTATCTCTTTCAGGAGGTGCTCAGTGGATTCTTTCAATGACTATTTTACCATCTTGTTCTAGGATATAAGGGCAGTTTTCCTTGATAATTTCTTGAAAGATACCATGCAGGCTCCTTTTTTTTTTAAAATCATGGCTTTCAGGTATTCCAATAACTCTTAAATGATCTTTCCTGGATCTATTTTCCAGGTCAGTTGTTTTTCCAATTAGCTATTTCACATTGTCTTCTATTTTGTTTTTTCATTCTTTGATTTTGTTTGACTGATTCTTGATGTCTCGTAGAGTCATTAGTTTCCACTTGCCCAATTCTAATTTTTAAGAAATTATTTTCTTCAGTTCCTTTTCCATTTGTCCAATTCTACTTTTTAAGGAGTTTTTTCTTTAGTGGATTTTTTTTCCATTTTGCCAATTGAATTTTTAAGGAATCATTTTCTTTAGGGATTTTTTGTTTTTTCTTTTCCAAGCTGCTGACTTTTTCTTACCGCTTACCTCTCATTTCTTTTCCCAGTTTTTCATCTACCTCTCTTATTTGACTTTTAAAATCCTTGTTGAGGTTTTTCAAAAAAGGCTTTTGAGGCTTGAGATGAATTCATATTCCATTTTGAGATTTCAGATGTAGGTATATTGACAATGTTGTCCTCTTCTGAGTTTGATTTTTGATCTTTCCTGTCACCATAGTAACTTTCTATGATCAGTATACATTTTTGCTTCTTGCTATTTTTTTTCCTATTTCTTGGTTTTTCAAGTTGAGCTCTGCTCGTGGGACTCAGGGGGCACCATTCCAAGCTTCTTGTGCTGGGGGCCAGGGGGCTGGTCATTAGTTTTGTGCTCTGGGGCCTCAGGTGCTAGCAGCTTGCTCACTGTGCTGGGGTAGCCTGGTCTAGTTGGGCTAGTTGTTGCCTGGTTTCTGGGACTGGCAATTTACCTCCTACATTAAGGTTGAATGTCTCACAGCTGACCTGCTGTAGCAGTGTCCTGCTGAGCCAGGACTGAGAAGCCCCAGTTGCTAATCTGTGCTGTGTCTATAAGCCTCCTGCTGGCTTGCCTGGAAACCATCTGCTGGGCTGCACACCCCTTTTACCCAAGTGAGACAGGCCTTTCTTGAAGTCCTAGTAAATTATCTTCAGCTGGAAAATCATTTCACTCTGCCTTTTTGTACATTCTGTCACTCTAGAATTCCTTTAGAGGCTCAACTTAGCATTGTTTCTAAGGGAAACTAGGAGAGTTCAGACAATTTCCTGGCATCTCTCTGCCATCTGCTCATAAAATCATGTAAGTTTCCAATGTTGATCCAATGTTGATCCATTTGAAAGTGGCAAGGATTTTTCTTGAATAAATAAAGTTGTTCCTGATATAGCAATATTTATAGAAGACCTAATGGGATCAGCAGCTAAATTGATATATACAAATTACTAATTAATATTTTAGCAAAATCATAATGCAGGTTTATAAGACATTTTATTTTTTACTTTATTATATGCTTTCCTCACAACTTTATGCAGTAGATAGTGCAAAAAGTATTATCAACATTTTGCAGGTGAGGAAATTGAGGTATTTTCATTTGTGTGCAAAAATTTTATAGATTCTCAGGTGGAACTTACCATCAGATGCACATAAATCATTACAATTCTAATGTATAATAGCCACACATGATTAGCAGATATATCTTGCCTAATATCCTTTGGAAACTACTGAAATACACTGTAATGGAGTATGAGATAGTCAAGAAATTTCAGTGGTTCCAGAGGGTTAAATCATAATCTAGCAAGACTAGGGATATCCCTAAAATCTAATTTCAATAATGATATTTTCTAGTGTCCATGGAGGAGAACTTTTTTATTCCTCCAAAAATGTTCATTTTTTTATATGTTTCATGGTAAGAATACTGATGTAGTTTCCAGGCAACCAATATTCTGTCACCTTCTGAAAGAGTTGAACTTCCCAATAAACTCACTTTATCATTTTCTAAAACAAAGCTCTATATTGGCCCAGGAAACTACTAGAGAATCAAACTCTCTTGGGGCTGGAAGTACATCTCCTTATTACTTCAAAATTCTTCTAAAGGGAAAATAGTCACTTGAACAAAGGTAATATGGGAAATAGCCAGTTTTCACAAGTGTGCTATAAATTCAATGAGCTGCTGAAAGGTGACAATATCCAGCTCTGTTATTGAATGGAATGATAACAAATCATTTGAACAAAAAGTCCTAGTTAGCTTAATACAAATTCATTCTACAATTCCTAAGGATCTTAGCTATAGAACAAACTTTAGTAGAGCTCATCACAGCAGCAAGTAGAAAATGTGAGGTGGAGACAATTTCAAGAGATTTGACCTAGAGAGCCTTATTTTTATTAGTTATTGATGTATGTCTACTGGGACAACTCTACTTGAAGACCAACATGGATGAACAGTCAATACCTACCTGAACTCATCCCTCAATGATTCACCTACTTACTCCTACCATGCCAATTCCCATCAAAGTGATTCCAAACCCTACTGTTGTCAGTGTTCAAACTTCATTCTCCATCCTCTAATGATTACTTTTCTAAATCCATCTGCCTCAACACAACCTTTGCTCCTAACCTCCCACTCTAAACCTAACCAGTACTTCCACTGTGCTCTCTAGAAGGCCTGTTATATAGAAAATAGACCTAATTTCATGTTAAAGATTTTCCACTATTTATTCTTTCACTTCATTGTACTCACCTGGACCTCACCTGTATGCAGAGCTTCCCTGGCAACACTTTCTATGACTGGCTGCACTATCATTCATACTTCTGACTTACCAGTCATAGTGAGGTTTTGGGGGTTGGAATATTCCTTCTATGCTATTGCCATTCCCATACTCTCCTCATCACTCAGAAACTTCTTTGATGGAAGAGAATTCAAATAAATTCTCATCATAGTAATAATAACTAGAATTTATATAGAACTTTAACACATTTATATACATTATTTCATTTGTTCCTTAAAATGCCCTATAGAGTGGTCATAATTATAGTCTTCATTTTACAAATAATGGAACTTAGGCTGATAAAAATGGAACCTGACTAGGGTCATGCAGCTAGTAAGCATCAGAGATAAGATTTAATCTCAAGTTGTCCTGAAAGTGAAACTTGCCAGGGCTTTGTCTAGTATAGTAACTAAATGACTCAAGAAGCAACTGGAAATGCTGGTATTTTAATATAAACTTCTGTGTTCAATTATGGTGCATTTTCTGCTACTGCACAATATCCAAATGAGTGGGAAGTCTGATAATTCCTCTTAAGGTATGTAGATCTCATACATTTTTTCTTTTGACTTACATGCATCTATTGGCAAGTAGTCCAACTTGAAACTATGATAACTATATAGCTTGGTCATTTTCTTTACCAGGAAGTTTCCATCCTATTTTTGGTAGGGCTACAACAAATTTATAAACATATTCTCTTATTCTTCAGGATTATAAGATATACACTGATGCCCACATTTTGATTCAACTATTTAGGAATCAGACAAAGATTTAGGAGAGATTCACAATTGAATATTTATATCTATCTATCTGTATCTGTTAAGAAGAAATATGTTTCTCGGGCAGCTAGATGGCACAGTGGATAGAGCACCAGTCCTGCATTTAGGAGGACCTGAGTTCAAATCTGGCCTCAGATACCTAACATTTACTAGCTGTGTGACCCTGGGCAAGTCATTTAACCCCATTGCCTAGCCCCACCCCCCGAAAAAGAAGCATGTTTCTTCATCAATATCCTGCAGTCATGGTTAATCATTCCATTTATCAAAGATCTCAAGTTCTTCAAAGTTAATTTTTTTCTTAATAATGTTGTTCTTTTTATAAATTGCTACTTTGTTTCTGCTCGATATACTCAATATCATTTCATACTGTTCTTTCCAGCTTTCTTTGAAGCTATTTTTTCATTTTTTATCTAGTGATAATATTTAATTTCTTTCATATATGAACATTTGATTAGCCATTCCTCAAAAGATGGGCATTCCTTTAGTTTTCAGTTCTTTGCTATTAGAAATAGGTCTGCTAGAAAGATTTTTTTTTAATCACAATGGTCTTTTTTTCTTTCTTTAATCTCTTTGCAGTATATATAGACTTAGTAATGGCACTACTGGCACAAATGTTATACCTTTCAGATTAGTGATTTTGGGGCATAGTTACAAATTACTTTCCAAATGCCTAGACCAAATCACAGCTCTTCCAACAGCAGCACTTTAATATGCCCCCTTTCCCATAGCCACTCCAAAAAGTCTCGTTTTCCTTTTGTGTCAACTTTGCTAATCTGATTGGTGTGAGGTGTAACTTCACATTTGGTTTAACTTGCAATTTTATAATTACTAGTAATTTGTAACATTTTGTAAATGTTTTTTTTAGGATGGAAATAAGATGGAGACTTCCTGGTAAAGAAAATGACCAAGCTATATAGTTATCATAGTTTCAAGTTGGACTACTTGCCAATAGATGCATGTAAGTCAAAAGAAAAAATGTATGAGATCTACACATCTTAAGAGGAATTATCAGACTTCCCACTCATTTGGATATTGTGTAGTAGCAGAAAATGCGCCATAATTGAACACAGAAGTTTATATTAAAATACCAGCATTTCCAGTTGCTTCTTGAGTCATTTAGTTACTATACTAGACAAAGCCCTGGCAAGTTTCACTTTCAGGACAACTTGAGGTTAAATCCTATCTCTTGTTTTTTTTTTTTCTTTGAAAACTGTCTTCATATATACTTGACAAAATATTTTACATTAGATATGTAAATAAGACATATATATGTGTGACATAAGATAATTCAGGTAGATGGTTTACAAACTGGTTGAAAGGCCACAACCAAGTAGAGTGATTTATAGATGTCAACCTGGACAGAATCTTTAGTGGAGAAACCCACTTATTTGTCTTTTCTCCTATACTATTCAGAATTTTCATTAATGACAAAAGAGGTATACATATCAAATTTACATATGATAGATTTGGTGCAGCATATCAAACATGTTCAGTGACTGAAGTGGAATTTAAAAAGATTTCAGAAGTTTTGAACAATAGGAAAAATAAAAGAAGATAAAATTTCATATGAAAAAATGAATCACAAAATGCATTCAAATAAACTGTGCAAGTAGATGAACAAGGCACACTTAAATAACTGTTAGTGTTGTACATATTTAAGTCTTTTTGAAGATTTTAAAGTCAATAAGTCAACAATAAGGAGGTTACCAAAGCAAATGTAAGCTACAATGTGTTAAAGAAAACTGTTCAGAATGAGGAAGGTGAAAGATTTTTTTTTTACTACGAACACAGTATGATCAGACCAGGATTACAGTATTCTGCCCTGGGTGCCACATTTTTAAAGTATAATGATAAAACTGAACTTCTCCAGAGGGAATGACTAGTGAGATAACAGTTCCAGGCACTAACATGCAACAACAACAAAAGCAACAATTGTTATGTAAGGTGATGAAGTTGTAATAATGATTGATTTTAGTAATGGAGATGGTGCAGGAAAAGAAAAGCAAGGAGAAAATGATAAAAAACAAAGGAATATCTACTTAAAAGTTCAGAATGTGGAAATGGGCATTAGTGAAAAAACAGCAAGTATATTAAGACATTTATTAGAAGAACCAAGATATTGATGTTTCCAAAATGAAGGGAAGAAAGAATGTACATCAAGGAATTGCTAACAGTGTAAAATACTCCAGAATGATCATGAAGGATGACTGAATAAGGAAAGAACTTAAACAAACAAACAAACAAAAAGACAATGTATCTGATACTTAGGAAGCTCTTACTAATCATTTGAAAGATGAAGTTCAGGCAATTGTGGGAGTAGAAGCCAGTTAAGAAATTTTTCAAGAGAAAGAGAATGGTGAGAAAGGATGTACTTTCATTACAGATACATTCTTCTCCAAGAATTTTTTTAGTTTTATCCTATTTAGCTTTGCTGACCTTCATAGTCTGAACATAGATGGTCTTGGATGTCAAAGGAGAGAGTTTGAAATGTAATTGGTAGGAAATATAAAGCTATTGAAGAATTGTGAGGTGGAAATTAATGTGACCTGATCTATTTTTAGTATCTGTGAAAGTAGTATGAAAGATATAGAGTGGAGCTGGAGGCACAAAAACCTGTTAGGAGCTTTTTCTATAACTAAAATGATTGCTAATGACTTTCTATATTTGGAGAGAGAAGAAACTGCCATGGTGAAATCTAAATGACTTGATAATGAATTGACTCTTTTAAAAATAGGTTGGTCACTATTCCTTACCAAATAAAATACAAAATTTCTGATTCTAGCATTAAAGGTTTTCAATAATCTCATTACATTCTATAATTCCACGTACATCTTCTATGACTGCACTTAAACTGGACTGCTTCCCATTCCATTTATTTTGTTGCTCTCCTTTATCTTATCCCTTGTTAATTCTGTCCCTCATTTTTGGACATTACTAGTCATGTAAACTTGGATGAGATATTGAAACTCCTTGTACCTTGGTTTGCTTATTTATAAGATGATCTAAATGGATTGCCTTTGAGGTCCCATCTAATTCTATACTTGTTTACTACCATGATCATCATCACTCACCTGACCTGTGCAGGTTGAGGTCCTTATTTCTGACCTTACTAATGAAGCTCTCCCTGCCCCTTCTCCTCTCCCCCACCCCCATATTGTCGTATTAAATGTAATAACTCCCTCTTCAGTTTTTTTCACAGAAATCTGCATGGACCATTTTGTTACACTAATCATATTTTCCCTGTATCAAAGTTATTTGTGTACATTTTAAACTACCTATTATATTGTAAGGACCTTAGTATCAGATTCTGTGTCAAGTATCATTATCATTATAATCATTATCTAACCACATGCTTTGTACATTAGAAGTGCTTATATGAGTTGAATTGAATTTGGGCAATGATCATTATCATACATGCAGATTTTCAATAAAATAATATAATAATAAATTTTACTGAGTTTGGATGTATACACTTTTAACATTTTAAAAATTAGGTTTTTTCCCCATAGTGTAACTCATATTTAAAATATGTTTATTAAAAAATAAACACAGAAATAACTCCTTTCTGGAGATTTTGTATGGATTTTAATAAATACCAAATGAAGTATTCCTTTATTTGAAACTTTTTCTTCTGAGAACAAATTATCAAATCAATTATTAAGTTTTTTTTTTAAGTCTTGGAAAGCCATAGTAGATAAAGAAACAAAATAATATATCAAACATGTGACTTTTAAGATAGTTTGAAGAAATAATCATATAACTGGAAAACCTATGACAGCATGAAGCCAATATTCAGATCTAGTTTTCAAAAGACCTTTAGAGTGTTTTTCAAATCAGTCACCCATTTATTCAATTGTTCAGCCTAAGATATCAATACACACTAAAAGCCAAAACATTGTCATAGTTCCAGTGGGCTTTTAATTGTTGAGACAAGTTGTGCCTATTAAAACAACCCAAGATACATTTTTCATTACTTTTACATGTTTATTGTCTTTAAATCAAGTTGTTAAATGTATCTATAAGCCAATAAAGAGGACATTCAGTCATTGCAAAAATGGGAAGCTTTGCAAATTATCTCCCTAAAAGAGCAATTTTATTCTCAAAATCAGCCAATAGGTGGTGCTGTAGGAGTGACTTGGAAATTAGAAAACACCTAAGTATTTCTCTTTACTAAATCCAGTAGTGGCTTCACATCCCATTGTGAAGTTAGTTCCACCTCTTTTTGTTCTATTACACAATAAAAATTACTACCAAAATTTCGTTTTGGCTATTTTTTATGTTTTAAAAATTACCACATTTCAAATTTCATGGTAGTAAACTTGATTCTTCAAAATCTCCTTTATCGTGTAATGTTTAAATTCACAGACATTATATTTCTTAGGATTTCAGTCAGAGTATTTTATATTTATTTTCAAGAATGTATAGTCTATAAATTATCCTTTTTATATTACTTTATACATCACCTTTACTAGACAAGTCACAATGAAAGGAATGAAGAATAGTGGAGAGAAGATAGTTGAAGGAAATGCTTAAGTTACAACCATAACTTATTTTATAAAACTTTTTTCTTGCTTAAATTATTTTTAATGTTTTAATTATTTAGTCTACTTATGTAATAATAATTCTGTTTCTTAAAATCATCTTATGTATATGTGATAAGTTGAAGGAAAGGTGAAAAGCTGAAGAGAAATCTGTACCCAAGTAAAAGAAGCACAAATTGTGTATATAGTTTTGAAAGTGAAATTTTCAAAATTGTTCTTCACATGCAAACCAAGACTCTCAAACAGAAAGTAAAAATATGATAACTTTAAAAAATAGCAATAGATGAATGTGACTGTGTTATTTGCAAGCTGAGGTTTATCCTATGCAAACAACTGGACAGCTTGATCTTCTGTTGTGATAGTATCAAGATTCTTCCACTTCCCAACAACAGGAATTAATTTCCTCTGAAAGGCAACAAAACTGTCCTTAGGATGAAATCAGCTTCTGTATCCCTTGTTCCAGCTTCCTGGTCACTTAAGGGCATAAAAATCTTGCCCTTACAGAATCAGGTGCCCTCTGACTTGGTGGCTATTTGAAACCATTAGAGTCACCCTAGACTTGCCAACCAAGATAGTTGGGTACATTTATAGAAGCAAAGTGCTACTGGGTTCTTATTGTATATTCTTCCTATGATACAGTAAATTAATGTAGTAACTCATTTTGTCCCAGATCTAACCCAAACTAATAGAATGTTAGTGTTAAACCTACTCCAAACATTTGACATAGTTGGTAATTAGGACAACATGAGATGGCTCCATGATTCCCATCATGGATGTGTCAGAGGAAGGACACTGCTAATAGAGAGAGTGGGTGATCAGATGACAGGACATTGCATGACACACAAGAGCAAAAGGTTTTCTGATTGTGTATGGAGAGTCATGCCTATGAGAAAATGAACAACTTCATACTCATACAGAACAATTACCTCGGTGGGTACTGAATGAAGAGGCCTGAGAATATAAAGTGCCAAGTTCAGTATATCTTGTTTCTTCTTACTTATCCAGCTGAAGTTGGACTATCAGAAAAATAAGACTGAAAAGAACTTGGTCCAGCAAATTCAGAAACTATAGATAGGCTTCCTAGCTTTTGGAAACCATGCAACCCACATCCAGGTGGTGACCATGAATTTGATAGATTCTTTCTGAAGAGGGTGACAACCAGCCACCTACAGCCACTAATCACTCATTTGGTCTCTGGTCCACTGATTCAGCTTCCTGATGAGATCAGAGCTATGAGATATATGAATGAGAGTGCAAGTGAGGAAGGGACTTAGGAATTTAAGTGGTTAAAAAAAAGCTGCAGAATTACTGCATTACTCCTTCAAGGAGCAGGATGATTGAGCGCAGAAGACCTGTCCAAGAAGAAAGGGTGATTCCAGGAGAAGTTCAAGTAGAAATCTGTTGAGACATTGAATCAATAGCTCCTGAGAATATGATCTAATGGAACCAATGATGAAATCTGTAGTTGAATTTTATAGGCTTGGGGAGCTCCCTCAGGAATTGCTTTTACAGAGTCAGTTAAATTTATTAGAACCTCCAGACAGGTATTGCCATTTGTCTTTTTTTTTTTAATGTGCCTGATATATGGAGTTATTTGCATGTGGTATGAGGGTAATGTTTCTAAAATAAGTGGGTTTACTATATTGGTTTTATGTTTTACCCCCTCCCATACCATATGATTAGCCTGCCTCGGGACAATTATATTCTGCCCCACCAAAAATGGACACTCCTTACCTTCCCAAATGCAGACTAGCCATCACCACAAACCCTTATTTTATAATTGGCCATACTCTTGGTTATAGGCAGGAAATTCATGGTTAATGGCAGGCTAAGAAAGGAGAATCCTAGACATTCAGACTCACTGGGGCTTTGGACTTGGTCATCAAGGGATAACCTTAGTAGTTGCATGCATTGTTTTTATGACCAATGAAGTGAGGGAGAAATCCTCACTTCATTTAGGTTCTAGGGGAAGAATGGGAAGAACATAAAGCTTTGTCTGAGCGTGGTCCACCCACATCATAGACTTCCAGCCACCAGACTGAATCTGGGGCTTGGGCTTCTAATTTTGACCTTATGGAATGGATTCAAAAACATCTTCCAGGTTCCAGACTACTTTCCACCACCATTACTGGAGCTTGCTTGGGGGAGGAGTTCTCAATCTGTGCTGATCCAATGGGAAAAGGAGTATGGCATCTTCACTTTGCATGAATATCTGAGAGAATATAAAACTACATCTGGAAGACCTGCCTACTGTTACAATTGAAATTTAACAAAAGTGTAAACTGAGGCAAATCTCAGCATAAGATAGCATTTATTAGCAGGAGCCAACTTGCCTCTATTTATGCCAAAGACCCTAAGCAAGAAAAAAAACAGTTCCCTTTATATAGCTTTTTTGGGAAATATAGAACAAAGAAGAGAAGAGGGTAGATGGAATCATGGGATTAAGGACAACATGATCAGGTAAAGAACTGAGGCACAAGGGGGAACATGATTGATTGGATGTTTGGTAATGGGGGATAACAATGACCTCTCCTTCACTCTTTTGTCTCTTGAGCCCAAGAAGTGCTTGTTATGTGAGTTAAGGTGCAAGATCAAAAGATAACGGACAAGGCCTTTTTGAACAGCAAACTACACATCCTTGAAGAATATCTTGGTGGTGTAAAGATATCAGGCCTGACTCCCATCAGGTTCAGATATGAAGAATCATGACAAGCATTTATAGAACAAAAGGAGTTAGAGAACAAAATCAATTAATGATAAACAGGATCAATAAGGAAATGATAGAGAATTGGTCTTAGTCTTTTCACCACTCCTTGAGACAGACCTGAGGCCAAGCAGCAGTTAAAGTATCAAGTATTAAATCTGACCTGCACCCATTCAAAACATCTAGAAGCCCCACCCACCCTGCCTTGAAACTGAAGAATCTTCATTGGATAATAAATAAATTTATAAGTGCCTTTTCTCTTATCATTATTCTAGATGACCTTTGATGAAACAGCATACCTCACATGGATCCACGGATTTTGTAATACATTTTTCAATCTATTTATGTAAACATCTCCCTCAAAATATATTTACAAGAATCCCCAATACCCTGGGGGCAGCCTTGTTATGCCAGTATTGGCACCAACCTAACCTAAGTGGTCTCCAACTGGTAAAATGACACTCTCCCAAGGGAAGAGGTCTGTCCTTGCTAATCAATGGCTATATCCTTATGCACATTGTTGTCCAGATCAAGTGTCCTACCTCCCAGAAGCCATATCTGTGACAAATAAATGACACTTTAGGAAGGGAAAGGGTCTCTGTTTCAGTAATTTCTAGGATCTAATCTGCTGGATGACTTAACAAGCAAGAATGAATTTATTTTGGTCATAGTTTCAGTTGACTCTGGCTATTCCTTATTCTTTCCCCATTACGGAGTTGTTTTGGCCTCAAGATTCATGTTCCTTCAGAAGGCTCCATATATCCTGGAGAAATAGCTCAGGTCCCTTGTAATGGGTAGACTTTTTTTCCTCTATAATAGTCCATACAACTCTTTCCCAGAAAAAGGGTTGGAGGATCAGTCACTGGTTTTATTGAGAGCTGCCTTGCTTTGTAACATCAGTGAAGGCAGGGGAATGTGAAACTCTCTATAATTGTAGTAAATGCCAATTTAGTTGGAAGAAAAGGATTACTCTAGCTAACTTTGAAGTAATTCTGAGTATCTTAATAGAGGAGAGGGAGAGGCCTTATTTAACCCCTATGGGAGGGTGGAAGTCCCTCTACAATGTAATTTACAATTACATGTGACAAATTTATTAGAAATTTGTAAAAGAAAAGTTGTTACCAATTCACAGAAATAGATCTGGGAGAGTTTGTGGTATACTTTAAGAGCATGGTATTTATGTTTTTTTTGTTTTGTTTTGTTTTTTGTTTTTTGTTTTGGCTAGGCAATGAGGTCAAGAGACTTGCCCAGGGTCACACGACTAGTAAGTGTTATGTGTCTGAGGCCAGATTTAAACTCAAATCCTCCTGAATCCAGCAACAGTGCTCTATCCACTGCATCACCTAGCTGCCCCTGAGCATGGTAATTATGGAAATATAGAGTAATGCTCTTAAAGGAAGCAGCATTTGAGTGGATTTCAAAATATGAGTAGTTAAATGTGTGTGGGATGAGTTCTGGGGCCAAGGATTGTATGCCTGGCTAGACAAAATGCCAAAAAATGCAGTCAGAGACATCAGAAGATAATTCACAGTTTTATTCTCTTGTTAAATTCCTTCATATTCATGGTAACAATGTGACACAATGGATGAAGAGTTGGACTGGAGTAAAAATGACCTGATTTTAAATCTGTTTGTCTGACCCTGAACAAGTCACTTAATCAATATCTATCTCAATTTTCCCATCTTTAAAATGATGGTGATAATAATGCGTACCTCCCAGGTTTTTGGAAGATCGAATAAGTATTTTGAAGTGCTTTGTAAACTTAAAAATGTTTGTACAAATGCTAATTATTATTATTATTATTATTATTATTGGCAGTTATTCTCTGAAATATCTTGCTTAAAAATAAAAATTTTCTCCCTCTTATAGTAAATGAAAAGCCCACATTTTTCCCCTTGAGTTGACTTTTCCTCTCAATCTCACATTCCAAAACTGGTTGGCTAAGGAGAGTGCACTGATAAAGCTCATGAAATTTATTAGCAGTATGAACTAGTATACATAAATGAAAACAGACATGAAAATCCAAAGGATATTGAAACAGGCATTGTACACAGAGTAGATGTTTCCTTTTTTCCTCAATATTCTTTCTGTAAAACTGAGTATTTAAGTAAAGGGATTGAGATTTAGCCTCTCATTTCTGCTGGATGGGTATTTTCACATCAATATACTCTAGGGAATTGTGTGTGTGACAGGGGAGGTATTGAGATGGAGTTGATGTAAAGAACTAGACTACACTCTTTCTCACCAATTGCCACTGTTTTTTTTTTTTTTTGGATCTAGTTGTATGTTCAAGCTATTTACTGTCTTCTCAATATGTCTCTAGCCCATTGCCTGTTAGTTCTTTTCCTGACCTTCATCAACAAAATTCAATTCTACTTTTATTTCCCTTTGTTTTCATTAAAGGAGAGTCATCTGTTCCATATTCCCTCTGGGGGAAGGTAGGAGTATGAAAAATAGTCCAATTCATAGTCTTTCCCCCCTCTGCCTTGTTGTATGTTCCATCAAATTTGGTCAGAAAATACCTGCATGATCAACGCAACTCTGAAACTTCTGTGCACTATAGTAGAGTCTAGATCTGTATTCTTACCTTATATCTCGACAATTTCTTGGGGAATAGGTATAGGAAAGATGTCTTAAGAAGGTTTAGAATGGAAATTAAATAGTCACAGAAGAAGAGGAAAATTTGTATCCAGAGAATAGAATAAGAAATGGTATTGAGCAAAGAAGCAGAAAAACATGGGACAATTGTAAATAGTGGACCAGTTTAGTTAGACTACAGAGTATGTAATGGAGAATATGTGAAACCCCAAGGCCAAAAAGCCATTTTGGTGTTAAATTGTTGAATGCCTTGAATATCAAGCATAAAGAAATTTGGATTTTATTCAGTAAACAATAGGGATCCACTGAATATTTCAGAACAGAATCATAATCTAACCAGGTTTAGATTATTTTAAGAAAGATAATAATCTAGAGTAGTGACAGTGGTTTTAGAAAGTAGGGAAGCCAGGTGGTGTCCCATATAAAATAATGAGTTAAGAACAGGAAAAAAAATTAAAAGGAAAAATAATGTGTTGGGTTTGGGATATACTGATTGTAAAGTGCTGAGGGCAAATGTAGGTGGTAATGTCCTTATGTTCTTTGAGATATGAGCCTAGAGTCAGAAGAGAAGACACAATTAGAGTTATAGATTTGGAAGACATTTACATTGAAGTGGTAGTTAAAGTATTGAGAGTGAATAAAGTTGCTACAGAGAATTTGGAGGGTGAAGATATTATAGTAAAGGAAAATAATTAAGAAGGACGCTGTCTTTATGGTCTTGGGAAGAAAATGAGGAGCTAATAATAAAGGACAGAGAAAAAAGAGGTTAGAAAGATATGAGGAGAACCAAGACAGTGTAATGACCCTGACCATAAATATATAAGAAGTAGGAGGGGTTGACCAAAATGTCAAAGTTGGAGAAGCCAAGGAAATTGAAATTTGAATAAAAGAGTTATCAAATCTGCTGATTAGGACATCACTGCTAATATTTAAGAAAGTTCTTAGAAGGAGGGTGGGGAAGAGTAGAAGTCAGACTGCCTGAAGCCCAGATTGCTAGAACCTTGAGGCGAGTGAGTAGTGAGAAAGAGAAAAGCTATCTAGAGTAGACAAATTATTCAAGCGTTTAGCAGTGAAAAGGGGAGGGATAAGATGGCAGATGATTAGTGTGAAGGAGTGAAGGAAAGGTATAAAATGGGTGGAGAGTGGGGGCTTAAGTACATTTGTAGATAGATGGAGTGAATCTAGCAGAGAGGGAATGAAAGTGTCTGAGAGTGAAAGAGTGACATCTGGAACAATATTTTAAAGGATTGTCTTAACTGATGCTAAGGTAAAAAAATTAGACTTAACAAAACAATAAAAATAACTCCAACTTTTCAGTGAAGTGGGAACTGCTGTAGGTATGAGTGTGGGAGTAGAGTTTGGGTGAGATAGAAAGAAAAAAAAAGACTTATAATAGCCTCCATGGGGGAATGAGATAAGTAGTCAATACAGATTAAGTAGAAGGATTGCTGAGTAATAGCAAAGGGACAGCTAAGGTATAGGTAAGGTTAACTGTACCATAAATTTCTAGTGAGTGAAATCAGATCTATTTTGCTACTTTTTAACAGTGTTCAGTATCCCTTGAGCAGGAACAGAGAAATTGAATAATTTAATGGTCAATGTTACCTAGAGAAGAGGATTTATAGGTTAAGAATAGAGTGAGTATGAGGTTGACAGAGTTTAAGTTAATAGCTAGTGAAACATTAAAATGGCCAGCCATGGGATCAAGGAGTGGTATGCAGGGAAAGAAAGTCATAATGGTAGAGATGGACAGGGAGAATAAGGATGGGATTAGGTGGATAAAAATAGAAAAAAAACATTACTGTAAATAAAACTGTGAAAGGTGGAAAGATGAGGCCAGAGAGTAGGGTTTCAAAGTTGTAAGAAATGGAAGTGCTTCAATTCTGAGTCATAATCTGGTCTGAGGGGTGATCATGCCAGTGTGGTGGAAGGAATATAGATTTAAAAATAGTGAAGTTTGAGAGATGTTAGAAAATTGATTAAAATATTTATTTCCAAAGATAATGACAGTGGATAAATTATAAAGAAAGGCTATAAAGGAATTGCAAGAGGAGGTCCCTCTGGATTATCTATATTTTATTATATTTAGATTTATCTGTTATACATTAGTCTAGTGATCAGTTTTATATAGATTGTTTAAACAGTGGAAAATGCTACCTTAGAGTGAATTTTTCTAGGAGGCAAAGAACAAGCCATATATATATCTAATATAGCAAAAATTAACAATTAAATTACAATAATATGGCAATGTGGTATGTGAAGGATATGAAGACAGCTATATTTAAGAGCAAGATGTTGTTCAGGACAATTTTAATTTAAAATTCTAATTCTTTAATTTTTATTAAAATTCAGGTGCTTACTGGAAGCAGTTTGTAAATTTGAAATGCTCCTTTATTTATTTTCTTTTAATAAAGTACCTAAGATAAAAATTATATATGTCATATAGCAAATATAATGGAAGTTGATATTTTATACACTAGTACAGCACTGAGTAATGCTCCCTCCATCCTGGAAATATTTGAAATATATAAAAAATGATGTTATTGCAGTGAGAATAGTGTCACCTTAGTGTCTTGTTGGGTGGTGCACTCAAGAGATCAGCATACTCTTGCATGACGAATCTTATTACCCTCTGCATTCTCAGATAAAAATCTAAAATTTTAATAAAACATTCTTCCAGCAGAATTCTCTTTCAGTGTTTCTGGTTTTATTCTATGAATGGTTCATTGCAAATGGTGAAATTATGCACTTATGTTTATATGCATGCACAGGTATACATATCTACTTCAGTGGTTTCACTTACACTCTAATCATTCTTCTGACAACTCTTTAACATTTGGCTTCTACCCTAACACTCCGTTGCCACTCTCACTGTCATTGACAACTGCCTTAGGACCAAATATAAAAGTGCCCCCCTTTCCAGTCCTCATTCCCTCTGAACTTTCTACAGTGTTTGACATTAGTGACAACCCCTTCTTACTGAGTCCTTTCACCTTCATAATCATTCAGCTTCAGGAATAATGTAATAATAACAAATATTCCCTAACTCTCTGATTGCTTATTCTTTGACTTCTTCATTTGAAATTTTATCCTCCACTCAAGCCAGCAATATTCTACAAATGTTATTCTTGTCCCTTCTCTTATCTCTATTCCTTCTGCCTTGGAAATCTCATTTAGTCCTGTAGTTTCAAATGTCAGATGCATGCAAACACTTCCAAATCTGAAGTTCTAGTCTTGACTTCCCCACACACCAAGTTTAAGATCTGTATCTAAACTGGCAGCGTATAAAACTCAATAAGTTTAGTAAGAAATGCAAGGTTTCCATTAAACTTCCTCATAGGTCTGATTTCACAGTTTCTGTCTGCGATACCATCATTCACCTGACCCCTTGTGTTTCTCATCCCCTATAGTGTTCTTTGACATTTTCTCCTCTTTACATGCTTATATTATTCAGTTGTTGGATATGATCTATGCTATATCCACAGAATCTTGGAATTCACTTCCCATTATATATTTCCATTATTATTATCCTCATAGACTGTGTCACTGACATCTCCCTGAACTATTTCTGTAGAATTCTTATATATGTTCCAATCCATCCTTAATTTTACTGCCAAGATGATCTTTCACACATGGATCTTGTTGTCACTTTGCTCAAAATCTTTGAGTTACTGATTCTTCCTTTTAATGCATTAATAATGTTAAAAGTCTTTTCCCTCACTTTCAAAGACCTCTAACATGAAAATGCAATGCTGCCTTTCCCCTTTAGCCGTGTTACTCATCCCCATGCACTCATGATCCAGCCAAACTGTATGAGTGCCTCCTGAACACAGAATCACAGAGAAATAATACTTAAAAGGATGTAAAATGTTTCTAGTTCAGCCTCCTTGTTTTTAGTTGAAGGAATTGAAGCATAACACATTTAAATTATTTTGTGTGAAATCTCCTAAGAAATAAATTGCAGATGAGGAAACATGCCTGAGGTCTTCTGACTTTTTCCAATTCATTATGCTACCTCGATGTTCTATGATTCTCTATCTTAATGCTTTGGCTTAGGCTATTTCCTTTACTTGAAATGTCTCCCCTCTATCTTGTCACCAATTGAGTCTCTGAATCCTTTTACCATTGAATCATTATCCATCATTTAAAATGCATCTCAAATGATACTGATTCCATGAGGTTTTCTCTCCCATGTGATAGATAATGACTTTCCTCCTTGAATCTTATGGAAGAAAGTACAATTTTCCAAATTAAGAGACATGAGCTTGAGTCTCATCTTCCCTGTTTACTACTTTTCTGATCCTAAGCAAGAAATTTAACCTCTCTGGGTCTCAATTTTGTGATCTGTAAAATGAATATATTGCAATATAAAATCTCTATGTTCCTCTTAAGCTCTAAATGATATGATGCTATGGCTCTGTAATACACTTATTATATGGAATTTCCTTGAGGCCAAGGATCATGTCTTCTCCAAACATCCTATTTCTTTCATTAACTCATCTAACGCTCTGAACAAATAAGGCATTTTTTCCCATGCTCAAATGACCTAATCACTAAGGTTGTAGAATCACGAATAGTAAAAATGAATAATCCCCTAAGCATTTTAATCGTCCTGTGTCTCATTGCTGCTGAAGAATCCTGTTCCTATAGAAGGGTGGTATAGCAAATATAAGGTAGTGATTAGGACCAGGATTCCTCAGCAGCAATGAGATACAGGATCATTATCAAGAGGAAAATAGGTCTCACTATACAGTGAATGATCTAAGTCTAACCAGCACAGATCGGGTAACAAATTCTGAAAGCTAAGTATGTGATAGAGGATAAAAAAGAACTATTGTAATATTCTAAAGCCAAAGATATAAATACAGGGTTAGGGGGAACATACCATGAAGAGGAATAGCATCTATCAATTCAGATGGTTGCTTATCTCTTGTAATCTCTCTCCCCACCTAGGAAAGTACATGGCTAAAGCTTCAACATCATGCTCCTCTTCATTATATCCCTACATTTCTGGTGATCCTTGTAGGCATAATATTACTTAACAGAAAAGAATCTTATAAACATATTGAGCCCTGCCCACAAATTCCATGAGAGATGATTGTTCAGATAGGATCATAGATCTAGAGTTGGGAGTGACTTTGGAAACCCTCATTTTACAGGTGAAGAAACTAAGGCCCAATGAAGCTAAGTGACCTGTCCAAGGTAATAAGTGACAAAGTAGGGATTTGAAGTCAGATCTTCTGAATTTCAAATTAAGATTCTTTCCAATTAGGGATATAAAACTAAAAAGAAATATCCTTTTAATAAATGAATGAATGAATAATTAAATAAAAGTTTGTTTAGCCAATGGTCCTCATTTTTTGGGGGGAAAAAATAGTACACAGGACAGCTAACACTGGCTTGAGAGCCACCATGTTGTTTAGTCTTTACTATTTCCAGAAAAATAGTTCTTGGGTTTTTTTTTTTTTGGTAAGTTGAAAGCCAACATCACAGACCCAAGCACATCAATATTATATAGACACATTATAATAAGGTCACTATACAAAATCGAAAGCCCAGAATGGAATGAATTTATGAATATACAGGCTTCTTCCAAACTGAAAAATTTACAAAGTACTAAGAACTAGTAATCTGTTACTTTGTTCTTTGTTCCTAATTAAATGACCATATGTAGAATTCATTTAATTCCCAAGGTCTTTGCATTAAAGGCATATCACACATTCAGCACTGTAATTTGCTTTGAGTTATCACTTCAGACAAAATGCCTTTTGCATTGGTAATTTAACTCTTTAGTAGTTGTCTATTAAAATTTTAATAAAGTGCAATTTTTTAGTAATGATTACTTCTAAAAAAGAGAATATTTGTCCTTTTAATATTTTCAACAGTGAATATGCAAAAAGATTAGAAAAAGGCCCAGTTTTATAAAGAGTATATTTTAAGGTGAATAAGGTGACTGCCTTTGGAATGGTTTTAAGATATGCCTGGGATCAATGTTAACTAAAAACTGAAAAACAACAAAAACCTAGGACACTACTTTTTGATCCTGAAATTATTGTATCTTCTACTAACTAATGAAAGATACTCAAACTGTCATCTTTTCAACCTTTGCTAAGTCAGATGGAAATTTCACTAGAAATCAGCTTCATTAAATGTTGTTTCTCTCTGAAAATATTATCTAGACATTTGGAACATAATTGGCTGACTTTGTGGATCCAGATGCAGCCTAGATGTGTGAACATTCCTTTAAAATTCACTTGAGCAGTAGATCATCTTAATTATGGCACCAATTGAGTCAGTGTCAGCCCTAACTGAATCAAATGAATTCTTCACTGAGACTGAATGACTGTGGTCTTGTTAAGAATGCTAATCCAATCTAATCCAATTCAACTGAATTTTAAGTCTCTCAAGATCCCACGCACAGCACCTATTTGGTTCCTTGATTTTGCAGAGTAGCAGGCTCTCTATTTTGCTGGTTCCCTTTATTGAAGAAATCTTATCTTTTTTTCTCTATCTTTAGTGAAATTTGGAATTATCTGGTGGGTTTAAGTTTTGTTTCTTGTTTTACAAATCATTAAAGTCTCTGGATTTGATTTAAGATGTCAGGCTGCATGAGAACAATTATGCATATCCACAGTGAGAGACAGAGAGAGAGAGAGAGACAGAGAGTGAGAGAGAGGGAGGGAGGGAGAGGTCCTAGCATTATGTATTACTTTCCATTCTATGTCTTTAATTTTTTAAATGTTTGGTGACAATTACAATATTATAAGATACTTTAATGTCAAATTATGAGATACTTTTTGATGCCTAATTTTCTTTCTTGATTGTTAGGATTGCCATCAGGTGGTAATAAGCCTTTGGTCATTAAATCAACCTCTTTCTCTGGTTTTCCTTTCTTGGTTTTCATTCATTATATTTATATTTTAAGCATTTCAACATGACAAGAAACTAAAATGTCCACAAGTTGGTGAATATCAAAACAAAGTATGACATACAAATGTAATGGTATATTATTATTCTCTCAGGAGTAATAAAATGGATAGTTTCAAAGAAATTTCAGAGTGCTTGTATGAACTGATACAGGGTGAAATGAGCAAAAGCAATATGATAATTTTACACAATGAGAAAAATACATATAGAAAAAACAATTTTGAAAGAACTTGTGATTCTGATAAATGCAAGTTCTAATGATATTTCCAGAGGTCTACCTACCTACTGAGAGAGGTGATAGACAACAAAATGCAGAAGACATACTTTTAGGATAATGTCAATGAAGGACTTTGTTATAAGGGCTTTGTTTTTCTTCCTTTAATTTTTTTCCCCAATGGAATGTGGGAAGAGATAAGACATGAGGATAGGCATGAGAGAAGGGGAGGGGATGTTATATAAGCATTTTTTTTAATTTAGAGAAGAAAACAGGAGGAAGGGGCCATAATGAATTATAGATAAATAAGATGATTTGGGGTTACATGTTGAATTACTTATATATTTAAAATAAAAGCATGCTATATATGAGTGATGTATAGTTTCATATATAGTCTTCTTCTGTTATGCAATATATGGAAGTGCTTATTTTATTTGTTCAGAATTATTAAAAGCATCCATAATAGTGGAAATTATAGTATCTAATTTGATTTATTTCTTCCTTTTTTCAGTCAAACTCCTGAGAAAAAGCTTTACCTCTTATGCCTCCACTTCTCTATCTTAGAAATCCCCTAGCTTTAATATTCATCATTAAACTAACCACTCTCTCCAAAGTTCCCAATTATCTCTTAGTTGCAGAATTAATAGGTATTTTTTTATAATTTTTACAAATTAGAAAACCCATTTACTATTGTTTTAAGACCAGGTCTTATTAGATCACCCAGACTGAAAGTAGAACAATCATTCATGGGCATTATTTTACTGCTAAACTGCAAAGAAGATTTTGCTCCTCTCTGGGTAACCTCATGGCCACCAGCTTTGTTGAATACCTTTTTTTTAAACTATGAGTTGTGTAAAGGATTAGGTAGCATACTTCTCACACAAATCTGGGAGATAGTAGATAGGTCAGATGAAAGAAATCAAATCTAAAAGGTCCACATACTGGGATGATAAGAATAAATGTCAGGGACTACTTGTTAATCTTTTTTTTTTTAAATCTGCAGATACAGAATTGGGGTGAGATAAGCAAAACAAAGTTACTTATTAGAAGGACATGGGAGTTATAGCAAGTGATTGACATATCAACAACATCAACATCAATAAAACACACAAAAACCTATAGTCATTTTAAATTATATTAATAGAAATATAGTATCTGGAATGAAGGGATATTTTGATGTGTTCTGCCCTTGTCAGAAATGACCTGGGGTAATATGATCAGTTTCAGGTGGCATGGTTTAGCAAAGGCATTGCTAAATTGGAGAGCATCCAGAAGAAAGCAAACATGTAATGAAGGGATATATAAAACAAAACAAAACAAAAAAAAAACCCTTTCCATAGAAATACCAGTGGTAGGGGCCAGGTATTTTTCAGTTAGCTATCTGAATATTTGATATATTCACAAGTGGAAGAGGAATTTCTTGGTGCCAGGGGGTATTGTTACATTCAGTAGATAAAATTAACAATGAGAGAAAATTTGGTTCAATATAATAAAAAAAAAATCCATACAATTAGTATTGTCCAAAGGTAGAATTGAATAACTAATTTTCAGCAATGTTGTAGAGGATCCTTGCCTTAATTACCATTGAATTAGATGAGTCATGAGGTTTCTAACAACTCTGCAATTCAAGAATTGTCCATCCCTCCCCCTTTCCATCTTTCAAAGGGTAGACAAAAGATACCATCAGTGTCTTCAGAGGGAGGTTAGTGAATATTAATATTGTCATGGATCTAAACCACCGATTGCTCAATAAAGAAGTTGGAGGAAATATACATACACACATATAGAGATAGAATTGTAATTACATATATATATACAAAACAATTATATATATATATAACAATTATATATATACATATATATATGAGAGAGATTCAGGGAGGAGAGAATATAACATTTATAGCTAGCATATACAGCATAGGATAGATGTGGAAACCCATTGACTTTCTAAATGTTGTGTATTTCACTGATTGTTATCAAAAGCCATTACATTTTATAATAATGTTGGAGAAGGATGTTATCCAATTCCATGCCTGCCTTATTGTTCAAATATGAACTAGTTAGAATTAAGGTGAGTGAGTACCACTGTACGTTGGTCAGATATGGGTACCCTACTCCCAGTTTGTAGTAAAACCATATTAGTTTTAATTTCTTAATAAAAATAAGACCTTAGAAAACTAGACATTTTCTTGGTATTTTATTAACATGAACTTCATTTGCTACTAATTCTGTAAGATAACTCATTCAATTACAAACAAGATTTTTTTTAGATTGGAATCACTCACAATAAATGCTGAGACACTGAGGTAAAATAAAACAACAATGGAGTATCAGAAAAAAATGCTTATATATGCTGAACCCACCTTTCAGCAACTACATCATTATATTTCTATAATATCATCATGTACATTGCATTAGCAAATATCTATTTCCTACAACATTAAAGGGAAAGAAAAATACAACCACTTAAAATGAAGGTTTATCAAAGCTAAAGAAATATTAATTTAGCCAAAACTCCTTCGGTCTAAAGAGTTGGTATATCATCCTATCAGTAAAGAAAAAGAAAACTTCAGAAGTTGAGAGCTAATTAATTTTATTACATATCATATTTTTAATTAAGTTTATAACAAAGGCCGACTGCTTTCCTTAAGGCATTATTACTTCACACACCTATTTGTATACCTTAGACAATTGGACACACAAAAAATGTAGATATTATATACGAGTGGATGACTTCCAATATCCAAATATTTAGTACTGTATACTGCACACATAGATGTATTTGATCTGAAATTTTACAATTAGCTATTGCCTCAAGTAAAATTGTCTTTGGAAGAAAATATAAAATTTTGTGGTTAGTGAGACCATGACTTCTTCCCTCAGGAACTTTTTGTTAATTATTTCTGTTTTGGTTAAAATAAAAATACCTTTCATTTGAAACTATTCCCTGCATATGTTATTTATTTTTAGAATGTGTAAAATGTGTTTGATGTGTAAATGTGTAATATGTAAAAATTTGTTATTTTTAAAATTTCTTATACAGTAAAGAAGTCATGGCAATTTGAGGAAAGTTAAGGGTAACACGGATACAATGAAATGTAAATGTGGTTTCATGGAAAGCAAGCCAAAACATGAGAAAATCAAGTATTTGGTTTAAAATATTATTTGACTCATAAATTTTTAAAATATATTAAGCCCCTTTGTCCCTGTTTCCATGTTGACAACTAGAAATGACCCCTGTCAGATTCTATCAATATGGAAAATCTTTAAATATGATTCCAGAGGCAGAAACTGAACCTACTGCCAAAGAAAGCTTGTTTAAGGATAAGAAGGCTCAGCAGATGCAGCATGATGCTGTGAAAAGAGCACAAGATTTGGAAATGTGGTCAACTTCAACTATGGTCACCACATTTTGAGACATAAAACAGGGACTTCTTATTTTAACCAAAAATTGAAAGGATCTTGACCAGAAGAGAGAAGTTCCTGAAAATTAGAGAATAAGATAATAGAAAAAAAATAGGAGTATAGATTAGAAAAAAGTTTTTTTTTCTTTCCTGTCATGGGCAGGGAAAGGATTGCATAAAACTCTTCAAATATCTGAAAGGCTACCAAATGCAAAGAAACAGAGAAATTCTCTTTTCCTTCATAATATAGAAATAGGCCCATTGAAGTAGTAGGCCTGAAGACTGAATATATGTGCAGTTTTGGGATAGTGATTACATCTCTAAGAGAAGAATAAATCCAGAACAGGAAAGGAAGAATAATGTAAAAGAGGTTGCACTTATCTCTGAACTTAAAACAACAAGAACAAGAACATGAATTTCATAGCATTGATTATTTAATCATTTATTTGGGAACTTTTACAGAAAATTATTTTTCACATATATGACCTATTCTGTTAAAGTATAAACAAGCATAGATTTTTAGAAAGATGAAAAGAAATTTTAGAGGCATTTTAAAGAAAGCACTTAAAATATTGAAAGGGTTAGAACTGAGGTCAGAAACTCTGTTTTCTCTAAGAGCCTCCAGTTATATTAAATAAAGCTTTAGATTGCCTTGGATGACCTAGGAAAATGGTAAAGAGAAAATGAGAAAAAAGTTTGTACATGTCAGAGGGAGATAGAGAAAGAAAATTTAGCTAAGAGAAATGAACAAGAGAAAGGGTATATTTGATAGATTCTTTCTAGATGTCATAGAATTTGGAGTTAAATGAATCACTCAAAAACATATTATGGCAGCAGAAATCAATCCTGCTACCCCCTACAAAAGCAGTGGCATTGTATATATACCAGCTAAATGAGACTAGCTTAAAGTATTCTAATTCATGAGGAAGCAGCTTGGTGTACTGGAAAGATTATTAAATGGGAGCCAAAAAAACCTTGAACTCGAAGTCCAGATTTGATATTTTGAAAAACTGCAAACATTTAGGTCCTTGATTTCTTCATCTGAGAAGATGATGGAGTGGAGTAAACAATCTGAAGGAATCTTATGTGCTCACAATTTTTTCTTCAAATTTAAATGCAATAATATAAAAATGTAGTCTTTAGTTCCTTTAAAAAAGACTAGTTAGCTATGTATTTTTAATCTTTAATTTCCAAAGAGTAAAGGATAAATTTGCTTATTCCACAATCTCACTTAAAAAATAGATTACTCTATTAAGAGTCATACTTTAAACTCTTGTTCTAGCATTAAAATGCTCAACCTTGACCACTTTACCATGCTGGATCTCATTTTTCTCATCTCTAAAATTATAGGATTCAATGAAGAGATCTTTAAGTTCCTTTCCAACTCAAAATTTTATGATCTTTAGTTACAAATTAATTACTTTGTAAAGATCAATTGATTGCTAAATAAGATTGTTAGCAAAAAGTCATATTAATAAAATCCTAGAATAGATAAACAAATAACAACCTCAAACACAGCCATAACCATAACAACCACCATCACCACAAGTATAGATAATGAAACAGGGTTGCATGACCAATAGAAGGCTCATCTTAGACTCATGAAAACTTGGGGTTAAGTACTGTCCCTACCATATATTACTCATGTGACCACAGGCCATTTGCTTTGACTCTTAGTGCCCCAGAGAACATTTTAAGACAATTAAATAATACACCATTTACAGATCTACAGTAATGGAGGGAATGTCCACGGCAGGAACTCCCCATAGAGACGACCTAATGCTTCAATCCTTGAAAAAAAATATTTTCCAAGAATCACATTATATTCAATATGCAAGTCTACTGTGATTTTAGATTTCCTTATTATAATAAATTAAAATTCTATGAATAAATCTAATCATAAAACTTCTCTTTTAAATTATCCAACCATTGCCTTTCTATTTCATTTAGTAATGAATTTTGACAATATGGGACACCTGAAACATAATTTACCCTATTCTTTCTTAAATATCCATACAACATTTGGTTCAATACAATACCATCTTTTCCCCCCTACAATAAGAAAAAATCTTACAGTAATACAGTATCAGAAAAATCAATTTTACGTGATAATAAAAATTTTATCACTTTATATGTATGACCATAAAATGTTAGATTTTTATGACATTTACATCATACACACATGCATGTATACATACATAATATTTTCCTAAGTGATATATATCCATGAATTTATGATCATAATGAAATTCATATAAACATCTAAAGCACCTAAATGAAAAATATAATTTATGGATAAGGATACCTAATCCAGGTAATAAATAAAAGTATTGACACTTTTCAAAAAATAAAGCAATACATTTTTTATCTTCATAAAAATACTTTTAGGCAGTAATATGAAATAAAGTAGTAGCTAAAAAAAGCTAATGTGATGCTAGTATGCATTAAAGAGGGGTATATGATGGTTTTATATATATATCATGTGTGTATATATGCACATATAAACATATATGCACACACATGTATATGTATCTATCTATAACTATGTATATATACATGCAAACACATGCATGCATATATATACACACATGCATACATATACATACATGCGTCCATACATACATACACTGTCAGAGTCAGACATCTAAATTGCTGAATTCAGTTCTGGCCACTACTTTTGAGAAAGGACATTGTTAGTAACTAGCTACAAGTATGTGTGTAAGGTAGCAGATAGAAACTGTGAAAGATATATCTCACACTCTTCATTACTTTTCTATAGCCTGCTCATATTCACAGTTTGGGAGGAGAGGAGGTAACTTAGAAATCTTTAGACTTTGAACACTGATATCTAGCAAAGTTAAACACAACCTAATAAACATGCAATTTTGCTTAAGAAAAAGAAAAAAATAATAATTTTAATAATATTAATGATCCATTTGAATATTTATGGAAATAACATTACTATGCAACATCTTAACTACTTAGAACTAATGCCTTATTTCTGAGACAAGAATTCCTACTATTTTTTTCACAGTTTTCTGTGGAGTTTCAATTTTTAAAAAAGCTTTCTCTCCCTATTCTTTATGTACGTACCAAAGGCAGAGAAAGAACTTGATTAAAGATATAATGTGAATGGTGAACTGTTGTCCCTTGTTACTACTATGACTCTATTACTTGCATTTCAATTGCTGTTATTTTAATTGTATAGCTAAAACTTATATCCATTGTATTGAATAATTTTTCAGACTCATACAGATTTTCCACATGAATAGAGCCCATTTCTTAATTTTGAGTCAATGTGCTGTCAAATTAAGTTGTGAAATTGAATGTTTTTATGAATTGTTATTTGGTTTTATTTGTATGCCTGTCTGTGCATATGTAAATATAAATTGAAAGTTGTCCTTTATTTACAAAGATTAAAACAGTTGAAATTGAGATTATTTTAAAATTCTTCATATTCCATCATTTTCTAATTGCTGAATCTGAGTTTAATCTCTTCTCTCTCTCTCTCTCTCTCTCTCTCTCTCTCTCTCTCTCTCTCTCTCTGTCTCTTTCTCTCTCTTTTTTTCCTATGGGAATAGAATATGGCCAAATGAAACAGCCTATAACAATTTTCATTACATGCAAAAATGGATGTATACTCTCACTAGATTGATTTAAGCTATTAGAGAAGAGTCAGACAGTGACATACATGGCAAAGAATTTGTATAGTGCCTAACTTATCCAGTACTTTGTTCATGATCCTGAAGTTGCTGTCATGATCATCCTGCGACGGTTCTAAAATCATTCTTCTGCTAAAATTGCAGAAAGGTAAGTTGTGCAGAACTTGAGAGGTATTAAAATAGGTTCATCAAACCCATGGGAAAAATTTTGCTTAACATTTTTTTACTGAGGTTGTGGGAATAAGATCTAAAAGGGAGATTATTTTATCTTATTTTATAGATGACAGAACAGTGTTCTCATAGATTTTAAGTAACTTTCCCAAATTCTCAGTAGCAGCAAGGATTTGAAGTGGAATTTTACTTAGGTCTTATAACTATCAATCCAGGCATCTTTCCTTTATACATTTAGTTGTTTTTGTAGACAGTTTCTCATTTAAATCTTACTTCAAAATTCTAGTCCAGGCAAGGCTAATGCTATTATAATTAATGTTTATATTTGTGTATGAACCACTATGTCTCCAATTCCATTATATTTACTATGTGGTGTACTTTGACTTAATTCAATGATTCATTTATTTTACTACTTCCAAGCTGATTGAGGACTTGTTCACACTTAGTTTATATTTTCACTGATGGATTGATTGATTTAATGAAGAATTATTGGCCTTTGGTGTTTAATTGACAGGGAGTAAATCCCTACCTATATCTTAATAGGTTTCTTTAGAATTAGAGAATTGGTCTTGCATAGTTCTCATCACAGAAAAGGAACAGAATAATAGATAAATGTAAAAATGTGAGATTGATAAGAATCCTTTTATGAGGTATAAGTTAGTCTCTGCACTGAATCAAAAAGGATCATTAGGATCTGCTAAAGATTGATAGGCCACCCCTCCAGATAATCTGGAAAACTCAGTTCACTAAATTGGGGAGAGTTTAGAACACTTGTGGAGCTAGAAAATAGAAAAGGGCAAGAAGCCACAGAGACCAATGGAAATGGAAGCAGAGATAGAGGCAACTTCTACAAAGAGAGGAGCCAGGCCTTTGGGATCATGGCTACGTAAACTATTTGCGAACCTACTCAAGTAGGTAAATTGGGGTTGAAAGTTAGAAGAGGTTTAAGAGATGGATGTATAGATTAAGGGATTGTTTGATCACAATAGTTCACAACCGATGAAAAGGGGGTATTAACATATTATTTACATTAGGATCCTATATGAATTGTAGTGAACTGAGCTTTCTTAAGTCAAATAAACTAAAGCATGATTTTAATATTCTGTGCAAGAAACTCAAAAAATTCCACTCAAACTCATACATAGCTGGTAGCTAAATGAATATTTCAAATTTTAATTCTCAGGCCCCAAAGTAACCATTTTATAACAAGCCCTTTGAAAAATTCAAAGTAAATAAAAATCTCTAGCTAAGAGACAGCCCTTCCTCTCCTGTGAAAGAGAGATCACATGATCAGTGCACTGAAGATGTGAGCTCTTTATTTTTTTTTCTTAGTCCCTATACACCAATGTTTGTCCTTTTAGCATGTTGTGTTTAATTAACACTCTCTGTAGTCGTGGAGATTTCAAACACCTGCATTGTTCATCACAGTCATGTCTAATAGCCTGGAAGTAGTACAGCATGATCTCTAATTTACTTTGAATTGCATCACTGTTTTCCATACTGTAGTCTGTTCCTCTTGCTCTTTTCATCCCTTTCAGCTCAAAATATTTCAAATCTGAGCTTTTAATATCATCCTCTGAAAATTTCTGCGTAGCAGACTTACTTGGCTAGTATTAACCTATGATTATCTGTGATCAAATTCAAAGGTAATTTAGTCACTTTTCATTTTTTATTGTAAAATACATAAATCTTTAAAAAGCTTGATGTTAACATTTTGGTGTTTAATGTGGTGTTTTTTGAAAATACAATGCATAGGGGCAGCTAGGTGGCACAGTTGATAGAGCACCAGCCCTGAAGTCAAGAGGACCTGAGTTCAAATCTGGCCTCAGACCAAACACTTGACACTTACTAGCTGTGTGACCCTGGGCAAATCACTTAACCCCAATTGCCTAAAAAGTAGAAAAAGAAAAAAAAGAAAATACAATGCATACTCCATATCCCTTAGATGTGGATATAGAGAGTCCTGCAAATCCTGAATGGGAATAATTCCAGTGTAGTTGTAAAGGATAATACATCTAGAATCAGGAGACCTGGGTTAATATCCTTCTTCAGATATGTCCAAGCAGATACCTCAGTGCTTACAAGTTTCTTAAACTCTCAAAGTGGTAGTTTCTTCTGTGAAACTGCCTTAACTGCCTGAAAGGATTTTTGAGAAAGAATAGCTTTGTTTCCATTAAAGTGCTATATAATAATAAGTTGTTATTATTAATTTTCCTCAGAACTGGTGATTTGGTAAGAGGGGATGTAGTATGGATACAATCATGGAATCAAGAAGAATTCTAAGAATCAATTCAAGTTCTAACTCAGATTGTGAATTTATTGTATAATTTACCACTTTACAAAAGTTATTTATTGTCTTAATTTCTTTGATAAGTCTCTAGGGTTTTCTATATAAGTACTTACACTGACAACAAACAAAAATGTATCTTCTGAGTCGATGGTAATTTATTAATTGGTTTCTCTTCCATTATTACCCTTTCTAGTATAAACCAATTTTGGAGATTAAAAAAATCACCCTTTCATTTTACATATATGATACAGAAATTCCCAACTGATCACACAGAAAATCTGTGGTCCAAGATATAGTGAAAGTGCTAAGGTGCATTGAAAATTTGCCAAAAGTCTAAATGTTAATTCTTCATAAAGAATCAAACAATATATTTTGCTGGCCTCCCTCACCAGTCCAGATGTTGAAATCTTTCTTCTCTTTCAAGGTCAAGTTTATAAACCAACTCCTTCATGAATCCTCTTTACTTACATAAAAGTTATCCCTCTAGGCTAACATATGGAATGTCATTCTGTTTGACACTCCATATTTGAATTTGATAGAAGGAATAGCTCTTTCACTTTATTGACAGATGAAATTTCCAGACAAAGAAATTTCCATTACCAAGTCACTTCACTATTTTCTCTAAAG
Source organism: Vombatus ursinus (assembly GCF_900497805.2). Taxonomy (NCBI): domain Eukaryota; kingdom Metazoa; phylum Chordata; class Mammalia; order Diprotodontia; family Vombatidae; genus Vombatus; species Vombatus ursinus. The sequence goes on from NW_020954569.1 coordinate 15,299,060, forward strand.
TTGCCCAGAACAATGAGAGGCCAAGTGATTTGCCCAGGGTCACATAGCTAATACATGTCAAAGGTGAGACTTGAATTCAGATTTTCTTGTCTGAAATATAAGCCCTTTATCACTATTCCAGGGTTTTCTCTCATTTTGAACTTATCATATGGCAAATTGTTTATAGTTATTTATGTACATGTCAGTCGCTGTATTTGACCTTGAGATATTTTAGATCAAATATTATATGACTCTCTAGTGCCTAACAATTCCTTCAACAAATTGGTTGTTTAATAAACATCTACTGGGTTTAATTGAGTTGCATTTTAAATATTCCTTGATTTTGATTTGTATTTCACATACAATTCATAATTATATCTAGTTATACAAAGTCTTACATATAATATGTCCCCTGAAGGCAAAACAGATTCTTGAAGAAAAAAGCATACATCAGCTAAAAGAAAATGTAAATACAACGCATGTTCCAATATACAGTATAACTCAATATGTGTATAAAATTTTTAAATCCTTTTTTATCCATATTACTTTTTAAGAGTAATTAATTCTCTTAATTCATTATATTCAGCTCATATATGATGAGGAATTCATGTGAGAAAGACAAGAGAAAATAAAAAAAGAGGAGAGCCAGGGAAAAAAGTAAAGGGGAAAAGCCTTGGATTATCATATTCACAGACTGAAACAATGTAGCATATTGATAGTAAACCACAATCTCTGGGCACAACAGTCTTCAAAGACATTTAAAAAAATATGCCAGCCTTAATGTGATGTTGTGAAGAGGGAGCATTTAGGTTAAGACAGGGATAAAGTAACTATTGGATCCTCTTTAACTTTTGTAACTCAGTGCTCTCTTTCCTAAGAAATTTAATTTGGGTCATGTTTTCACCTTTGGTAAACTACACCAATTGTCATAAGGACAATTTCATCAAAGTCCCTGATAGGTCTATTAGCCAATGGACATGGTGGGGAAAAATAGGCAGGAAGAAGAGACTGAAAGAATCAGAGAACACACACTCCTAGTACCATAAGTTTTTTTTTTTCAATTTCCTATTCTACCCATCCCTGATGATTGTTGCTACTAGGGAAGCCAATGTACATCTACAAACCCTTCACAGTGCCCATAATAGATTACATTTATCTGTTTTAACACAGCTAGTTCAATAGCTTTATCACAGCTCAAATAGCTCCATAAGAGGCAAAATCATGGTTGTTTCATAAAGCATAGTTCTAAATAAACTGATATCTTGAAAAAAATAACCTTTAATCAAAGCAGAATATTATACTTAAAGCCATTGGCGCTTCCTCAATAATTTAACAGATGTGTTTGAATTTCCAAAGTTGAGCTTAGCTAACACTTTCCTCATCTATACTATATTACTTATCTATAAAGTTTCATTTTTATGGATAAAATATTATCTTTCATAATAAAAATGATACTAATTAAAACTAACATTTATATAATTCTTTAAAGTTTTCTCACTTATATTATCCTTATTTTATAGATGTACAATGTACAAACCGAATAGTAGAATCATAAGATCTGGAACTGCAAGGGACGATACAATGATGTATTCTGACCAACTCATTTATAGGTGAGAAAATGAGACCAAAAGTAATTAAATGATGCTAGGGCCATCACACACATTTTTTTAAACACATATTTAGGTTGTAGGTAAAACATTTAAGTTCAAGTCTCCTCATTTCAGGTCATATTCTCTGTCTTCATTCAATAGTTTATTAAATGATTTTCCTTTCCCTTATTAGGCAATTTGTATTTTTTGAGATATTATTTCTAATAAGTGAGAGAAAAAAAAAAGACTGGCTGTAAAGACAGAGGTACTGGTTTTGCATGTGGTACTTTCTACCTTTCTAATTCTAGGGAAGTCATTTAACTGGATTGGGATTTAGTTTCTTCATCTGTAAAATGAGGATTTCAGTTCAATCTGATTTAAGTTTTGGGGCCCAACTTCTTTTTGTGATACTGTGCAGTAATTAAGGTTTTGTTTTTCTTTTTTCTTCCCCTGTGCAAAGCTTAATGAGAAAAGAGGCTGATGTAAGCTTTCATATAGGTTGAGAGAGAAAGTGTGTTTGATTAGAAGAGCAGCACGGAAGAGCGCCCTGGGGAGTAGGAGTCTAGGGCCTATTGTGACACTGTGAAGTTCAGACTAGGGTTACAACAAATAAGGGTGGTGGTCACCATTAGAATAAAGAACTATGCTCCTCCCATTCCAAAGAAGCACATAAGCCACAATACTCAGATATTAGCACTGGGTGCAATGCCTCAGTTGTCCCACATTAATGTAGGCTGTATTACATCAAAATTATTTTGAGGGAATTTAATTTATTGTAGCAGAAAGATAACATTGTTTCGAGTCTAAAGATCTGAGCTCTAAATCTAATTTTATGATTAACTGGTTCTTCTTGGCCCAAACCCTTCAAGTCTCTAAGCTTCAGTTTTCTTTTTTGTAAAATGAAACTATTTAACTTTTAGATTATCTCCAATAGCCTTGGGGACTATTTGGTTCTATGCCTTCTGCTCTCACCTAAATAGTAGCTAAAGATAGTAAAGAGATACATGGAAATAAGCAGAGAATTTTCTGAGAGCTTTGTTCATTTAAAATGGGCTATAGCATGCTGTCACACACTATATAATATACCATTCATGTGATCTTAACATGTCTTAAATGACAATTATATGAAATCATAGGAGATCACCAATTACTTATTAAACATATCAAATGGTTTCAATTTTTTTGTTCTGTTCAATGTCTCAAAATGGGAAACTGTACTTAGGATAATTACAACAATGAAAGAGTAGACAAAGAGCAACAACGAATGTGTTGCCAATAGACTCACTCTATCTTTATCATACTGTCTTATTGGATATTGTCAAGCTGTCCTGATTGTAGTAGCTTCGTCTAAACTAAGCAATGAGTTTATATTGGGAAGATAAAGGCTTTGCCAAGATCTGCCTCTGTGACAATGACAATAATCACAGGTTGATACAACTTGAATTATTGTTAGTACTTATGAGTACTCTGACCAAGAGTACCTGTATAGCATTTGAAAGAGATACTTTAAAGTAAGATTTTTTAAATGAGTGAAATGCGAGTAAAATAGATGATGGAATTCATATAGGATCAAAAATTAACCTGTTCTTTAGCTGCTTAAAAAGAGAACTAGCAAAAATAAATCTATAAAAAGGGAAAAAAATCAAAAATCAAAAAAACTTTCTTGCAGAGGACAGAAAGCTAACAATTTTAATCACTTTGATTAAAGTAAAATTTAGAAAAAAGTTGAAATTTAGAAAAAACATGCCCAATTTTAAAAATTTTATTATTATTCTATTTATTAACAAATATTCTCACTTGAAATTGCCTACAGGAAGTGTTTGATTCTATCAAAATGTTTTCATGACAGAAGACAGAACTACACTCTAAGTCTTTCAAAGTGTTAATATAATACATGTTACTTAAGAGAAAGTTTTTTTTAAGTTGCTGTTAATTGCTACTAGTTTGAGAATTTTTTTCTTGTAGCAATAAAAGAGATAGAGATAGTTAACAATGTCCTATTGGTGTAGTAAAAAAGAATTCTGAAGTTCAAAAATCATTCCGTAATTATTTGATGAGAGAGGTATAAAGCAACACCTCTGAAAGAAGAGGTCTCAGGGCAATCAAGCTCAATATGACACAATATTGTGTTAAGTTAGAGAAGAAAAAAATAATCAAATCTTACATGGCATTGTAATGCATTGTGTCAAGGAGTAGGGAAGTGACAATCTTGCTGAAGTCTGCCTGTGTCAGAACATATCCAGTGTACTGTGTTCGTTTCTAGGCACCAAATTTTAGGAATGATAAGTGACTGATATTCCCTACTTCTTTTTTTTCACTCTTATATATGCCATAGTATAAACAGTGACAAAAACAGTTTGAAATACTTACAAGTAAAAAGACAAATTTATCCAAAATAACCCAATTTCTCATATAAGTTCACATTTAATTTCAGGATTTATGAGGCTGGTTTCCTGAATTAGTCAAAATATTGATTTATTCTTGGTACTGTCAAGTTGATCTAACACATTTTAATGTATTATCATAGTAATTTAGAAAGTGTATTAATGTAATATATTAATATTTTTAAATTAGTTGTTGACCACAGGTCTAGCTTAAAATTAATTTCAAATTAATTTCAGGGTATTTTAAATATTAATCAGTTTTCATCTGTTGCTCTATTCTTTTAGTAAAATGTCATTCATAATTTAATTATTAAAAATCTATAATGCTAATGATTATTTTATTAACACTGGGATTTATTACTCTTATCAATTAGCTTATCAATGCTATTAAGAACTATATATAAGTCAGGGCCAGTAGGTGGCACAGTGGCTAGAGCACTAGCCCTGGAGTCAGGAGGACCTGAGTTCAAATGCGGCCTCAGACACATAATACTTACTAGCTGTGTGACTCTGGACAAGTCACTTAACCCCAATTGCCTCACCAAAAAAACAAACAAAAACAAACAAATAAAAATAACCCATATGTAAGTCTGTGGTATTAGGCATAAATTGACAATGAAATTCATAATTGAATAATCTGAGTCAATGTTATGTTAAATATGTAAAATGTATATGAGGTGATTTCTCTGTATATTAGAGAGAAGGTATGCAAAATAAAATTAGTTAAATGAAAGTTCACATTTAATTCTTTTTTTTTGAAAATTTTTTATTATTTTATTTATTTTTAGTTTTCACATTCACTTCCACAAGATTTTGAGTTCCAAATTTTCTCCTCATCTCTCCCTTTCCCAAGATGGTGTGTATTCTGAATATTGTCTCCCAATCTACCCCCCTTTCTATCACCCTCCACTCTCACTCTTATCCCTTTCCTGTTGTATTTTCCTCTAGGGCAGTATAGATTTCTTTATTCCTTTGTCTGTATATTTTATTTCCCAGTTGCATGTAAAAACAATTTTTAACATTTATTTTTAAAACTTTGAGTTCCAACTTCTCTCCCTTCCTTCCTGTTCATCCTCCCTCATTGAGGAGGTAAGCAACTCAATGCAGGTTATACATGTGTAGTCATGCAAAACACTTCCATCATAGTCATGTTGTGAAAGACTACCTATACTTCACTCAATCCTACCCCCCCATTTTTTCTATTCCCTCATTTGACCCTATAATCCCTCAAAAGTGTTTTCTTCTGATTGTTTCCTCCCCCAATCTGCCCTTCCTTCTACCATTCCACCCTCTCTTATCCTCATTCCCTGCTATTATCCTGTAGTGTAAGATAGATTTCCATGCCCAATTATGTGTGTTATTCCCTCCTTAAGCCAAATCCAATGAGAGTAAGATTCACTCATTGCCTCTCACCTTCCCTTTCTTCCCCTCCACCATAAGAGCTTTTTCTTACCTTTTATATGAGATAATTTACCCTATTCTACCTCTCTCTTTTTCCTCCCGTTACAATCCTCTTTCACCCATTAATTTTATTTTTTAGATATCATCCCTTCATATTCAACTCACCCTGTTCCCCCTGTCTATATATGTGTGCATGTATGTATGTCTGATAAATATATATATACATACATACACATACATATATATACACACATATACACATACATACATACATACACACACAGATACACACATATATTCCCTCCAACTATCCTAATTCTGACAAAGGTCTCATGAGTTACAAATATCATCTTTCTACATAGGATTGTAAACAGTTCAACTTTAACAAATTCCTGACTGTTTACTATACATGTATCACTGGGGCAAGTCCAAAGGAGTGCATGAAAACGAAAATTAATACAACACACTTCCTACCCTCAAAGGTCTTATTTTTTGTGTGTATGTGTAGTGGAGATGACATATATACAAATAGGCATAATATAATTAGCTAAGTTGATAGTTATTACAAAGTACTATGAGTTAATGAAATATCTTCTCATTAAAAGTACCAAGGATAGTGAGGGCTTATATCAAAGCATATGGTTAAGGTCCCATAGATTGTCCTGAGTACAGTATGATTCTACTGAAGAACTTACATCTTGGGTTTCTTTCCATGTTTATTTCTTGGTGTAGTTGATAAACATCAAAATTTCAAATATCCTTTGATGTATTTACATTTCTATGTATCACTTTATGATACAAAAACTATTCTCCTTGAGGGCAATGTTCTTTAGTTTAGTTTAGTTTTTTTTTTTCTTTTTCGTATTCCTAGCACTGGACACAGTATATGGCACATAGTAAGTTATTTCTTTATTAAATTAAACAGAAATTAATATGAGCTAGATCCATTTTTTTTCAGTATAGATCAACTCAAGTTCCAGCAGATAGGCTCTATTTAATGTTTGTTTGTTTGTTTGTTTTCTATATATATATTTTTAAGGAAACCATGAGAAGCAGCATGGTATAGGGGAATGAGTAATGGCAATTCAAGTAAGACATGAGTCTGAATCCTGCATCAAGCACTTACTATCTGTCTATCTTACTATATTACTATGATTTTACCTCTCTCAGTCTTCATTTCTTCACCTGCAAGGTGGGGAGGATAAAAGTAGTATTTACTTCCTTGAGTCATTGTGGGAATCCAATGTACCAATGTACCACAATGGAAATACTTTTGGCAAGGCATATATATAAGAGCCATATAGCAAAGTCATATGTGGAGGACATACATGTCAGGTCATGGGTGTGGCTAGAAAAATAGTACTAGTAACATCTGAGAGTTCCTTATGTTTAGTGGTGATGTCACCATACCAATCTTTGATGGTCTCTTCTGAGTAACATATATATTCTCTCCAATGGTTACATTGTTTTCTCTGGATCACTATTGGTAATTTGTCACTGCTATGTACTTCTGGGCATCGTCTCTTCAAAGCCACTTTCTGATTATCTCAACTCCAATTTGTGACAATGCATTGACTGAAAAGCCTGTCTCTGATGAGGGAAGATGGACCGGTCTTTAGTTATGGTAAGAAGCTATGGGCCACCATATACCAAGAGACAGATAATGAACAGGCATTAATCAAGCATCTACTATATTCCAGACACCATGATAAGCAATGGGGAAACAAAGACTCACAGAAGTGCACACACACACACACACACACACACACACACACACACACACAGAGAGAGAGAGAGAGAGAGAGAGAGAGAGAGAGAGAGAGTCTCTTTTCAGCTTAATGGATGAGACAACAGGCAAACAAATACATTCAAACAATATATATGCAAGATAGACTAGGATCAATCAACAGAGGGAAGGAACTAGTATTCAGGTGGATCAGGAAAGGCTTTTTACAGATGGTGGTACATTGTGAGAATCTACTGTGCCTGGGCAAAGCAATTTGAAAACCTTAAATTTCAGTATAAATGTCTATTATTATTTGACTTTGGTGCTTGTGACTTCTATTTTTACTTGTATCCCATCTTCTTCACGAGATAAGTGATTTTTTTTCCCATTATCAATAAACAAGAATAAGAAGAGCAAAACTTTAGGTAGCTATTTTTTTTAATTTCAAAATTGCTTTTGAATGGAGTCCTTTATAGACCAAACAAACATAACACATTCATTCATAGACTAAGTCACCATCAGGAAACTGAAGTGGACAGTTCAGTAAAGCCATCAGAAATTATACAAAAAGGCAAAAATCCTGATATGTGTTCTTTTTTTCATTCTTTTTTTATTTTTATTTTTCAACAATTACTTCCACAAGATTTTGAGTTCAAAATTTTTAAAACTTTGGGTTCCAAATTTTGTCCCTTCCTACCATCCCACCCACCCTCATTGAAAAGGAAAGCAACTCAATATAGGTTATGCATGTGCAGTTATGCAAAACACTTCCATAGTAGTCATGTTGTGAAAAACTGACTCCTTTTCCTTTAATCCTATCCCACTCTCCATTTATTCTATTCTTTCTTTTGACCCTGTCCCTCCTCAGAAGTGTTTGCTTCTGATTACCCCCTTTCCCAATCTGTCCTCCTCTCTATCATTCCCCTACTCTCTTGTCCCCTTCTCCCCCTATTTTCCTGTAGGATAAGACAGATTTCCATACCCAATTTAGTGTGTATGTTATTCCCTCCTTAAGCCAAATCCTATGAGAATAAGATTCACTCATTCCCTGTCACCTTCCCCTGTTTCCCCTCCCCTGTAAGAGCCTTTTCTTCTCTGTTTTTCTTTTTTTGTGAGATAATTTACCCCCTTCTACCTCTCCCTTTCTCCTTCTCCCAGTATAATCCTCTCTCACTCCTTAATTTTACTCTCCAGATATGACCCCTTTATCTTCAACTCACCCTGTGCCCTCTCTCTCTCTCTCTCTCTCTATATATATATATATATATATGCATATATAAATATGTACATATATATGTACATACATATAATTTTTTCCCTCCAACCATCCTAATACTGACAAAGGTCTCATGAGTTATAAATATCATCATTCCATGCAGGAATGTAAACAGTTCAACATTAATAAGTCTCTTGTGTTTTCTCTTTCTCATTTACCTTTTCATGTTCCACTTGAGTCTTATATTTGAAAGTCAAATTTTCTACTTAGCTCTGGTCTTTTCATCAAGAATGCTTGAAAGTCCTCTATTTCACTGAATGACCATTTTTTTCTCCTGAAGGATTATACTCAGTTTTGCCGGGTAGGTGATTCTTGGTTGTAATCCTATCTCCTTTGCCCTCTGGAATATTATATTCCATGCCCTCCAGTCCCTTAATGTAGAAGCTGCTAAATCTTGTGTTATCCTGATTGTGTTTCCACAATATTTGAATTGTTTCTTATTGCTGCTTGCAATATTTTCTCCTTGACCTGGGAACTCTGACATTTGGTTACAATATTCCTAAGAGTTTTCTTTTGGGTATCTCTTTCAGGAGGAGATCAGTGGATTCTTTCCATTTCTATTTTGCCCTCTGGTTCTAAAATATCAGGGCAGTTTTCCTCAATAATTTCTTGAAAGATGATGTCTAGGCTCTTTTTTTGATCATGGCTTTCAGATAGTCCAATAATTTTTAAATTCTCTTTCCTGGATCCATTTTCCAGGTAAATTGTTTTTCCAATGACATATTTCACATTCTTTTCTAATTGTTTATTCTTTTGGATTTGTTTTGTAGTGTTTTGATTTCCCATAAAGTCACTAGCTTCCAATTGCTCTATTCTAATTTTTAAGGAAGTATTTTCTTCGGTAATCTTTTGGACTTCCTTTTCCATTTGGCCAATTTTGCTTTTTAGGGCATTCTTTTCCTCGTTGGCTTTTAGGACCTCTCTTGCCATTTGGGTTAGGCTATTTTTAAGGTGTTATTTTCTTCAGTATTTTTTGGGTCTCCTTTAGCAAGCTGTTTACTTCTTTTTCATGATTTTCTTGCATCACTCTCATTTCTCTTCCCAATTTTTCCTCTCCTCTTACTTGCTTCTCAAAATCCTTTCTGAGGTCTTCCAAGGCCTGGGACTGATTCATATTTTTCTTGGAGGCTTTGGATGTAGGAGCTTTCACTTTGTTGTCTTCTTCTGGTTCTATGTTTTGATCTTCTTTGTTACCCCAAAAAAATTCTATGGCCTGGTGCATCTTGTGAGGTTTGCTCATGATCCCAGCCAGTTACTTGAGTTATAAACTCTTTATTAAGGTAGAGGTCTGCTTCCAATGTAAACCATTTTTTATCCCAAGCTTTGGGGGTTTGTATAGCTGTTTTCAGGTCCCTAGAAGTAGGGACCTGTAAATTTTCAGTTCTTCCAAGCTGGTATGAGCAAAGGAGATGTGTTTACTCCTTTCCTGGCCTATGCTCTGGTCTATGAGTGACCACAAGCAGTCTTTTCTATCTTGAAACTGTGAGGAGGATTTCCTCTACACCTTCACTACAAGGTCCACCACGCCAGCGCTCTTCCTCACCCCAGGACTGTCCCTCAGAACTATGACGCAGACCCAAGCATGGGAAAAGCAAGAGATTCCTGCCTCAGCACTGGCAAAGAGATCCATGCAATCCCCCTCTGATCAGCCACTCACTTCCCCCTCAGTCTGCAGGCCAGAAGCTCGGGAGGAAACTGCCACTCTGGGGTCACACTCAGGAACTGGGGCTGAAACCTAGCTTTTCTCTCACCACAGGTACAGACTTTTCCCATTGACCTTCTAAGTTGTCTTTGGCATTCGTGTGCTGAGATGTCTGTAAACTGCCACAGCTTCTTGTGATTCAGTCCTCTGAGGCCTACTTCAGGTTCGCTGTGGCCTGCGTGCTCACGCTGAGCTGTACTCCTCTCCCAGCCCAGTGAGATATACCTTTCTGGTCAACCATCCAGGTTGTCTTGGACTGGAAATTTGTTTCCCCCTGTCCTTTTGTGTGTTCTGCTGCTTTAGAATTAATTTAGAGCCATTTATTTATAGGTATTTGGAGGGGTTTGGGGGAGAGCTCAAGGAAGTCACTGCTTTCACTCTGCCATCTTAGCTCTGCCCCCCAATTTGTGTTCTTAAACTAAAGAATCACACATGTTGATAACTATAATTTTTAAGTTTGATGTTTACTCATACCTAAATAAATTATCATCTTCATGTAGTATTTTTTTTTACCATGATGACTTAATTCTGGTACATTGCTAAACCAGAAGTAACAGCTTGAGATCTATTTTTATTAAGTTTTCTGTAGAATATTAGAACATTAACTATAGAACTGAAACATCAGACAGGAGAGGAAATAGAAGAGGAGATTGTGTTATTGCCAATGCACTGATTTGTATGCCTAACACAATTGTGTTAAAAGGTATTATTAACCTTCTTACTAAAATATGCAAGTACACTGTGATGATGATTAAAAAGGAAAGAATACAATTTTAAATGTCATGAAATTAATTTAATCCACAACTCATAAACAGGGTGCACTTTTTTTAGTGTCTGTATCGAGTAATTAAATTTTACAACCTTTTACTCCTCAGCATCTGTTTCATATTTTTACAGAGTAGTTAAGCTATCAATTTTTTAGCAGGATAATAACCCTGTTGAGTCAATAGCTACTGTTGGTGGTGACACTCTTGACTCAGCAGCCAGCTCCTTGTTTGCTTGTTGATTTGTTTCTATAACTTTAACTTTTCCTATCTACTTCCATTATTGGTAAACAGAGAATATTTATAACATGGACATGGCAAATTGAAAAGTAACGTGCATTAGTGAATACCAGATTGACCTTGTAAATAGGAATACTTTGGTTCAAGATTTAGCTCTGACATATACAGTCTGTAGGACTGTGGGCAAGTCTTTTAACCTCTCAATGTCCCAAGTAACTTTCCAAGACCATAAGTTACATAAAAATTGCTGATCTTCATTGGTAAAGGTTTCTTTTTTTCAAAACCAGAAGCACTATTCACAAGTGCAGATCAGAATCCCACCAGCTTCAAAAATGTGATAAATTGCTTAGGTCTATGATGCTTTAGTCAGGGAATTTCTCATATATATAAATATAGAGCATATTAGAATATAGAACAATATAGAACTTCTAAGGGAAATAGCTCTCCATTTTTACTCCAATATTGAAGGATCTGTTAGTTCACCAATGTTTTGGTTACTTCCCCCAAAGCAGACATCTTCCATAGACCATCATCATATATCAAAAATCCCCTTTTCCACAAATAATCATCTGGTGGGAAAAAATCCTGATGTCAAGCATTTCTAAATTTTTTAGTCTGGTCCTAGGATGACAAACAAGTCCATTTTTCTCTATATAACCATCACCTCCATCATCATTAAGCATTTACTGATGCTTAATAATTTACCAAAATTTAACAAATGAAGAAATGCTCATAGTATTTATGTGATAATGATAAATTCCAAGTTGAAGCCTGAAAAAATGATTTATCTAATTTTCCCTAATTTGATAAAGTCTTATTGAATGTGCTAGCACTATTATGAACCTTTTCAGGAAGCATTCAATTTTTATTCATATCAAACTGATCAAGCAGTAAACTTTGTTTTATGTTTCTATTACATGTCAAGCTTTGAGGTAGGCCCTGGGAATACCAATACAAAGCTAAGACAATCACCGCCCTCAAGCAGTTTATGCTTTACCACAATCCAAGGTTTATAAAGTCATAGGCTATGAAAGAGGAGTCAAAAAGCTCCTCTGATGAAGTATACTATGTCTTCCATCTTCTATGGGTGTAACATATTCCATGAGGTAAGGAAGCAAGGGGTCTACTGGGCATCTTCAATCTTCCCATAAGGATTTCTCCCTGCATAAGGAGTCTGCTACTTCTTGCTGCCACCAGATTGCCAGTCTCTTTAGATGAGAGGAGGGGTCAAAGGTCTTCTGACTATGTGTTTTATCCCTTCCTTCTCTTGCTGGGTGTAGCCTGTCCCTTAATATAGCAAGGTACTGGACTGCAAAAGCAGTGACTTCCATCTGTATCAACCCAAGGAAACTTCTATGTTCTGCTGCCAGCCCAATCTCCCAACTAGGATATGAAAAAGACCCTATATAAAGAGAAACAATCTTCCTTTTGAACTCAGGTCTTCTTTCTCCTGCTACACTTGTCCCTCAAGGGAAGGAAAAGAAGAGGAATGTCAATGGGGAATGGAACTTTTCTCTCTTACTGTGCAAGTTTGACTTTGAACATCTTCCATACCCTTTTCCTACCCAATCTCCATCCTTTTGAAGAGAAGGCAAGTAGTGAATCAGGGACTTCCCTCTGTCCATGTGCATAGTCCATGTGCATCCCAGTTTATACTGCACATCTCTCCAGTCTGATTTCCAACCATCTCTCGAAAGAGTTGTGGCACTCTTCACTCAGTAATGAACATTTTTCCACCTAGTTATATCCTTCATATGCCAGCAATTCTTAAGCCCCCAAGATAATTTTCAAATCCCATTCCCTACTTCCATCAACCAATTTTTATTCTTACTCCCCTCAACCCTTCCACCCCAAAGTTTCAATAAAACACTCCCCAAACCTTACACTGTACTCTATGGAATTCCTGGACCATAAACAACAAATGTGCCTTCATCCTTAATTTTTTCCTGTCACAATTTCCACCTACTAGCTAGCTTTCCCCAGATAACATGGATTCCTGGCCACCCCTTCCAGTGTGGCCTACACTTTGACTCATTCCCCTCATCTCACTGGTTGAAATGAGGAAGAGTTGGAGTACTCCTTGCTCCCAAACACCTCTTCCAGGTTCATCCCCTATTTCCATTACTCACTAAACTCTACTTTAAAGTTCATGTTGTTCTTATCTGTCACCCAATCAAAATCCTGGTAACTGTTTTCTTCAACCCCCCCAGGTCACTCCCATTCCTTCCTTAATGAGTTTGGTATATGGCTCACCATTCTTCTGTCCTCACCAATTCCTGCCACCATACTAGGTGATTTCAATATAAATAATGACCCATCCCTGAAACACACCTGTCCTCTTCCCCCACCATTGCTATTACATTAGAGGACACCATTCTCCCAATCCCTCAGAATCCCAACCTAGGAATTATCCTTGATTCCTCATCACCTCTCACAACCCATATCCAATATGTTGCTAAAGCCTGCCAATTTCACCTTTCCAAACTCTCTCAATCACGCCCCCTTCTTTTCAATGACACTGATACTATTCTAGTGCAAGGCCTCATTACATAACAACTACTCTATTGTAATAGCCCTCTGGTGGGTCTGCCTACCTTGAGTCTCTCCCATTCAAATTCAACCTAGCCACCAAAATGATTTTCCTAAAGTGCATGTTCAATCATATCACACACACACACACACACACACACACACACACACACACACACAAAGTACTTAAACTACAATGGATCCCTGTTATCTCTAGGATCAAATACAAAATGCTCTGTCTGGCATTCAAAGCCCTTCATAACCTAGACCTCTCATACTTTTCTATTCTTTTTAAATCTTACTTCCTGACATCTATCTTTGATCCCCCTGCCTGTTTCAGGAAAACCACACTCAATTTCTTGGCTTTGGGAACTTTTTTTCTGGCTGTCCCTCATTACTTGAACACTCTCCCTTCTCAACTCCACCTACTGACTTCCCTATTTTCCTTTAAGTCCAAACTAAAACCCCATCTTTTATAGCAAGGCTTCTCCCAACCTCTCTTAATTCTAGTATTTTCCCTCTGTTGATTCTTTCTTGTATAACCTATATGTAACTTGAATGTATTTTTTTTTTTGCATAAAATCTTCTTCATTAGATTGTGACTTCCTTGAAGAGAAGGGATATTTTTTCCCTTTGTTTTTAAAGTATTCCCAGAACATAACACAGTACCTGGAAAATAGTAAATGTTGGTTGATTTATTTAAAGCATATTTGAAGCATATACATATATTATGTAACATATTGATGTATAATTTTGATTTTGCATCACTTAATTTTTAGTCTCTATTCATTCTCTACCCCTGCAAGAAAGACAATCTTGACAAAAAAAATTAAGTAATAAATGAAAGATCAGAAAAAAACATCAAACATATCAACATTTTTTAAAATCTGATAAAACATGCATTATTTTCAAACTCATTCACTTCTGAAAAATAGCTTCTCATATCTCTTATTTGATTCCATATTTTTCTTTGTAATTTTAAAACACTCATTTAAATTTTTCATTTATAATTTTAGTCATTTTGTATATTATTTTATTCTCACTGTTGTGTTATGAAAGCACTTTCAATTGAAGTTTTTCTTAAATATGGTTTAGTTGCAGATTAAAATAGTTTAATGTAGAGACTCTGCCATAGCTCTCAGCAATTCAGAAGGCATTTTCTGTCATTTATTCACATTTGACTATTGGCAATATCAAAGACACTAAGCTGTCTAATAGCTAAGCAATTTCTCTATGAAAATATGAATTCTTTAATACTTCAGGGAATCCTGACCTCATCCATGTGGGATAACCTTTCTCAACTTGTCCACATATTCTAACTCATTGTGACTTTTGTACATAACTTCTCAGAAAGTGGTGCGTATTTATAGACTACAGATAAAAATAAACATTGTATCAGCATTCAGGGAGTTTTTGGCAGAGCCAGAGGGCATTGTGTAGATCCTGGAATCATACTTGTGCTTTAGACAGTGAGGTATAGATTAATAATCATTGCAGCTATGGCTGATTTGCAGAGATTTATACTCTATCCTTGCCAAAACCATCAGGGTTCTATAAATATGAAAATAGAAGAAATGAAGAAATTGGCTTGTTAACCTGAAACTATACCCCTTCCAAATTGATGAAAAAGTTTATTAGAAATAATCCTAGGTATAGATACTACCTAGAAAATCTGGAACTCAAATTTCTGAGCATCCTTACCTATGTTATTTGGCAACTGGTTGTGTGAACATAGTGTGTTTGTGTGTGCGCATGTGTGTGTGTGTGTGTGTGTGTGTGTGTGTGTGTGTGTGCGCGCACATGAATGTGTCCTGGTCCTATGTATCAGTCTGTATCTTATGTATTCTGTCATATTGTAAACTCTTGGTTGGCCAATCAAAAATCAACAATAGGTCCCAAGAGAAGCCCTACTTGCTCATTGTTTCAGACCCATTGACTCAGAATGAATGCAGATAACAATTGTTTCTTGTTTGGCCAGAAACCCTGAGGGTTTTTCCCTCCCAGAGGGGCTTTTTTTTCACTTTAATTTTTATTATTTATTTATTTGATTAGGTAGAAAGGCCATACTCTGCTTAATTTCTTATTAAGCCTTAATCACTGAATGGAAATTGCCTCAGTCAAACAGACCTGTTAAAGATTTTTGCTTGAAAAGGTCAATGTTCCCCAGTGTATCCTAGGCCACCTCTAGTTGTCCAGATCTGTATCTGGGTACTGGTCCCAGATAGCTCTGGAGGAGAAAGTGAGGCTGGTGACTTTGCACAGGCCTATCTTACTTAAATCCAATTCACTTACACGTCACTGCATCACCTCCCTGATGTCATGGTCCTCTTTGAGAATGAAGGATAAACAACAAACAACAACAAGAACAACAATGTGTAGGCTTGCTTTTTTATATGTGTTTCAGTAGTCCCTGAGGCACATACAGAATTTGAAAATGGAAAGTTCCTAGGATGTAGTATAATAGGAATTCTTATTACATGGGATCTAGGTGAGAGAAATGATTATTTGTCTCTCATACTAATAGCCAATTATTAAAATCCAAAATTTTTTTTCCCTGTCCTATGACCTTATCCAAAGCCCAGTCTCACAAAGACATGCAGATGGAAGACAGGATTACTTTTATCCTATTATTTTATTATTGCTACTCCATCCAGTTAGATCAGACTTCTAATCTAAAATGAATTCCTGCCCACTGTGTTCTCCTCAAGGCTAATTTCCCAAGGCTGTGGGTGGTCTGGGTATAGAGTTAGTCCCTTTGTCCAAGGGTGACATGATGCCACTCTCCTAGACCTTCATTAGAATAGGTCCACCTATCATTAGTCCTTAATCAATCAGAGTTGATTGCCCTGTCAGGAACACCCTCTCTTCCAAGGGCATATAAAATGTGAGCACACTCCCATGATTCATCCTTGTTCAAAAAGAGATGACCAAATAGCCATTACCTTTATTTTATTTTATTTTTTAGGCAATTGGGGTTAAGTGACTTGCCCAGGGTCACACAGCTAGTTAGTGTCAAGTGTTTGGTCTGAGGCCAGATTTGAACTCAAGTCCTCCTGACAGCAAGGCCAGTGCTCTATCCACTGCACACCTAGCTGCCCCCAAAGCTCTTTTTACACATTTTTGATACCAGTATCTATCTTAAACCATAGAAAGCAATGAAATTCACTTTATCATAATTCAATTCAATAAACATTTTTAAGCACATAAATTGTGACAGACACTGTGCTAAGTACCTCAGATATAAGTAAGAAAAGCAAAACAGTCCATTTCCTCAAGGAGTTTACAATCTAATGAGGGGAGACAACATACATAAAGGAGTTGAAAGAGGAAGGGAGAGGGAGCTGCCACCAGGGATATGATGTCCCCTGGATTCATAAGTTGCTGCTATTAGAAAATGAAGAATTACCAGGAAAGTTTTGAGCCTTTTATAAAGGAAAGCTTTGGGAGGAAGTTATTGCTCCACAATCCATCTATCCAAACAGAGAGAAAGGTAACTGAGAAAGATGAATAGATATTGAATCACAAAAAACTGAATCAATTTGCACAGTGGCAAGATAGGTGACTAGCTTTCCATGAAGGAGATATGATGTTTTGTGGAATTAAAACCAAGCAGAGCTGCTGATGGAAAATTAAAAGGCAGGTTCAAAGAGGAAGAAGACTAACACAAAATTTACGTAATGATGAACATCCAAATTAAGAGATTAATATACCATTGGAAAGACGGAATGTAGATCTAATTCCAATAAATAACAATTCTTTTTTTACTTCCAAAGTTATCCCATTGGATACCAAGGGAATAATACCTGGTAGTGCCCCAGAAAAGATAGGTACTATCCCCAAGCCCCTGACCAAACCAAAAGATGTCACTCAATCCAGATTTCTTTCCCAGTTGTATTATTTGCTAAGATCAAATTCAGACCAACTTTAGCTATACAAAGAGTAGTTTTGTAAAAATATTCTAGAAAGATCCCATAATCATGGAGTGGTTATGAAAATGTCCTTCTATTTAACCATGACTAAAATTGGGCATTTAGATAAGAATATATATCTTATCAGCCTGGTCTTCATGAATTCTTTGCCAATGAGTACAAAACATTAACCTGACTAATGATGATGATGATGATGATGATGATGATGAAAATGAACATTTACATAATGTTTACCCCGTTCTCTATCCATTGTGCCAATCATGGCACAATGCAGTCTTCCATTGCATCCACAGCCATCTCTAGTTTTCCTGATCTATATCTTGCCACTGGACCCAGATGGCTCCAGAGGAGAGTGAGGCTGGAGACTTGTACAGCCTTCCCTCACTTAAATCCAATTCACTTGCACAACATGGCATCACCACCATGATATCATGGTCCTCATCAAAAACAAAGGACAAACAACAACCTCTGTGAGTAGAAATAGGAGTTGCCACATGACAGACCCAATTGGAACTGGACAGTTGGGCAACATAGATCTTTTTCTTAAGGACCACTCCATCAACTCAATCACTCTAACTCTCACTGATTGGCCAACAATAGGTCCCAGGCCAAGCAATTCTTGGTAATTGTTTGGGCCTTCATTGGCTCAAAGTGAATGTAAATATCAATTGAAAGATTCTGTTTTGGCCAGAGACCCTGAGGTTCTTCCCCTCCCAGATTGATTTTTTTTTCAGTAGGTAAAGAGGTCATCTTTATCTCAATTCTTACCTAGCCTCAATCACTGAATGGACATTGCCTCAGTCAGACTGATACCTGTTAAAGACATTAGCATAAAAAGACCAAAGTCTCCCACTATATCCATGGCTATCTCCAGGTGTACTAATCCATATCTTACCACTGGACCCAGATGGTTCTGTAGGAGAGAGCGAGGCTGGTGACTTTGCATAGTCTTCCCTCACTTACATCCAATTAACTTACATGTCATGGCATCACCTCCCTGATGTCATGGCCCTCTTCTAGAAAGAAGGATAATAACAATATAGCCACCTTTATTTTCTCTTAACAGTGAGCATAAATATAGTTTATTTAACTTCATTAAAAAAAGTAATCAACAATGTGTAGTACCACAAGATAAGTATTCATAATCATATTTTAAAGACTATAATTTACAGGTCCTTGAACACTATTTGCAACTTGTTCTAATACTTATTACTATTTCCTGGTAAGTAATTGTTATTTAATGCATCCAGTATTAAAGGATTCCATTTTAATTTATATTCCATGTGAAGATTAGATGCTGTCAAACTCTGAAAATGACAGAATAAAAGTCCCCAAAATACAAAAATTAGAGATAAAGAATGTGATATTGGTCTATCTCACTAGTCAAGAATAGCTTTATTTTCAAGATGTAGTGATTTGCATAGTACTTACCCAGTCTTCACATTTGGGGATTAGAATGAGAAACAGAAAACAGTGTACTCAATATGATCTGACCAGCTATTATGTGATTACATACATATTCTTTTGAGACCAATGCCTTAAATAAATACAAATAACCAAATTGCAGTTCTATTCCTGCTCCTTTTCCTTTTTGTCTATGTCTTTTCCTTTATAATTTCATGTTTTTTTTTAAATCACATAATTATTCTTGGGATGGAAAGAATGCTTAATTTATTTGTTTCCATTTTTACAAGGACCATGGTTGTATTAAATCATTTTGAGTCTAGATCAGAAGTCACCAAATAACAACTCTTATGCCAAATCTGGTCCAAACCTGTTTTAGTATGGGTTCTCAAGCTAAGAATGGCTTCTGCACTTTAAATAAAATTTTATTATGTTTTAAAATACAAAATCTATTGTCATCTCACTGACCCTGCAACAGTCTCCCTGTCCTTATATCATGAGAATACAATAAAGCACACTTAGACATGAACTGTGGTCCTGAAGTTTTGATTCTATTTGTTCCCTCCTGCCCATTCTATGAAATATTGGCACTCTAGGAGGATATAAACCTTGTTTGAGGTGATTCTAACTCATTTACAACTAATCAGGAGGTTATGTTCTAGGAAAATCCCTTTAGAATGGAAAAAAAGACTGTGTACATTGAATTATACTAAACTCTATTGTGGTGAGGATTGACAAGCACTGCCATTGTTTATCCTTCATTCTTGAATAGGAACAATGACATCAGGAGGTTGATGTCTTGACTTGCAAGTGACTAGATTTAAGAAAGGCAGAGCTGTGCAAAGTTATCAGTCTCATTCTCTCTGCCAGGGTCATATGAGTCCAGTGGCAAAACATAGATCAGGGTGACTGGAAATGATCTAAGATACAGTGGAGAACTTGGCCTTTTTAAGCTAAGATCTTTCCCAGATCTCAGTTTTTCTGAGGCAACACCCTTTCAATGATTTAAGGTTAGGTAAGAAATGAGGCAAAAGATGGCCTAGTTTGTCTACTGAAAAAAGAAATCATCAATACCACTCATACTGCTGTCATCATGACCATAACCATTATTATTAACATTAGTATTACTGTTGCCAATACTGATAATACAAGATGAAGTCTCTACTCAAAAAGAGATTCTTTTATTTTGATTGTTAGGTAAAATCAAATCATGATTTCAATTACAATCAGGAAATAACTCATCACTGACCAAATTGGTCATTTCTATTAACCATATGATGATCTGTCTTTAAGTAAACATCTTCTTAGAATGCATTCCTTCATTGCCACAATAACTGATGCCT
The DNA here is from genome assembly GCF_900497805.2 of Vombatus ursinus. Classification (NCBI taxonomy): domain Eukaryota; kingdom Metazoa; phylum Chordata; class Mammalia; order Diprotodontia; family Vombatidae; genus Vombatus; species Vombatus ursinus. The sequence goes on from NW_020954569.1 coordinate 15,319,326, forward strand.
TCACTAATTAGGCATTCCTCTCTATTTGGACCCCTGAAAAAGTTCCTTATTCTTACTTGCATTTAAGTATATGTCTTATTCTACTACTAAATTCATATTCATACAATCACAGAAAAAGAGTAAGAAGAGGACTTTGAAATTATCCTAACTCCTTCATTTTACAGATAAGGAAACTGAGGACTTTAGAAATTTAGTAGCTCATCCAGGTCATATTAAAATATTAAAATATATCTATCTCATCAATTTGGAGGTTCCATCAAACAATGTAGATTTCAACTCATCCATACCTTCTATATGTAGAATATTCTTCATGTCCTACCATATATCTGCCTTGGTATTTGATGCTCTCAATATTCCAGAGCCCTTCTCAGCTTTCTCCTGATTTTAAAAGACATGAAACATATATTCACACAATGAATCATTTGCAACCATTACCACATGATCAGTTCATTTCTTCTATCCTATATTTCCTTGATGTCATTTTTTACTACTATTCTTCAAAGTTCCCAATTCATTATATGTTGTAGCCTGCTTATACCCACCATGAAACCTTCCATTTCCCTTTATCTGCTATGGTGAAAACATATTGAAAACTTTCTTCAATGAAAAAAAAGTGTGAAAAAGATGGTCTAACTGTACCAGATCTCAAAGTATATTATAAAAGTGGCAATTATCAAACAATATGGTACTGACTAAGAAACAGAGTAACAGATCAGTGGAATGGATTAGGTACAAATTACTTTATAGTAAATGGCCATAGTAATATAGTATATGATAAATCCAAAGATCAAAAATTTTGTAACAAAAACTCATTATTTGGGGGCAGTTAGGTGGCACAGTGGATAGAGCACTGGCCTTGGAGTCAGGAGGACCTGAGTTCAAATCCAGCTTCAGACACTTGACACTTACTATAGCTGTGTGACCCTGGACAAGTCACTTAACCCCATTGCCTAACCATTAAAAAAACAAACAAAAAAAAAACCCCAACAACTCATTATTTGATAAAAGCTGCTGGGAAAACTGGAAAACAATATGGCAGAAATTAGGTGTAGATCAACATTTCACATCATGTGCCAATATAAGGTCCAAATTGGGTACATGATTCACACATAAAGGGTGATATCATGAGAAAATTAAGAGACCGTGGATTGGTTTATCTGCCATATTTATGGGTAAGGGAAGAATTTAGGACTAAGAAAACACAGAGAGCATTACAAAATGTAAAATAGATAATTTTGATTATATAAAATTAAAAAGTTTTTGTACAAATAAAACCAATGGAACCAAATTTATAAGTAAAGCAGAAAACTGGAGAAAATTTGCAACAAATATCTCTGATAAAAGCCTTATTTCTCAAATATATAGAAAATAGAATTAAATTTATAAAAAAATAGAAGTTATTTCCCAATTGATAAATGACCAAAGGATATGAACAGGCAATTTTCAGACAAAAAAATCAAAGCTATCTATAGTCATATGAAAAAATGAGGTCATGACCCACAGTTTAAGAAGTGCTATAAGGGTCACAAGTTGAAAAAGTTTAAGAAGCTTTGCTCTAAATCACTATTAATTAGAGAAATGTAAATTAAAACAACTCTGAGGTACCACCTCACACCTATCTGATTGGCTAATATGACACAAAAGTGAAGTGTTGGATATTGGAGGGGATGTAGGAAAACTGGGACACTAATGCACTGTTGGTGGTATTGTGAACTGATCCAAACATTTTGGAGAGCAAATTGGAACTATGCCCAAAGGGCTTAAACTGGGCATACCCTTTGATCCAGAAATACCACATTTAGGTCTATATTCCAAAGACATTAAAAAAGGGGGGGAAGAATCTACTTATACTAAGATATTTATAGCAGCTCCTTTTGTTGTGGCTTAGAATTGGAAATCTAAGGGATGCCCATCAATTGGGGAATGGCTGAACAAGTTGTGGTATATGAATGCAAGGGAATACTATTGTGCTATAAGAAAGGACAAGAAGGATGATCTCAGAAAAACCTGGAAATATTTACATGAACTGATGCTGAGTGAAGTGAGTAGAACCAGGAGAACATTGTACACAATAACAGTAACATTGTGGGATGATCAGCTTTGATGGACATGGCTCTTCTCAGCAATACAATGATCCAGGACAATTCCAAAGGACCAATGATGAAACTTATTATCTGCCTCCAGAGAAAGAACTGATATTGCTTAAGTACAAGCTGAGGCATGCTATTTTTCACTTTCTTTACTCCATTTTTTTCCTTTTATTTGAGTCTTCTTGTACAAAATGACTAATATACAAATGTTTTACAAAATTAAACATGTATAACCTATATCTGATTTTTTACATGCTCAGGGAGGAGGGAGAGTAGGGAGGAAGGGAAGGATAGCATTTGGAACTCAAAACTTTAAATAATGTTTAAAATGGGGAAAAGAGTACTAAAAATTGAATTTAATTGAAAATATGTTGTCCAGCCTGAATGCCTCTCTTGACTTTTGCCTTCATAAGAGTGGTTAGGAAAACCAAACCAAACCAAACAAACAAACAAACAAAAACAACAAAAGACCTAAAGCTTTTTTGTAGGGAAATGGATTAAGAGTAACAATCAGACTGAATTCTCATCTAGATGAGATCCTTGAATCCTCACCTTCTTCAAGGGATTGATTCCAAATTCCATATGAGGACATTCGCTGTCCACTTTTTCATTAGAGGTTAAGATATTGTTCACAAGAAGAAAGTCCTCTCAATTGTTGAAGGGAGTAGCCAAGGTAAGAATTGAATAATAGCTATTCTAGAATTTTAATCCAAAACATATTGTAATCTTTTAAATTTTTTTAAAGATTCCTATAAAATGTTACCTCAGATCTTCTGGGTAAAGAAACATATTGGATGGCATGAGGGAATTATTTGAGTTTAGATCTCTCTCTCCCTCTCTCTCTCTCCCTCCCTCCCTCCCTCCCTCCCTCTCTCTCTGTCCCTCCCCCCTCTCTCCCTACTCCCCCTCCAATTTAGAAATTGCTTGGACAGCAAGTAAATTAAATGAAAAATTTCAGGCAGTTTGATGACTAAAACAGTACAGTATTAATATTTTTTCTTGAAATATACTTGTGTTTCATTCTTTGGAGATCATTGTATTCTATATTTCAGTCATACAACAACACACATGAAAATCTAACATTGAAAATTAAAGGAACTTATTTTGGCAGAGAGGCTTAACTACATTAAAGTTATTTTTCTTATATGATAGGGTCAGTCTATCTTAATTCCTTCTCTTTATTAGTTCTGGAATAAACTTGTCCAGCCCATGAACACACTGGCAATGAATAGCAGAACTGAATTTTGAACTCAGCCCCTCTGGCTTCAGAGCCACTTTGCTTTCTGCCACATTATACTGCTCATTAGTAAGTTCTTGAAAATTTTTTTTTGTAAAATTATTTAATTAATTCCCCCTGTTTCTCAAGGTTAGCAAATGAAAATTAAAATATCATGCATCCAACACTAGTATACAAGATATATTTAAACAATTTTATATAACTTTCCTTCAAAGTAATCACTTTAATATTTTTTCTTTTAGAATTGCCAACAGAGGTGCTTTATGAGGTATGAAGGAACATAAGTCCTATTCATTTAACCAAGAATACATATTACCCAGCTTAATCACCATTGTAGTGACTAGATCTGGATAAATTATAAGGCAAAGTCTTTTCACAATTAATTACATGTTGAAAAAGTGAGGATTTATTACTATTTAGGACATGGACTTTTGTAGTCATCTGATCCAGGAACCAACATCCTCTATCTCTCTCTCTCTCTCTCTCTCTGTCTCTCTCTGTCTCTCCTTCTCTCTCTCTCAATCTGTCTCTCTCTCTGTCATTCACTCTTTCTCTTCATAATTTAATCTATGCAAGTGAATAATTTTTCCTATCAGTTTAGATGAGCAAATTGTTCTGTAACTTCTAATCTTACAGAATTGCCTTGGGAAAAAAATAACTCCCTCCATTCTTTTCAGAGTTGTGAGATTATAGTTGTGAAACTTCATAAATATCCCAAACTTAATTGATATGTTGTTTAGTTTTCCTGATGTGCTTTTTCATTTATAAATTTTTAGCTTTTTTGTTTTTTGTTACCAGAGATAATTTTCCCAGTAGGAAAGGACAAGGAATATGTTCAAAAACAAAGGTGATGAAAAATGAATGATATCAATAAAATAAAATAATGTTTGATCAATTAATATGAAAAATTACATAGGAAGAAAATTAGTTATTTGTACTTTTTTCTTAATAACCTAATCCAAAAATAATCATAATTTTATAAAGTTTGATCTTTTTCAGCCTATACTGAACATTTCTTATTCTTTGCCTTTGTTACTGTCATTCTTTTGTACTGGTTTTCACCCCCAAAACATCATAGATTTTATGTTGAGCAATACAAGTTGACATAAAAAGGAAATATGATGTCTTATTTATAACTTTCAACAAAACACCACAGCTGTAACTCAAGGTCTTGATTCTTTAGGAGAATATATGAAATCCTTAATCTGCCTTAAGCAGTTTTATGATGTCAGCAATGGAACCACCTCACTGAATCCTAATTACATTCAATCCCAAACCATATTTTATTCCCTGGTTTAAAATCTAATCCCTCCCAAAGAAGCAGTAGAATTTCTGAAATCATATTAAATACAATCCTATTTCCACAACTGACAAAATATATTTCCTGAACTCTGTTGTTTTATGTCATACCATGTTCTTTTTCATTTCACTGTACCCCCATGTATTGGTATGGGATTTCAGCAACCAATGTCAAATCAACCTTCAGAAAGCACATTAAACAAAGGTACCATTCATTGCCTTGCCAGTTGAAATAAAGGTTTGATCACCATATCATTGAGATTTTTAAAACTAGCATAAATGATCACTGGCAACCATGTAGTTATACCCAACCTTCTCCATGTGTAAAATATTCACTATTTAATTAGGTCATACTGTAAATTTTTATTGTGATGTGGGGGAGGATTCAATGAGTCTACAGCGAGTACTAAATTTGCTCACATTTACTCACATCTAATTTATTCTCCTTATAATATTGGGCATGTAAAATATATACAAAGCCATAACATCAAAGTGTCACAATAATTCTGCTTCAAAGCCCTTTAAAACTATGGACTCAAACATTTATACCTATATACTGAGTGTGTATTAGTCTCTATCCTACTTTCATACACATATATTTTGTAATAGTGAATTTTAAAAAATGAATCTTTAGTTTGGGTGATTATGCTGGATTGAAACTATATTACTTTTAGGTATTAAGAAATTTAGAGGGAAAAATAATGACTTTAACAAAGCTATGTAGGTGAAGAAGTTGATCTCATAGAGTAATTCTAGACAAAAACTTGGAAAAAAGTGACATTGACATATCACATCTGAACAATGAAATTTAAAGTTAGAAAGTGACACAAAGTGTATGGGCTAAAAGTAATTTTCCCTCTTCCCCAGAAAATAGTTTAAAAAAATGGCAGAATGTGATCACTAGGTCCTGTGGTTATCTCTTGTGTGTGAAAAGTATGTTTTTATTGTATAAGACATCTTGTCATTTTCTCAGCCTCTGTTTCTCCTTCTTTTTAAACTTTTTTTGTTTAAAAGTCTTTTTGAAGTAAGGGGTGGGGTAGAGATGTTTACTTCTTGTGTCTCTCTGTTTTAGAGAATTAATTCTTTTTGTTTTACCTTTCTCTCTTGGCATATTGTTGCTGTTCAGTCTTTTCAGCACTATCCAAATTTTTGACCCTTCATTCAAGATTTTCTTGGCAAAGAAACTTAAGTGGGTTGCCATTTCCTTTTCTAGCTCATTTTACAGATGAAGAACTGAGGCAAACAGGGGTAAGTGACTTGCCCAGGGTCATCCATCAAGTATTTGAGGCCACATTTGAACACATGAAGATGAGCCTTTCTGACTCCAGGCCCCACACTTTATCCACTCTGCCATCCAGCTGCCCTATAGATTTCTGCTAAATACTGAGCCCTTATGATAGGAGGTATCAATATATCAAGTGATAAATTATATGCAAATAAATATTTTAACAATGAAGACATCACCAAAGCATCAGGCACATAGGTATTGAATGCGTCCTTGCCAAAATTCTCCCATCAGATGACAAAGATAATGTTTACTCCTCTTTCATACTGTCCACTACAGATAGTAGACCCTCAAAAGTAAAGCTGTTGTTTAATTGCTCAAATTAAAAAAAAAAAAACAAAAAGCAATAAGCTGAATTTTCTTCAAAGGCAACTCAAATAACTTACATTACATCAAAATGTTTATGGATTTTTATAGAGATACTACAAACTGGTATAGAAAGATAAATTATTTATCCTCTTCATACTGGACATTCTTATAACTAAAATAAAGAAAATGAATTTAACTGCTATCAATAAAACACTGATGCTTTTAAATCACAAAATAAGTAAAATTGATCACATTTTTATTATTTTTAAAATATTTTTAAAATGTCAGTACACACAGATATTCTGCCCTTGGTATAATTTGACACTGAATTCATGTCAATATTAAACAAGTCATTTGGAAAAATAAGCAAAAGAGGAGTCTTACCAAATCCATTTCATGACACAAATATGCTTTTGACACCTAAACCAGGAAGATAAAAAACAGAGAAAGAAAATTGTAGACCAATTTCCCTATTGAATATTGATGCATATATATTTTTAAATACTAGCAAGGAGGAGGCAGAGCCAAGATGATAGAGTAAAGACAGGGGGCTCACCTGAGCTCTCCCCCAAACCCCTCCAAAGACTTTTTTTAGGGGGTTAACTTAATTTATTTTTTGTATTAGACAAAGTGCTAGGTGGAGCCTGGGTTATGAAACCGAAGCTTCCTGACTCTCTGGCCTCTTTGTTCCTTCACATTCAGTGCTTCTTGCTTCTTTAACCTCTTCATTTTTTTGTACTTCCTGGAAAACCTTAATACAAAAAGCCTTCTTAGCCACCCACTGATAGTGTGCAGGCTAGTAATACAGAGGAGGAATCATGTATTTGATGACCAGTTCTTTACATATCTTCTCAAACACCTCAAAGTTGGTCTGCCAAAATTTCTTGAGTAGCTTCTTTCTCTGGTCAATGGTCATAAGCAGGGATCATTTGAGAGCCATGTTCTTTTGATGCTTCTGTATGTGTTCTTCATAGTTTCAGATATTGACTGTCAATTTTTATAACTGGAGCTTCCAGGGATGTTGTATCTTCTGGGCTTAGGGTGATCTGAGTTAGAAACTGCTCTGTCTTTATCTTCATTTTCTCCTTCTGGTTTTCCATTTCCAGAGAGAAGAATCTTTTCACAGCATCATTGACACCATCAACTCCTGGGACATGTTGATAATCTTTCAGCAGCATGGAGGAAGGCAGGTCATCCAACTGGCTGGACTGGGTAACTGGTTTCTTATCTGCATAGCCTCAGGCTGTGTGGAGGAGGAGGCCATTTCCCAGGGGTTGCAGGGAGCATGGAGGCCCAACAACCACTCTGGTCATTGACCCTAAAGGCCAGGGCCTGAACGTTGCCCAACAGGAGCACCCTCTGTGCTGCCCTGAACATCTTGGCCCCTCTGGCCCCTGAGTTGCTCCCCAGACTGGCCTCAAGCCTCTCTGCTGCCACTGAACACCAGGGAGTGAACAGACAACTCCCATGGGTTCAGCCATCTTGGCCCAGGATCCCTCCAAAGACTTTTAAAAGTGACTCTAAACAAATTCTAGAGCAGCAGAACCCACAAAAAGATGGAGTGAGACAAATTTCCATACCAAGACAACTTGGAAGGTCAGCAGGAAAGATCTGTTGTGCCAGGGTGAGAGAGGAGCATACTATAGTGCAGGCAGTGCCAGCATAGCCCTGGCCACAAGCAAACCAAGAGCAGGCCTTGGAAGAGACTGAATCAGCAGCAGGAGCAGGGGCAATGACTGCTTCTAGAATTGTAAGTCTACAGATTGTAAGGGGGTCAAACAACTGCTCAGAAGATTACAGGGGTCTTATCTTATTAACATTCAGGCAGGATTCTGTTGCTTTGCCCATATTTAGAAAATCTGACTTTCAAATACAAGACTCAAGAGAAGCATAAAAAGGTAAACAGGAAAAGGAAATCATAAGGGACTTAATAATTTTAAATTGTTTACATTCCTACATGGGAAGATGATATTTGTAACTCATAGGACTTTTCTCATTATTAGGGTAGTTTGAAGGAGTATGTAGAGACAGAGGATACAGAATATAAAGAGAAAATATCTAAAAAATAAAATTAAGGGGTGAGAGAGGAATGTACTGGAAGAAAAAGAGAGTGAGAAGTAGAATGGAGTAAATCATCTCATGTAAAAGAAACAAGAAAATGATTTACAGTGGAAGGGAGAGGGGAGAGGTGAGAGATAGTGAATGAATGTTACTCTTACCAGAATTGGCTCAAAGGGGGATTAACATACACACTCACGAGAGCCAAGATTTTGGAGTAAGAACACAATTTGAAGGAGCACAACTCCAGGAGGCAAAGCTCCAGGCTGACAAACATCCTCCAGTAGCCAAACATTTGAGCGCAAGGTCCAGGTGGGTAGAAGTCAAACATTTGAGTTTAAGGCCTGGGAGAGCAAGAGCCAAACAAAGGAGGGCAAGGACTGGGTGATCAGGCATCCCTCAGGGACCAGACTCCCCAGACCCACCCCAAGAGTTCCAGTATTGCTGATTCCAGCCGAACATCAGGTAAGCTGCCAGAACCCTACAGCTTCCAACTGCCAGCACCTGAGGCCCCAGCACACAAAGCCAGGGACAAAGCCATGGGCTCCCAGCACAATAAGCTTGAGTCAGTGTCCCCTATTCTTCAGCAGGAGGGCTCAATTTTTTTTAAAGTCAGGAAATAAGGAAACACCATGAGCAAAAAACAGAAACAATGACAATAGATTCTTATTGTGGGGGCAGGAAAGACCAAGGGAGAAATTCAGAAGAGGACAACATTGTCAATATACCCACATCTGAAACCTGAAAAGCGAATATAAACTGGTCTCAAACCCAAAAAACCTTCTTGGAAGAGCTCAAAAAGAATTTTAAAAGTCAAATAAGAGAGGTAGGAGAAAAATTGGAAAAAGAAATGAGAGGTATGCAAGACAGAGTCAATAATTTGGAAAAGGAAGGACAAAAATTAGCTGTAGAAAACAAGTCTTTTTTTTTAGAAAACAAATCTTTAAAAAATACAATTGGCCTAATGGAAAAAGAGGCAGAAAAACTCATTGAGGAGAACTCCTTAAAAAGTAAAATGGACCAAATGGAAAAGGAAGTACAAAATCTAATAGAAGAAAACAATTTGTTAAAAATTAGAACTGGGCAAGTGGAAGCTAATTATTCTATGAAAGAGTGAGAAACAGTCAAACAGAAATAAAAAAATGAAAAAAAATAGAAGAAAATGTAAAATACCTCATTGGTAAAATGACTGATCTGGAAAATATATCCAGTATAAAGAATTTAAAAATTATTGGTTTACTTGAAAATCATGATAAAAAAAGAGTCTGGACAAATCTTTCAGGAAATCATCAAGGAAAACTGCCCTGAGGTCCTAGAACCAGAGAGTAAAATAACCATAGAAAGAATGCACTGATCACCTCCTGAAAGAGATCCCAAATTGAAAATGCCAAGGAATATAGTAGCTAAATTCCAAAATTACCAGGTCAAAGAGAAAATATTGCAAGTAGCCAGAAAGAAACAGTTTAAATATCATGGAACCACAGTCAGGATTATGCGGGACCTTGCAGCTTTTACCATAAAAAGATTCTAGGGTGTGGAATATGATATTCTGTAAGGCAAAGGAGCTTGGATTACAAGCAAGGATCAACTACCCAGAGAAATTGAGTATGATCTTTCAGGGGAAGAGATAAACATTCAACCAAAGAGGGGACTTCCAAACCTTCCTGATGAAAAGACCAGAGCTCAACATAAAATTTAATCTTCAAATACATGACTCAAGAGTGGCATAAAAAGTTGAACAGGACAGAAAAAAAAATAAAACATGTTATTAATAAGGACAAACTTTTTACATCCCTTTGAGGGATGTAAACTTGAAACTCTTGAGAACTGTATTGTTGTTACATCATTTAAAAGGGATATACACATATGGAGGGGGTGGATATAAGTAGACTTTGATGTGATGATAAAAAAATTCTAATTAAGTGTGTTAAGTGGGTCTAAGTAAGTGGATTGAATGCATCTAATTAAGGGATTGCACTGGAAGAAAAGGAAGAAAGAGGAAGACAAGGGTAAATTACATTACATGAAAAGGCACAAAAACCTATTACAGTAGGGGGAAAGAAGGGAGAAAGATGAGCATTGTTTGAACCTTACTCTAATCAGATTTGGTTTAAAGCAGGAATAACATAATCAGTTAGGTATAGAAATATGACTTACCCAATAGGAAGTAAAAGGGGAAAGGCAAAAGAAAAGGGAGGGAGCTAATAGAAGGTAGACCAGACTGAGGGAGGTGGTTGTCAAAAAGCAAAACACTAGTGATGAGGGAAAGAGAGAAAGGAGAAATAAAGGCATAAATGGGGGAAAATAGGATGGAAAGACACAGATAGTAATCATAACTGTGAATGTGAATGGGATGAACTCTCCTACAAAACAGAAATGGATAGCAGAATGGATTAAAAATCATAATCCTACAGTATGTTGTTTACAAGAAACACATTTGAAACAGAGGGATACACACAGGGTAAAGGTGAGAGGCTGGAGTAGAATATATAATTCTTCAGCTGAAGTAAAACAAAAAAAAAAGCAGGGGTAGCAATCCTGATCTCAGACAAAGCAAAAGTAAAAATAGATCTTCTTTAAAGTGATAAGGAAGGAAAATATATCCTGCTTAAAGGTACCACAGACAATGAAGTAATAGCCTAACTAAACATATATGTATCAAGTGGTATAGCATCCAAATTTTTAGAGAAGTTCAGGGAGTTATAGGAAGAAATAGACAGCAAAACTGTACTAGTGGGGGACTTCAACCTCCCCCTTTCTGACTAGATAAGTCTAAGCAAAAAATAAACAAGAAACAAGTTAAGGAGGTTAATAGAATTTTAGAAAAGTTATCTATGTTAGACCTCTGGAGAAAATTGAATGGGGATGGAAAGGAATACAATGTTTTTTTCTCAGCAGTACATTGCACGTACACAAAAATTGACTATGCAATGGTCCTAAAAACCTCACAATCCAATGCAGAAAGACAGAAATAATAAATGCATCCTTTTCAGATCATGATGCAATAAAAATTATATGCAATAAAGGGCCATAGAAAGATAGACTAAAATTAATTGAAACTAAATAATTTAATCCTAAAGAAAGAATGGGTCAAACAAAACATAGAAAAAAAATCAATAATTTCATCCAAGAGAATGACAACAATGAGACAACATATCAAAATTTATGGGATGCAGTGAAAGCAGTTCTTAGGGGAAGTTTTTTTTTATCTCTCAATGCTTACATGAATAAAATATAGAAAGCAGAGATCAAGGAATTGGGCATGCAGCTAAAAAAAAAAACTAGAGAAAGAACAAATTAAAAATCCTCAATTAAACACCAAATTAGAAATACTGAAACCAAATCAGAGATTAATAAAATTGAAATTAAGAAAATTATTGAAATAATAAATAAAACTAAGAGCTGGTTTTATGAAAAAAAGCAATAAAATAGATAAATCTTTGGATAATTTAATTTAAAAAAAGAAAGAAGAAAACCAAATTACCAGTATTAAAAATGAAAAGGGTGAATCCACCAACAATGAAGATGAAATTAAAACAATAATTAGTAACTATTTTGCCCAACTGTGTGCCAATAAATTTGACAATCTTAGTGAAATGGATGAATATTTACAAAAACACAAATTGTCCAGATTAACAGAAGAGAAAGAAAAATACTTAAATAACCCCAATACAGACAAAGAAATTGAAGAAATTATCAATGAGCTCTCTAGGAAAAAAAAATCTCCAGGGCCAGATGGATTTACAAGCAAATTCTAGCAAACACTTAAAGAACAATTAATTCCAATACTATACAGCCTATTTAGAAAAATAGTCAAAGAAGGAGTCTTACCAAATTCTTTTTATGATACAATATGGTGCTGATACCTAAACCAGGAAGAGACAAAACAGAGAAAGAAAATTATAGACCAATTTCCGTAATGAATATAGATGCAAATTTTTAAATAAAATATTATCAAATAGAGTACAGCAACTTATCACAAGAACAATACACTATGACCAGGTAGGATTTATACCAACAATGCAGAGCTGGTTCAATATTGGGAAAACTATCAACATAATTGATCATATCAACAATAAAACTAACAGAAACCACATGATATCTCAATAAATGCAGAAAAAGCTTTCAAAAAAATATAACACCCATTCCTGCTAAAAACATTAGAGAGCATTGGAATAAATGGAGTCTTCCTTAAAATGATAAATAGCATTTACCTAAAACCTTCAGCAAGCATCGTATGTAATGGGGACAAGTTAGAAGCATTTCCAATAAGATCAGGGGTTAAACAAGAATGTTCATTATCACCACTGTTGTTCAATATCGTACTGGAAATGTTAGCTTTAGCAATAAGAGAACAAAAAGAAATTGAAGGTATTAGAATAAGTAAAGAAGAAACAAAGCTATCACTTTGCAAATGATACAATCATATACCTTGAGAATCCTAAAGATTCAAGTATAAAAAAAAAAACCTACTTGAAATAATAAACAACTTTAGCAAAGTTGCAGGCTATAAAATAAACTGACATAAATCAGCAACATTTCTATATATTACCAACCAAGCCCAATAGCAAGTGATAGAAAGAGAAATTCCATTTAAAGTTACTCTAGACAGTATAAAATATTTAGAAATCTACCTGCTGAAACAAACCCAGGACTATATGAACCGAATTACAAAATACTTTTTGCAAAAAATGTCAAATCTAAGTAACTGGAAAAAATATAATTTGCTCATAGGTAGGCCAAGCTAATAGAATAAAAATGAAAATTCTACCTAAGTTAATTTACTTATTCTGTTCCATGCCAATCAAACTACCAAATATTTTATACAGCTAGAAAAAATAATAACAAGATTCATTTGGAATAACAAAAAGTCCTCAATATCAAGGGAACTAATGAAAAGAAATGCTAGGGAAGGTAGCCTAGCATTTTCATATCTTAAAATGTGTAATGAAGCAGCAATTATCAAAACTACTTGGTACTGGCTAAAAAATAGAGTAGTGGATCAGTGGGATAGGTTAGGTATGCAAGACACTGGAGTTAATGACTATAGTAACCTACTGTTTGATAAACCCAAATAACCCAGCTTCTGGGATAAGAACTAACTATTTGACAAAAAAACTGAGGGAAAAACTGGAAAAGAGTATGGCAGGAACTAGGCATAGACCAACATCTTATATCTTATACCAAAAGAAAGTCAAAATGGGTTCACAATTTAGATATAAAGGCTGATACTATAAGCAAACTGGGAGAGCAAGGCATAGTTTACCTGTCAGATTTATGGAGAATAGAAGAATTCTTGATCAAATGAGATAGAGAACATCATGAAATGCAAAATGAATAATTTTGATTATATTAAATAAAAAACTTTTGCAAAAAGTCAATGCAACCAAGGTTAGAAGGGAATTTTTACAACTAGTGTCTCTAATAAGGGCCTCATTTCTAAAATAGAGAACTGAGTCAAATTTATAAGAATACAAGTTAATCCTCAATTGATAAATAGTAAAAGGATATGAACAGGCAGTTTTATGATGAAGAAATCAAAGCTAGCTATAAGTATTTAAGAAGTGTTCTAAATCATTTTTTTCTTTTTTTTTTGGCTAGGCAATGGGGTTAAGTGGCTTGCCCAGGGTCACACAGCTAGTAAGAGTTATGTGTCTGAAGCCAGATTTGAACTCAGGTCCTCTTGAATCCAGGGCTGGTGTTCTATCCACTGTGCCACCTAGCTGCCCTACTAAATCACTTTTGATTAGATTAATACAAATTAAAACAACTCTGAGGTACCTCATCATACCTATCAGATTGGTTAATGTGACAAAACAGGGAAATGATAAATGTTGGAGAAGATGTGGCAAAATTGGAACACTAATACATCACTGGTGTAGTTGTGAACTGATCCAACCATTTTGGAGAGCAATTTGGAACTATGCCCAAAGGGCTATAAAAGTGTGCATATCTTTTGATATGGTAATAGCACTTCTAAGACTGTATTCCAAAAAGATCATAAAAACAGGAAAAGGACTCGCATGTACAAAAATATTTATAGCAGCTCTTTCTGTGGTGGCAAAGAAGTGAAAATTGAAGGGATGCCCATCAATTGGGGAATGGCTGAACAAGTTGTGATATGTGAATGTAATGGAATACTATTTTACTATAAGAAATGATTAGCAAGCAGACTTCAGAAAAACCTGGAAAGACTTGTATGGTCTGATGCTGAGGAAAGTAAGCAGAACCAAGAAAATATTGTACACAGTAACAGCCACATTGTGTGATGAATTAAATTTGATAGACTTGAAGTTCTAGAACAAGAGGGTAAAGTGGAAAAAAAAATCCAATCATCACCACCGAAAAGAAATCCCAGGAGGAAAACTTATAGGAATATTTTAGTCAAGTTTCAAAGCTCCCAAGTTAAGGAAAAAAATATTACAAATAACAAGGAAAAAAAAATTTAAATACTGTGGAGTTACAATTGAAATTACAAAAGACCTAGCAGCTTGTATACTGCTGCTAGACCATAGGTCTTTATATTATATTTTGAATAGCAAAATATCTTGGGTTGTAACCAAAAATGACTTACTTAGCAAAATTGAGTATAAACTTGAAAAAAAGACATTTATTGAACTAAAAATCTTTCAGGTATTTATCACAAAAAGTTCAGAACTTAATGAAAAATTTGACATATAAGTTCCAGTAGAAATATAAGGTAAACATTAAAGACCAGTTATATGGACCTCAACTAAGTCAAACCATCTACTTATTTGTGAAAATGTTATCAGTACTCTTAAGACTCTCATTATTACTTAGGTAGTTTGGAAAAAAAAAGTTGACATTGAGCTGAGTATGGTGGGATGATTCTAAAAAAAATGCTTAGGAAAAGGTAAAAAGGAGTAATTGTCTCACACAAATGAGGTATGAAAGGAAGCATTGACACAGACAAAGCAGGTGGGGGTAGAGGGCTGGTAGTTCTGGAACCTTACTCTCAACTGATCTGAGTTAGAACAACATGTACATATAGAAAAATATGAAAATCTCAGTTTATAAAGAAATAAGAAGGCAAGGGGACATGTTAAGGGATAGACTATGAGAAGAGTGTGTGGATTAAAATTTAGGAGGGTTGTGGGGGACAGGATAAGGGAAGGACTCTTAGAGGAGTTGGTAGAGGAATGGGACCCTAAGTGTAGTGGATAAGGCCTGAATCCCTCATAAGGGTGTAGATTAGGGAGGTAGTAGATAGAAGTAAATTATAAGTGTGAGGAGGGATAGGGTAAAAAGAGAGACTGAGAAGGACAATAATGAGGAAAAGTATGATAGTGGAGAATACACAAATAGTAATTTGGTGACAAATTCAAGTTCTCTGACTTTCCTTGAAATTTAATTTCTGCAAATATCTTTCCAACCGATTAGAGGAAGGTCAGCTTTTTATATGTAGAATTGGTGTGTGTGTGTGTGTGTGTGTGTGTGTGTGTGTTTTCTGGATTTTCTACTTGCAATCATCTAAAGATGTAGTCATGAGTGAGTGCTCCCAAGTTCTTGTGTCTGCTATTAGACCAATGAGTTTCCTCGAGGGCTATAGATGGTGGATTTGAGATAAGATATGAAAAAACTAAGGATTCTCAGAAGTGGAAGTAAAGAGACACTGTTTTACATGCATGAGGGGTGAGAGTGGGGGTAGTAAAACCCAATAACTGGGTAAAGAAAAATATCAAAGAAAAATATCTGTGTTCAGAACCTCCATTTGAGAAAGCACTCAAGGCAGCCATTCTCACATCTAAGGTGACACTTCTTCTAACACCATAGACTTCTCTACCTCTGTCCCATCTGCCGTTATAAGTAGATAGTGCCTCCAGTCTTTAATTCATCTTCTCTATTTGGTGAGAGGACATACACACACACACACACACAAATATATATATATACGCATACATACACATATACACATAAATACATACACACACATAGATACATGTACTTATATACACATACATGTACTTAGATATCTATACTCATACTCATACATACATATATACATTCATATGCATCTATGTAAGACCATACTATACTTGTCCTCTGTTTCTCTGAGAGTGGATAACATCTTCCTTCAAAGGTCCCAGTATTTCCATATTTTTCTAAGTCCATCAACTTATTGTTGCCTATACCACAGCAATCTTCCAACCTTATACTGTCTAATTATTTTAAATAGTCAAAGACAGGGTGGGGAACCTGTGACCTCAAAGCTACATGTGGCCCTCTAGGTCCTCAAGTGCAGCCCTTTGACTGAATCCAACTTTATAGAACAAATCCCCTTAATAAAAGGATTTGGTCTGTAAAACTTGGACTCAGTCAAAAGGTTGCACCCAAGCACCTAGAAGGCCACATGTGGCCTCAAAGCCACAGGTTCCCCACCCCTGGTCTAAAACAATATTGATTAATATGGCTGACAGTGTAGTTTCCTTATTTTTCTCTCCCAATTAAGTTTATTTTAGCTTTAACTTTGTCTGAGATGATTACTACTCCTGTTTTTTCCCTA
This sequence comes from Vombatus ursinus, assembly GCF_900497805.2. Lineage (NCBI taxonomy): Eukaryota > Metazoa > Chordata > Mammalia > Diprotodontia > Vombatidae > Vombatus > Vombatus ursinus. Next base: position 15,336,128 of record NW_020954569.1, read on the forward strand.
ATAAATTCTACTCCTGATCTTTATTTTATGTTTTGTATATCTCTTATTTCCTAACTCTCTTGACTCCTTTACTTTACTTTTACCCTCTACCTTGCCCTTCTATTAGTTAACCTACTTCCTCACCAAAGATCCTTTCCTTACCTCTCCCCATCTAAAATTCCTCCTTGATCCTCTCCCACCTCCCTATCCCCTTAGCCTTTCATTTCTTTCTAAACTTAGAAGACTTTCATGCCCTTCTAGATATTTATGTATTGTTCCCTCTTTAATCCATTCCTGATGAGTGTAGGGTTCCAGAATTACCAGCCTTTGTCCCCCATCTAATTCCTCTGTATCAGTTCTTCCTCCGGCATCTCATTTGTGTAAGCTAATTTTTTTTTACCTTTTCCTAGACAATTTACTTTTTGGATCACATCTTACTCAGCTTTACCCTAAACTTGCAACCTCAAACAGTCTGTCCTTATTGAGTCCCTTGTAATTAGTTTTTGATATTTATCTTGGAACTGGTATGTCAAATTTTCTATTTATTTCTAGTCTTTTTTTGCAACAAAAGTCTGACAATTAATTGATTGTCAATTTTTTTTTCATTCAGGATTATGCTTAATGTTGCTGGATATATTTTCTGTCACAACGCTAATTCTTTTGCTCTTTGATAATGTTCTAAAACCTGTGGTCTTTTAAGGCAGCTGTTGCTAGGTCTTTTGTGATTCTAATTATGCCTCCACCACATTTGAATTGTTTCTTTTCTTGCTGCTCATAATATTTTCTCCTTAATCTGGGGGTTTCTAGATATGATATTCATATAGGTTTTACTTGTAGGATCTCTTTCAGGTGGTGGTCAGTGGATTTTTTCTATTTCTACTTTCCCCTATTGTTCTAATACTTCAGGAAAATTTTCTTTAATTATTTCTTGTATTATTGTATCCAGATTGTATTTTTTCTTTTGATCATTGTTTTCAGGTAGTCTAATTATTCTTATATTTTTTCTTCTTGATATGTTCTCCAGATCACTTGTTTTTCTTGTGAGATGTTTCACTTTACCTTCTTTTTTTTCATTCTTCATATTCTGTTTTGTTATTTCTTGGTCTCTTATAACTTGCTGGCTTCCCCTTGCCCAATTGTAATTTTCAAGGAGTCATTTTTTTCCTTAAGATTCTGGATCTCCTTTTCTATTTGATTGATTTTCTTTTCATAATCTTCTTGTTTTTCTTGGATTGTTCTCATTTTTAAAATAAAAATTTCCTCGATTTCTTTTATTTTTTTAAAAGTCTTTTTAAAGTTCTTCTATGAATTCTTTATGCAGGTAACTCTGTGGGATTCTCTGTAGGGTAGAAAAGGCTTTTTTTTTTTTTTTTTGCTTCAACAACCTCCTCTGAAGAACTCTGGTCTCCTCTAGTCCCATAGTAACTTTTTATGGTTGGGTTCTTTATCCTTTGCCTGCTCATTTTTTAATAACAGCTTTCTATTTTAATTACTTGTAGTCCTAAGGTATGGGGGTTAGTTTCTTTGGCCTCAATTCCTTCAATTCTCCCCTCTGGATTAGAACTGAAATCAAGAATTCCACCATCCAATAAGTGCCCACAGCCAGAAGTGTCCCTGCCCCATTGCTTCTGCACTTACCATGTGTGTGCTGGTTTCTTCTTGCCCAGAACCACCTCTCAGTAGCACAGCTGGATCAAGCATTCCTTATCAGCAGAGATTCCCTCAATTTTCCTCTGCTCAGAAGTCCAACTCTCCACAGTGTCAGGAGGTGAAAATCTCTGTGACTGGGGCTGAAGCCACCTCCCAACCCAGCTAGCCCTAGGGCTTGGCACTTGCTGCTTCAGTGGAACTAACCTAAAGGCATTTACCTTTCACAGGGACCAATCTTCAGATCTTCTTTGGTTGTTCCAGGAGGACCACTGTTCTGTCCCAAGTCCTGTTTATTTTTACCACTCTACATTTTCACCCTGAAGCACTGTTTTGTCTTATTTGTGGAGAAAATCTGGAGAGCTTGGGATTTCCTGATCTACTCCACCATCTTCCCAGAATCCTCTCTATGCATATTCAAGAATTTCTTCAAAGCTAGGTTAAATAAAGCCCAAGTGCTCAAGATGTTTGTTATTGTATGTTGATAATTAGATCTTCTTAATTCCTTTAAGACATCTATTTATTATTTTATCTGTATGTGTAATAAAAAGGATTTTAAGCATATAGTTTGTTGAATTAAGATGAAAATGGGGTGTCTACCTCTTTGTCTTATTTGTGGGAAAATGTATCTGCTATTTTTATTTAGTATGCTTTATATCTTTCTAACAAGAATATTAATGAAATATTCCAGCCACTTACCATTAATTTCCATCTATCTGGAAATTACTTGAAAAGTAGCTTGAAAACATTTCATAAATATTTAAGAAACATATTGGCATACTACTTCAGAAAAGAAAAACCATTGCTTCATGTAGTAAGTCTCGTGATAACTTCAGAAATCACACTATATAGCATTATCATTAATTCCATCTGTTTGGTCTTGTATTTTTTCACAATTAAAAGTAACACAACTTTGCAGGTTACTTTTTTTTAAGCTACTGACATCCTACTGGAGCTGGCAAGAAACTTGTTCCCACTGTTCTCAATGTGAAAACATTTCTTGAGTACAACCAACTTCCTATATATAACTAACAGCAGTGTTTCCTTCTAGAGGTCAGATGAGACACCTTAACCCAAACGCAGTCTTTTATTAGGATGTTAAAGAATAGTCAGTGTAGTACAGAGAAAAGGATGCTGGATTGGAGTCATAGGAACTGGCTTCAAAGCCTAGCTCTCTGACTTACTTCCTTTGAGACACTGAAGAAAATCATTTAACCTCCCAGGACTTAAGATTATTCATCCATAAAATGAAAGGGTTGGACTCAATCACTTAGGTTCTTTGTAGTTGTAAATCTTTGATACTAACAGTAATAGGAATTTTCTTTTCACACATCTACCACCTGCACTTCAGGACCTAATTTGGTGTCATCTGAGTATACAGATTAATGTTTGGAGAATATAACTATACATATATATATATATATAGACATATATATTTGGAGAATATAACAATATTACTGCTGCAGTTTTCATATCTTGCTCCAGTATGTTGAATATTTGACCCTTTATTTACATGACTGACTTCAAAAAGGGCATTAAAGAACCTAATAACCTGGGGCCATGATTGATTTTATATTGTAAGTTACATTTAAAAAACTGTCTAATACTCTCTTTATAGCTGCAAAGATTTTTTTTGTTTGGTTTTCCCTCAGTGTGGAGTTCATTCTTTTAATCCCTGTCAGATTTAAACATCTGTGCTACTTTCACACAATTTAGAAAATATGATAATTATTCTTTTTTTGCCAGATGCTTGGTACAAGGACAATTAGAGCAATGACAGATGTCAGGAATTCCCCATCATATACTTCAACAATAACATCTATTCATTTACTAATTAATTCAACAAATACATTGAATATATAGTATATGAAAGGAACTATGCTAGGTATAAATCAATACAAAGATTGATGAGATAGCACCTGACCTCAAGAAAGTTACAATTTAGTAATAATTTATATTAATAGCTAACCTTTATATAATGCTTACTATACGCTGGGAACTATGATAAGAGCTTTACAATTGTTATCTCATTTGATCCTCATAACAACTCTAGGAGTAGGTGCTATTATCCAATTTTACAGATGAGAAAACTGAGGCAAATAGAAGTTAAATGACTTGCTCAATGCCAAACAGTAATTATTTAAGGTTGTATTTGAACTGATGTCTTCCTGACTTCAGGCCCTGTTCTATACACTGCAAGCCTAGCTGCCCCGAGGTAATGATTGATATGGGCCAAAGCACTATTCAAGATGGTGAAGTTAAAAGGACAAAAAAACTCAGTCTATTCTTGAGGAGTTTATATTCTGTCAGGGAAAATAGCAACTACCTCAATAATTAAATGCAAAATATTAAGTACATTTGTTCAGTCATTTTTAGTCATGTCTGACTCTGTGAAGCCATTGATATTGGAGAGTTTTGCAAATTCTTCTCTAGCTCATTTTATAGATAAGGAAACTGAGGCAAATAGGGTTAAGCAACTTTCCCAGATTTACACAGTTAGTAAGTGTCTGATGCCACATTAGAACTAAGGAAGATAAGTCTTTCTGACTCCAGGCTAGGTACTCTATCCATTGCACCACCTAGTTGCCCTATAAAGTACACACTCACCAAATATAAGGCAAATCCAAAATAATTTAGAAATGGGGAGATGTTTGAAGCTATGAGATTCCAGAAAGCCCACATGGAATAGGTGACAAGGCCGAGTTTGGAGGAAGGTAGGGAGACTACAAGGATTAAGTAAGGAGAGAGAGAATTACAAAAGGAGAACAGTGTGAACATCAGCACTGAAACAAAGAAACAACTCATCAAATGCCCCATGAGAGAAATAGCAAATGGGTGCTGTTGGACTCTAGACTGTATAGAGAGCAAATTGCAATAATTTTAGAAAGGTGTTCTAGAACTGGATTGGGAAAGGCTTTAAATGGAATAGTTTTGTTTCTTCTTGGAGACAATAGGGGAAATGGAAGAGAAGATTGATGTGGGCAGACTTGTGATTAAAGAAAATCGTGACAATCCAGATGCACTCGAGATCCTACTTCAGCAATTTCTCTTCTATTTTTTTTCCTGTGATATATTTCCCATAAACAGCAGTCTCACCAAAAACTTTTCTTCTTTCCTAGATTAAGTTAAACCATAGTCATCACTGTTGAATGGCATACACATCCATAGTCATGGATTCCTTTCCAGGTTTCCATGGTTGGACAAATTCTCTGACCACCCTCTATTACAGTAAGGACATGTCTGACTGGGTCACTGTGAAAAGGACACTTCTGTGATGTTCTACAACTCAGTGTATAATTGAATTTTTGGTTAACCTTTTTACTAAGAGTATGTTACCTTCTGGATTATCTACTAGATAGCATGGTAACAAACTCCATGATTTTAGGCCCCTCCCCATTCTACTGTCTAATTCTTAGCTGTTCAAATTTCCAAACCTAAGTTCACTAACAGGTATGGTGAGGAAGAAGGGAAAGGGAGGGTATCTCACCTGGAACACTGATGACCGGAGATACTAAGAGCAATATCAGCACTGCTGCAATCATTCAGAGTTCGAGGTTCTCAGCTAGCATGTGGACTATATGTGAGAAGTTCTAGATACAAACAACATCAGGGTTTCAATAATGTCAGAAAGGCAATATGCACTTATTTAGCATTTGTTATGTGAAAGGCAATGTGTTAAGTGATGTAGGACAAACAAAAAGACAGTCCCTATTCTCAAGGAGCTTACATTCTAATGGGTGGAGAAAACACAGAGGAGCTGAAAAGAGATCTTTTTAAATTTTATTTTACTATAACAGTGAATTTATGCTGATTTATTTCTCCTCATTTTTTTTCTTTTGTGCTATTGTATTGCAGTTTTTGTGTGTGTGTGTGTATGTGTGTGTTACCATACTGTTTTACTGTTTTGAGATGGTGATGAGAAGTTGATCCTAGAAGGCATCTTTAATTCTGCTTTCTTATGGAAGTTCCATAAATACACTCTTACTCAAAGGTATTTCTTCTTTTATTATTTTTTTTTTATTTCCTAGACTTACTGTAGGCCCACGTTCATTTTGGGAACTATTTTTAATTTCCTCTTTTGTTATCAGTGTCTTTTAGGTTTTATTATTTATTAACCCTTTTGAAAATATTTTTCTTCTCTCTCTCTTACTCTCTCTCTCCTTGGAAATATATTCTTCCTTAACAATCTTTAGTTATTCCCATAATGTTTTCTTCCTCTCTTTAAAATTTGGAGATTTTCTGCCTCCACTACAGAATCTAAAGAAAAAAAAGTCTTTCACTATGCATCACTCCATTATCTTGGTAGAAGTTAAATTTTCTCTTGAGTTTGTAAGTTTTACTACCTTATCCATTAAACTTTATTATAGTCATATAGTACATATGGGCATATAGTACTTAGGCCAATGAGAGAGAAAGAGAGAAAGAGGAGAAACAGAGAGAGAGAAAGAAAGAGAAAGAGAGAGAGAAAGGGAGGGAGGAATCTAGACAAATAAAAAAGACAGAGAGATGAAGAATGAGTAAGAAATCTGGATAAAATTATAAGAAGGCAGGCTAATATGGAGAAAAGCTATTAAGGCATATTTCAGCTTTATATTTTTGTGCAATTCTAGTTTATATAGAGGTTGTAAAACTCTCTGTCTGTTTTGCTACATAAAGTAGATACTTTTAAATTATATACTCTATTATTCAATATTGCTAGAGGTAAGACTTTTAGCAGCCTGAAGTAAAAAGAACAATTGAGTCTAAAATCAAATGAAAATGGCTTCAACATCATATGGTCCTAACAAGGTTCATGTGTTTTACTAAAGAGATAGAGAACCATAATCAAACTCTTACCTGTCCTGATCTCTCTTTTCTTCTCCCTCTATGTTACTTTATTTATATGTCATCATATATTTGTATTTATATCTCATCATCTCTCATAGACTCAATTATTATCTCTATGCTGATGATTATCAAATCTACTTATCCTACCCCAACTTCTCTGCTTACCTCTAATCTCACATCTCCAAATGCCTATCAGAAATCTCCAACTGGATGTCTAGTAGACATCATAAATTCAACATGTCAAAAACATAAATTATTATCTTTCCCCTTAAATCCCCAATCCCTCCAAATTTCCCTATAACTAACAGAAGGCAATACTATCCTCCCAATCCTTCAGGCACACAACCAAGGTGTCATCCTTGATTCCTCATTATCTTTCACCATCCATATTCATTATATTGTCAAAGACTTTCAATTTTACTTTTACAAAATCTCTCAAACATGCAACATTTTCTCTTCTAACACTACCATGATTATTCTGTAGGTCTTTACCACCTCACACCTAGACTATTGCAACAGCCTGCTCATTGGTCTGCCTCCCTGAAGTCTTTTTTCCACTCTAATCCATACTCCATTTAGCCATCTAAGTGATTTTCCTAATGTACATGTCTGACCATGTACCCCCAATCCATTCAACAAACTCCAGTGGATCACTAAGGCCTCCAGGATCAAATATAGAATCTTCTATTTAGCACTCAAAGCCCTTCATAACCTAATCCTTTCCTAACTTTCTAGTATTCTTATACCTTATTCTTTGCCATCTACTCTTTGATCCAGTTACACTACTGTTCTTTCTGTTCTATGAAAGACACTCCATCTCTTGACTTTGGGCATCTTCCCCAGTTATTTACTATATCTAGAGTGCTGTCTTTCCTCATCTCTACCTCATTATGCAGCCCTTTCAGAACATGGGTGTTAGTGAGGCAGCAGGTACTGAATGAATGAATTAGGGATTCTGTAATTGCCTTCTATTTTGGTAGTTAATTAAGTAGTTCATTGACATCATTAGGGTTTCTCCAAAAAGGAAATTGAAGAGATGTCAGATAAGTCAGTGAACCTGGAGAAGGTGTCCCAAAAAACTAAAGAGAAGAATATCAAGGAGAAGGGAAAGCCAACAGTGCCAATGTTTGCAGAGATAACAAGAAGAATGAAGATTGAGAAAAAATGCTTTGATTTGGCACTTAAAATATCATTTCCAACTTTAGGGAAAAGTTTTGATTTAGGGATAAAGTGGAAGGCAGATTGTAGACAGTTAAATAAAGAGTGAGAGGAGAAAAAGTGGAGGGACCTACTGTAGAGGTCTTTTTCAAGAAATTTAGCTATGAAAGAAAAGAGAGGAATGGGAAATATCAATGATGAAAGGATGAAGTGTGAATTTTTTTGAGAATGGAAGAGACATGAGCATATTTGTAGGCAGTAGGGAAGGAGATAGTAGACAGGAAGCAATTGAAGAAAAGTGAGAGAGTGGATATGATAGGGGATAATGGAGATGGGATAGAATGGGATCATTTGTGCATGTAGAAGACTTTACTTTGAGAAGTAGAAGGGTCACCTACTGTGAAAGAAAGGTGAAAGAACAGAGTGTGGTAGAAGACATATGAATAATATTTGATTATAAAGAGGAGAGAAAGAGAATTATTGACAAATTGCCTCAATGTATTTTCAGTAAAGCATAATGCACTGTTCTCAGCTGAAAGGGTGTGCATAGCCATAGAAAGTTTGAGGAGGAATGAAAAAGTTTGGAAAACTGTTGTTATCAGTAAGATAGTGAAGTAATTAAATATGTTTACAAGGATTATCTGGCAGCAATGAGTGTGGAATTGAAGTTACTAAACACAAAATCTTAGTAGTCCCAGTCAGAATAGTTGCATACTTTTTTCCACCTTCATTCATCAGTAGTTTTAGTAAAAGTGAAGTTAATGGATAGTTGGAGTGTTCCAAGGCTGAGGTCTAGCAGTGCACAATCAGTTTCTAAGAAATCAGTATGGAACAGAAAGTGTAACAACTGACAGCCCTAAAAAAAAGTCTGTGTCATCATAGAAAATTTAATTCATTCTACAATCATTCAACTGCAAGGTATTGCTTTAGTCTATGAGGTGATTATAAACAGTCAGAGAATATATATTTTAGAACAAGATTCCATTTAAATGTAAAAAGAAAAAAGTGTTATTTTAGACTGAGATTAGATTATCTGGAGAACTGTCAATGCAAAATATTATATTCCCTCACTGTGTTGGATAAAATAATATTATTTTTATTATTATAAGATTATATAATATAGAGAAAGCTCACTTATGGAAAAGATTATTCCAAACAGTTTCCAGAAGCATAGGTCTATATATGAAAATTTTGTTTTCCAATTGATATTCATTGCAAAATAGGTATAGGACTAATATAGAAGCATTTTTCATTTATGCATATGTATAATCTCTAGCAAATTACTTGTCTTCTGAAGAAGAGTTCTGGGAATGAAGGGAGAGTATTTGGAACTCAAAATGTTAAAAAATCAATGTCAAAATTAGCTTTACATGTAATGAGAAAAAAAGAGATAGTGCATTGTGGAAACGAATTTTGGTCCCAAGATGCAATGAAATCAAAATTAAGAATGCACCAAGCCTTTTATTTAAAGAAAAATAATGTTTTCATCAAATATTAATATCAGTTCCCAAGTTTCCAACTCATATGAAAAGTAGCTAAGGCTATTTTTATCTAGGATAATAGCTTACCAGGCAAAAGTGGAGGTGGGGGATTATAGTGACAGTTTAACTAAATAGCAAACATTGGATCAAAAAGTCATCAGCTTCTCTCAAGTTCTATCCCTAATCTTCCTTGCCCCCAACTTGATAGTATATTTTTCTTTTTATTTTGTTTTTTTTTGTCTTTATGGTAATTTTTATTTATTTTTTTTGTTTTCAACATTTACTTCCACAGGATTTTGAGTTCTAAATTTTCACCCCATCTCACCCCTCCCCTCACCCCAAGATGGCATGCAATCTAAATACCCTTTCTGCTAGTCTGCCTTCCCTTCTATCTCTACCCCCCTTCTCTTATCCCCTTTCCCTTCAATTTTCCTGTAGGGCAGGATGGATTTCTGTACCCCATTTCCCATATTTCTTATTTCCCAGTTGCATGTGAAAACATTTTTTTTAAACATGCATTTTTAAAACTTTGGGTTCCAAATTTTCTCCCTTCTTCCCTCCCCACCCACTCTCATTGATAAGGCAAGCAATTAAATATAGGTTATATATGTGCAGTTATGCAAAACATTTCCATAGTAGACATGTTGTGAAAAACTAACTCTATTTCCCTTAATCCTATCCCACCCACCCATTTATTCTATTCTTTCTTTTGACCCTGTTCCTCCTGAGAAGTATTTGCTTCTGCTTATTCCTTTTCCCAATCTGCCCTCCTCTCTATCGTTCCCTGACTCTCTTGTCCGTTTCTCCCCCTATTTTCCTGTAGGGTAAGATAGATTTCCACACCCAATTGAGTGTGTATGTTCTTTCCTCCTTAAGTCAAATCCTATGAGAATAAGATTCACTCATTCCCTCTCACCTTCCCCCATTTCCCTTCCACTGTAAGAGCCTTTTCTTTTCTTTTTTTTTTGTGGGATAATTTACCCCATTCTACCTCTCCCTTACTCCTTCTCCTAGTATATTCCTCTCTCACCCCTTTTAATCTCCAGATATGACCCCTTCATTTTCAACTCACCCTGTGTCCTCTATCTATCTATATCTATACGTACATACATATAATTTTTTCCTCTCCAACTACCCTAATACTGACAAAGGTCTCATGAGTTACAAATATCATCTTTCCATGCAGGAATGTAAACAGCTCAACCTTAATAAGTCTCTTATGATTTTCTCTTTCCTGTTTACCTCTTCATGTTCTACTAGAGTCTTGTATTTGAAAATCAAATTTTCTATTCAGCTTTGGTCTTTTCATCAAGAATGCTTGAAAGTCCTGTATTTCACTGAATGACCATTTTTTCCCCTGAAAGATTATACTCAGTTTTGCTGGGTAGGTGATTCTTGATTGTAATCCTATCTCCTTTGCTCTCCAGAATATTATATCCCACGCCCTGCCATCTCTTAATGTAGAAGCAGCTAAATCTTGTGTTATCCTGATTGTGTTTCCACAATACTTGAATTGTTTCTTTCTGGCTGCTTGTAATGTTTTCTCCTTGACCTGGGAACTCTGGAATTTGGCTACAATATTCCTAGGAGTTTTCCTTTGGGGATCTCTTTCAGTTGGTGATTGGTGGATTCTTTCAATTTCTATTTTGCCCTCTGGTTCTAAAATATCAGGACAGTTTTCCTTGATAATTTCTTGAAAGATGATGTCTAGGCTCTTTTTTTCATCATGGCTTTCAGATAATCCAATAATTTTTAAATTCTCTCTCCTGGATCCATTTTCCAGGTCAGTTGTTTTTCCAATGAGATATTTCACATAGCTTTCTAATTTTTCATTCTTTTGAATTTGTTTTTCAGTGTCTTGATTTCTCATAAAGTCACTAGCTTCCAATTGCTCTATTCTAATCTTTAAGGAAGTATTTTCTTCAGTAATCTTTTGGACTTCTTTTTCCATTTGGCCAATTTTGCTTTTTAGGGCATTCTTTTCCTCATTGGCTTTTTGGACCTCTTTTGCCATTTGGGTTAGGCTATTTTTTAAGGTGTTATTTTCTTCAGTATTTTTTTGGGTCTCCTTTAGCAAGCTGTTGACTTGTTTTTCATGATTTTCTTGTATCACTCTCAGTTTTTCCTTTATTTCCCTTACTTGCTTCTCAAAATCCCTTTTGAGCTCTTCCAAGGCCTGGGACTGATTCATAATTTTCTTGGAGGCTTTGGATGTAGGAGCTTTGGCTTGGTTGTCTTCTTCTGGTTGTATGTTTTGATCTTCTTTGTCACCAAAGTAAGATAATATAGTCTTTCTGTTTTTGCACTGCTTGCTCATGATCCTGGCCAATTACTTGAGTTTTAAACTCTTTGTTAAGGTAAAAGTATGCTTCCAATATGAAGAGTGTACTGTCCCAAGCTTTGGGGGTTTGTACAGCTGTTTTCAGAGGTACTTCTAGGGACCTGTAAATTTTCAGTTCTTCCATGGTGCTATGATAAGGGACAAGGTGTTTCCTCTACACACCCACAACAAGCTCCACTGCAGCAGCGTTCCTCCTTGCCCCAGGACTGCCCCTCAGAACTGTGACCCAGATCCAAGCACAGGTAAACCAAGAGATTCCTGCCTCAGCACTGGCAAAGAGATCCTTGCAATCCCCCTCTGATCAGCCACTAGATTCCCCCTCAGTCTGTAGGCCAGAAGCTCAGGAAAAAGCCACGGCCCCGGGCCTCGCTCGAGACTTGTGGCTGAGACCTAGCTCCTCTCTCACTGCGGTCACAGACTTTTCCCACTGACCTTCTAAGCTGTCTTTGGTGTTCATGGATTGAGAAGTCTGGAAACTGCCACAGCTGCCCGCGATTCAGTCCTCTGAGGCCTGCTCCAGGGTCACTGTGGCCTGTGTGCGAACTGTGCTCCTGTCCCTACCCAGCACGATATACCTTTCTGATCAACCATCCAGGCTGTCTTTGGCTGGAAATTTGTTTCACTCTGTCTTTTAGTGGGTTCTGCTGCTTTAGAACTTGTTTATAGTCATTTTTTTTAGGTATTTGGAGGGCTTTGGGAGAGAGCTCAAGACAGTCACTGCTTTCCCTCTGCCATCTTGGCTCCGCCCCTCTATATTTTTCTAATTACATGTAAAGATACTTTTCAACATTCGTGTTTATAAGATTTTGAGTTCAAAGTTTTTCTCCCTTCCCCTTCCCCTATTCCATCCCTAAGACAGCACGCAGTCAGGTAAGGTTACACATGTACAATCATGTTCAACATACATCTACATTAGTCATGTTGTGCAAGAAAAATCACAGCAAAAAGGCTATGGTTTATCCTTCATTCTCAAAGAGGACCATGACATCAGGAAGATGATACCATGACTTGCAAGTAAATTGGATTTAAGTGAGGGAGGGCTGGGCAAAGTCACTAGCCTCACTTTCTCCTCGGCAGCCATCTGGGTTCAGTGGCCAGATATAGATCAGAACAACTGGAGATGGCCCAGGATGCAGTGGGAGACCTTGGCCTTTTTAAGCTAAGGTCTTTTTGAGTTCTCACTTTGACTGGTGCAATGGCCATTCAGTGATTTGGGCTGTTCAAAAAGTGAGCCAAGTGATGGCCCCTTTAATAAAAACAAAACAAAACAAAACAAAATTGAGAGAGGAAGGTCTTCAGATTTTCTGTCCAAAAGAGAAACAATTACACTTTACATTCACTCTGAGCCATCCAGGCCCAAAGATTAACCATTTAGTGGTGTTTGGGTAGGGACAATTGTTGGCCAATCAATGAGAGCCAGAGTGAATTGGGTTTAAGGAGTAATCTTTAAGGAAGAAATCAAGTCAGTAAATTTATGTGGGTTTATTTTTTGTCCTGAATTATTTCAAGTAGTTGTTTAGTTGATTCTCTAAGATTCTCTACATATATCATCTATAGTTTTGTTTCCTCATTGCCTACTCTAATTCCCTCAATTTCTTTTTCTGCTCTTATTTCTTTTCTTTTCTGTCTTTCCTTCTTTCTTTCTTTCTTTCGTTTTCTTTCTTTTTCTTTCTTTCTTTCTTTCTTTCTTTCTTTCTTTCTTTCTTTCTTTCTTTCTTTCTTTCTTTCTTTCTTTCTTTCTTTCTTTCTTCCTTCCTTCCTTCCTTCCTTTCTTTCTTTCTTGCTTTGGGCAAGGCAATCAGGGTTAAGTGACTTGCCCAGGGTCACACAGCTAGTGAGTATCATGTGCCTGAGTCTGGATTTGAACTCAGGTCCTCCTGATTCCAGGGCCATTGTTCTATCCACTGTGCCACCTAACTGCCCCTGCTCTTATTTCTAAAGCTAACATTTCTGGTATGATATTAAATAATGGTGGTGATAGTAATCATTCCTGCTCACCCCTGATCTTTTGGGGAACACTTCTAGGTTATGCCCATTACAATTAATGCTTGCTGATGTTTTTGTGCAGATACTACTTATCATTTTAAAGAATGCTCCATTTATTGCTATTTTCTCTAGTTTTTTTTTTTTTTTAGTTTTTAGGCATTTGGTGTTAAGTGACTTGCCCAGGGTTGCACAGCTAGTAAGTGTCAAGTATTTGGTCTGAGGCTGGATTTGAACTCAGGTCTTCCTGACTTCAGGGCTGGTGCTTTATCCACTGCCCCACCTAGCTGCCCCTCTAGTGTTTTTTTGGTTTTTTTTTAATAGGGATGGGTACTGTATTTTGTCAAAAGCTTTTCCATCATCTATTGAGATAATCATATAATTTTTGTTGCTTGTTATTGATATGGTTAATTATGCTTATAGTTTTTCTAATATTGAACCAGCCCTGCATTCCCAGTACAAATCCCACCTGGTCATAGTATATTATTCTGGTGATAAATTGCTGTAATCTCTTTTCTAATATTTTGTTCAAGATTTTTACTTCAATAGTCACTAGGGAAATTGGTCTATAATTTTCTTTCTCTGTTTTGACTTTTCCTGGTTTAGGTATCAACCCCATATTTGTGCCATAAAAGGAATTTTGGTAGGTCTCCTTCTTCACCTAGTATTGGAATTAGGTGTTGTTTAAATATGTGGTAGAATTCCCTCGCAACATTTAATTTCATCAAAAGAAAGTTTAGAGAGATGCAGGATTCTTGGCTAAGTGAAAACACAGATGAAATTCAGTTTTAAGCTGATAGTAACAAGCCAAAGTGCTTTTACGATGCTTTGAAGGCTATTTGTGGGCCAAAGACCTATGGTGCATGTCAACTACTCAGTGCTGATGGAGCCACATTGATTAGTGATAAGAACATCGTCCTAGAGAAATAGGCTGAGTGTTCTCAACAGACTCATCAATCAATGCTGGAACCATTGACTGTTTATCTCAGGTTGAAGTCAAGCCTTCCCTAGATGAAGTTCCCATTGAAGAAGAGGTTTTGAATGTTTTTTTTTTTTTTAAATTAGGCTGTTTTTGTGTGGCAAAGCACCTGGTGCTGTTTATATTCCAGCAGAGATTTACAAGGTGGGGGTTCCATTGCTCATACAAAATCTGACTGAAATTTTCAAGGTTATATGGTAAGAGGAGGTTATCTCCCATGAATCCATTGTCCATCTCAGTAAAGGAAATAGACTGTCCTGTAACAATCACAAGAGAGTGTCTCTCTTAGTCATTGCTGGCAAGATTCTTGCCAGAGACCTCCTTAATACACTGATGCTTCACTTGAAAAGTGGTCATCTACCTGAGAGCCAGTGTGGCTTCAGAAAGGGCTGAGGAATGGTCAATATGCTGTCTGATGCTTGACAAATCCAGGAGCAATTCCAGGAGCAGAACAGAAGTCTGTATACAGCATTTTTAGATCTGGCCAAGGCCTCTGATACTGTCAGTCATGAGAGATTATGGAAAATTATGTAAAAAATTGGGTGACCTGCAGAAGTTCATCAGTATTGTACATCAATTTCATTATGGCATTCATGCCCAAGCTTTGGATAATGGATAATGCTCTTTGCCTTTCCCAGTCACCAATGGGAAACAAGGCTGTACTTGCTCCCATGCTTTTTAGCATGATGTATTCACCCATGTTGTCAAATGCCTTCAATGAGGACGAACAAAGTATAAAGGTCAACTACTGCATTGATGGTAAAGTCTTCAATCTGAAAAGGCTACAAACCAAGACCAAACTGGAGGGAATGTTGGTACATGGTTTTTTGTTTGTAGATGATTGTGCACAAAATGCAGCCTCTGAAGGAGAGGTGCAAAAAGTTTGGATTGATTCTCTGCTGTTTGTGCTAATGTTGGCCTAATAATTAACGCCAAGAAAACCCAGGTGCTCCATTAGCCAGCACAATACCATTTGTATGTGGAACCATCAGTCACAGAAAGTGGAAAAATTTTTTATACTGTGGATAAATTCACTTAGCTTAGCAGTACACTTTCCAGGGATCTACACATTGATGATGACGTTGACACATGCATTGCCAAAGCTAGCTCAATGTTTGGGAGGCTCTGAAAGAAAATGTGGGAGAGAAAAGGTATTAGATTGATTATCAAAACTGAAGTTCTACAGAGCTGTTGTGGGAACCTCAGGCCAAGAAACTGAATCACTTTCCATTTCAATTGTCTTAGAAACATTCTGAAGATCCCCTGGCAGGATAAGGTACTGGACCCTGTGATCCTTTCTCAAACTGAATTGCCAAGCATTCCCACTCTACAGAGAACAAAACTCTGTTGGGCTGGCCACCTTGATTGAATAACAAATGTATGCTTGCCAAAACAAACAAACAAACAAACAAACAAACAAACTATTTTATGGAGAGCTCACAGAGGGCAGGTACTCACATGCTGGTCCAAAGAAATGATACAAGAATAACCTAAATATCCCTCTTAAGGACTTTGGAATTGATTGTATGGACATTGGAGACACTGCCACAGGACCACCCAGCATGGCATGTCCTCATCAGAGAAGGTGTTGTGCTCTGTGAGCAAAGCAGAATTGAATTAGCTCAAAAGAAACATTCGATGTGCAAATTAAGAAAATCCACCCCAAATGTTCACATGGACTAATTGTGACTGACCTGTGGTAGATCATTCTGAGCTCATTTTGGTCTAATCATCCACAGTTGGATGACACAGCAACTTGACTCTAACATAATGATGTCCTATTGGTTCTCTTTGAGAATGAAGGACAATAACCAAATACACATGCATGTGCACATAGACACACAGACATGCACAGACACAGACACAGACATATATACAGACACACACACAGATACACACAGACACAGAAACAGACAGACAGACAGACACACAAATATATATATATATATATACACATAAATGTAATTTGACTTAATTTCCCCCTGCCCCAGCTTAGCCAAGGTTTTATTTATTTATTCATTCATCTATTCATTCATTCATTTATTTATTTTCAATGATTCTGGTTCTTATGGAGAGAACTTTGTGCTCAGAAACTGAAAGTTTCACAATGTCATCTATATAAAGGAGCATCTGACAACACATAAAGTATTCCTTTTTCTATTTGATACTTTTCCCAGCCATCCTACATAGCACAGGCAAATGCCTTTATTAGGGTCTACACATTAAGTGTTTATTATCCGACCATCCAGATTTGTAAAAAAAAAAAAAAAAGAATAGATTCTCACAACACACTTTTAACTTACATTATCAACATTTTCTTAAATCCAGAGAATTAATAAAATAATTATACACACCCTAATTTGTATCACCGGATGAGTGAAATTTAAGTGTTCGCATGAAAGTTTAAAAATTAGCTACAGAGCCACTTTTAATTAGCTTTAAGTGACCCCTCCTTTATTTAACTATACCTTTGTGTTTAACATTATCTCTTTTGATGTGGATTGTAAGAGAATTGTTGAACTTAGTTCACAAGGAAAGAAGAAAAATTTTATTAGTCTGTCATTTCATCAACCATGAAATGTTATGACCTTTAAAAAACAGTAAGGGAGAAATCTTGCTTGAGAGAATCTTTAACGTTATATTCTGTTCTTCAATGACTCCTCACATTTTTTTTATTTCACAAATCCCTTTTGACAAAAAAAATATGTTACATTAACTCCCAGGGCTATTTACTATACTACCCATAATATTCTTTTAGATGTATTCATTAGGTGCTTTCAATAACTACAGTAATAACTTTCCCCATCTCTAAATGAAAATTTATATTATTGTGTCATAATCATAAAATGTAACATTTTGTTAACAAAATATGAAAATTCTAAATATAAAATTAGAAAAATCTGGTTTTAAAATACTTACAAAAATTTGCTGGGACATTCTGTAAGAATTAAAATAATCAAACAAGATCTCATCCTTGGTATGATCTGTAAAATTTCATATTAAAATTCTTTATTTTAAAAATTATATTGAACATCAATAATATTTAATGAAAGATATTATGACTCAAAATATATGTGTGTATCTATATATTATAAGCATATATAATTTTGATGTTAGATTTATTTGAAAAACAAAAGGTTTGCAACATATGTTAGCTAAACACTAGTTGCAGTCTGAAATATTATTCCACATCAAGTTTATGTTTGTATTTTATTTTAAGGGAAGGATTAAATTGAAAATACTTGCTCACATAAGGTAGCAGAACCCATATTTATATGTGATGGAAAATGATATGAGAATTATTTATTGAGAGATGGACATTCATTTTTTCACAACCCAAGAAATTAGCAAAATTAATTGTTAATTATGATATAAAATATTTACTTATCAACTAGCTTATGACAGTTATCACATTAAATAATTGTTTTTGTGTGGTCCTTTGATCTCAAGGAGGATTAGAGTGACAATGTTAGAGTTAAGCTGCAGTGTGTCTGATTATAGCTGATCAGACTAATCAAAACTCAGAAGACACTACCAGAAGTGAGGCAATATAAACATTTGGGGTGGATACTCTAAAGTTGTGCATCTCATATTTCTTTTGATCTACTTCAATTCTACTTTTCTCGTAGAGCGTAACTCCTTCTTTGAAGCACCATGCTGGGCGGTCCTGTGTCAGTGTCTCCAATGTCACACAATCATTTCCAAAGTTTCTTAGAGAGACCTTGATAGTGTCCTTGTATTGCTTCTTCTGAGGTACTTGTTTGTGTGGGTAAAATAGTGTTTTAGGCAAGCATATGTTTAACATTTTGAACAAGATAGCCAATCTATCAGAGTTGCATTCTGCGTAGTTGAGTTTTGAATGCTTGGCAGTTTAGTTTGAGAAAGGATCTCAGGGTCTGGTACCTTATCCTGTCAGGGGATCTTCAGAATCTTCCTAACACAATTCAAATGGAAATGATTTAGTTTCCTGGCATGGTACTAGTATACTGTTCAGGTTTTCCAGGCATACAACAATGAGGTCCCCACAACAGCTTTGTAGACCTCTAGTTTTGGTAGTCAGTCTAACAACTCTTCTCTTCCACACTTTCTTTCAGAGCCTCCCAAACACTGAGCTAGTGCTGGTAATGCATGTGTCAACTTCATTATCAATGTGTAGATCCCTGGAAAGTGTACTGCTAAGGTAAGTGAACTTATTCACAGTATTCAAAACTTCTCTATTTGCTGTAATTGATGGTTCTACATATGAATGGTGTTGTGTTAACTGATGGAGTGCTTGTGTTTTGTTGGTATTAATTGTTAGGCCAACATTAGCACAAGCAGCAGAGAATCAATCCATACTTTGTTGCTTCTCAGATTCAGAGGCTGCATTGAGTGTACAATCATCTGCAAGCAAAAAACTCACACACCAACTCTCTCTACAGTTTGGTTTTGACTTGTAGCCTTTTCAAGGTAAATAATTTATCATCACTGTGGCAGCTAACCTTCATTCTCATTGAAGGTACCTGAAAATTTATTAAATAATAAATAAACTTTTACTACATATATTGCTGCATTTTGAGCTAACCTTTGTAAGGAAAGACTCCCTTTTGATATGACTTACCTCTTCTACCACTTGTATACCAAGAATAGCCTTACAGAAACTCTTCTGTATGACTGCCTTGTGTTGCCAAACAGTTCACTTGAAAATCTATCATATA
Source organism: Vombatus ursinus (assembly GCF_900497805.2). Taxonomy (NCBI): domain Eukaryota; kingdom Metazoa; phylum Chordata; class Mammalia; order Diprotodontia; family Vombatidae; genus Vombatus; species Vombatus ursinus. The sequence continues at coordinate 15,355,220 of NW_020954569.1, forward strand.
GGGGCAGCTAGTTGGTGCAGAAGACAGAACACTGGCCCTGGAGTCAACAGAATTTGAGTTTAAATCTGGCCTCAGACACATAACACTCACTAGCTGTGTGACTCTGACCAAGTCACTTAACACCAATTGCCTCACCAAAAAAAAAAAAATCTATCAGATAGAAGAACAATAACAAAAGAGGAGGTTAAGTTTAAACCAGAAAAAAGTCTTAATTCTGCAATGAAACACAATACAAATTAATTTCTTGATAATATTTGTTATAGTTCAACATGGTTTTGCAATGTGCATACTTACATTTTTCTCATTTAGAACTGCAATCTTATATTTTCTACACATTTCAATCAATTAATTGATTAGGATGATTTGGTGTGAGGGGACTTCCATTAAACTTTCTGAGTGAAAGTTTTCATTTAAGGTTGGCTCTTTCTTATTATCTCAAAACAAGTAGAAATGAATCACATATGGGAAAAGGGCAATGATAGCTAACAGCAGGAAAGGAAAGAGAGACACACAGAGAGAGAGACACACACACACAGATAGACAGAGAGAAAGAGAAAGAGAGAGAGAGAGAGACAGAGAGACAGAGATAGTAAGACAGAGAAGAACAGAAAGACAGAGAGGGAGAGAGAAAGAGATGGACAGAGATACAAAGACAGAGACCAAAAGAAAGAATAGAGAGTGAGATTGAGTGACAGACAGTGATATGCAGAGACAGAAGCAGAGTGACAGAAAAAGTGACAGAGATACAGAGACAAGAAGATAGAGATAAAGAGGGACAAAGTGACAGAGATAGACAGTCAGAGACAAGAACCAGAATTAAGAGATTAAGAAGAAAGGGAATAGAGACAATAACTCTTTAAGGCATTTCAAAGAATTAAACAAGGAGGGTTTGCATGCTGCCTCTTCCATCAGATTGTGATATCCTTGAGAATAGAAACCATATTTTCCATTACTTGGTATTGCCAGGGTTTACAAAGTGCTTAGTACATAGCAGGCCCTTAAGGAATGCTAGAAGCAGTTAGGTGACATGGTGGATAGAGTATTGAGCCTGGAGTCAGGAAGACCTTAGTTCAAAGCCAACCTCAGACACTTAATAGCTGTGAGATTCTGGGCAAGTCACTTAACCCTGTTTGCCTTAGTTTCCTTATTTGTAAAATGAGCTAGAGAAGGAAATGACAAACTGCTCCAGTATCTTTACAAAGATAACCCCAAATGGGGTGATGAAGAGTCAGATGTTACTGAAATAAATCAACAACAAATAAATGCTAGTTGACTGACCAGGTTTACATTGCTAGTAGGTATATGAGGCAGTAATTGAATTAAAATCTTTCTTTTTTTGAAGTCCAACAGTTTAGCCCACTTGTTGTTCCTCACATATGACACTCAACTTTCTACTCTCTGCCTCTTCACTGGCTTTCTACCATACTTAGAATTTCAACTGTTCACCCAGCCTGCCTTCCCTGGACTATTTCAAGACTCAGATTGAATCCCAGTTTCTGTAATAGGACTTTTTGTTGGTTCCCACCTGTACTGTCAGTGCCTTCCCTCTAGATTATACTCCCTCATAAACACATATATATATGTATATATGTGCATGCATGTATGTATGTATGTATGTATGTATGTATGTACTTTGTTATTTTCTCGATTAGACTGTGAGCTCCGTTCAGAAAGGGATGGCAATATATTCCTATACATCACAAACAAAACTGTGCAAGAAGAGATAGTAAGAAATACCCCATTTAAAATAACACTAGACAGTATAAAATACCTAGGAGTACACCTGCCAAAACAAGTCCAGGAAGTATATAAACACAAGTTTAAAATACTTTTTATACAAATAAAATCAGATTTAAATAATTGGAGAGATATTAATTGTTATGGATTACACAGGGCCAATATCACAAAAATGACAATTTTACCTGAACTAATTTCTATATTCAATGCCATCCCAATTAAATTACCCAAAATAATTACTGAATTGGAAAAGAAATAATGAAATTCATTTATAAAAACAAAAAGTCAAGAATATCAAAGGAAATAATTGAAAAAAAAGTGTAAAGGAAGGAGGTTTAGCAGTACCAGATCTTTAACTGTATTATAAGGCAAAAATTATCAACACTATCTGATACGAAGAAATAGAAAGGTAGAACAATGGAATGGAGTAGACATACAATTTACAGCAGTAAAAAAAAAAAACATAATTACCTTGTACTTGAGAAATGTAAAGACTTAAGATTTTGGGATAAGAATTCATTATTTGGTAAAAATTATTTGGAAAACTGCAAAACAGCATGGCAGAAACTGGATATTGGTCTATCTCTCACACTATTTACCAAGATAAGGTCAAATGGATATGTAACCTAGATATAAAAAGATATTTTATAAGAAGATTAGAACAACATGGATCATATTACATATCAGACTTGTGGATAGGTGAACAATTTATGAATAAACAAGATATATACAGAAAAATTAGATGTAAAAGGGATAATTTCAAATGCATTAAATTAAAAAGTTTTTGTAGAAGTAAAATATGACCAAGATTAGATGGGAAGCAGAAATTTTTTTTTTGTGGGGGAAGAAATTATAGACAGTTTCCCAGATAAAGGTCTCATACCTAAAATATATAAAGAGCTTTGTCAAATTTATAAGAATATGAGCCATTTCCCAATTGTTAAATGGTTAAAGGATATGAACACGAAGTTTTCAAATGAAGAATTTGAAACAATTTATAATTGTATAAAGATGCTCTAAGTCATTATTCATTAGAGAAATGCTGATTAAAACAACCTTGAGATATCATTTTATACCTACCAGATTGTCTAAAATTATAAAAGGGGAGAGTTATAAATGTTGGTGATGATGTGGAAAATTGGAACACTAATAATACCAACATTGTTGGTGGAATTGTGAAGTTATCCAACCATTTGGGACAGCATTCTGGAATTGTGCCCAAAGAATTATCAAACTACCTATACCCTTTGACTCAGCAATACCACTATTTGGCGTATTTCCAAAGATGATTAGGGGAAAAGGAAAAAAAAACCCTATACATTCTAGAATGCTTCTAGCAGCTCTCTTTGTGGTGACAAAGAACTGGAAATTGCAGCGATGCCCACCAATTGGTGAATGGCTAAATATGTTGCAGTATATGAAGATGATGGAATACTACTGTGCTATAAGAAATGATAAGCTAAATAATTTTAGGAAAATGGGAAAGACTTGCATGAAATAATGAAGAGTGAACTGAGCAGAAGCAAGATAATATTGTATGCAATAATTACAATAGTGTTTTAAGAACATCATTTAATGAATGAGTCATTTTGTCTATTATAAATACCCAAATAATTACCAATGAAGAAAGACACTATCTGCATCCAGAGAAAGAAGTTATAAATGGAAGTATGTATAGAATATTTTTACATGCACACAAATCATATGTGTGCATGTAAAAATATTCTATATATGTGTGTGTGTGTGTGTGTGTGTGTGTGTCTAATGGTAGGCATCTATAGGGCAGAGGGGGAGAGAAGGAAAAAAAAAGAAAAAAATTTTCATGATAATTTTGTTGTATATTTGAAAGGGATTGCAAGTTGTGCAGAGTAGATTTGCACTTTCATGTACAATCATCCTTTTTATTGTCCTCTGTTATGGAAATACTTGTTGGATTCCATTAATTAAAAATAAAATAAAAAAGAGAACATTGTACACAGTAACAGTAATATTGTTTTAAAGATGTCATTGAGCAAATAAGTTATTTTGTCAATTATAAATATCCAAATTAACTATAAAGGACATATGAAGAAATTCCTCATCTGCATCCAGAGAAAGAACTTATAAATAGAAGTATATATAGAATAAATTTACATATATACATACATATACATGTATATGTATAGGTATATGTCTACACCTAATTTGTGTGTAATGGTAGCCATCTCTAGGGAATGGGGAGAGGGAAGAAAAAAAATTATAGGAAATTTTTTTTGTATATTTGAAAGGAATAGCAAGTTGTGCACAATAGATATGCACTTTCATGTACAATCATCTGTTTTTTATTTCACTATTTTATGGAAATGCTTATTTTAGTCCATAAATTAAAAATAAAGTTAAAAAAGAGACCATAATTATGACTTTATATCCCCATCATTTAGCAAGTGCCTCAGATATAATTAGTATTTAACAAATGCTTATTTACTGACTTTCTAACTAACTAAAATTTTTTCATTGTCTATGATTAGATAGTAATAAGATAAGAAAGATTATCCCACCTCCCCACAATCAGGCCCCTACTTTCATTGTTGTAGTATAAGCACAATTTTAAAAGTTCTAATTCACTGCTGATAGAGTTATGGGTTGATGTGACTATTTAGAAAAAAAATCCAAAATTATAAAAGAATTATACAATAATGGTTATCAACTTTTTCATAATATGTGATCCAGTGATTCTACTCAAAGGTTTATATGTGAAGAAAGAAAGAAATAAGAAAGTGATGGCTATCTATACCAAAATACCTCCAAGGCAAATGTTATAATATAAAGTATTGAAAATAATTCATACATTTAGTGCTTGAGGACAGGATGAATAAATTGTATGATATGAATGGTATGAAATAATTGTACATCATAATATATTGAGGATATGAAAATTCAAATATGTATGGTGAAGTGGTATGAAATGAGTTATAGTGAAGAGAGAAGATTTTTTTTTTCTGGGGGAAAAATAACAATGTTCGTACCTATTATATCTATTTACCAAGAGTCATTAAATAGTACAAAGCAAAGTTTAAGGATAATAGACCACATCATTGCAACATTTTCATAGCAAAAGCATCCAACCTTAATCTCTTTAAAAAAATAACAAAACAGATGAACATATAATTCCATGTACTCTCATTCCCCAAATACTCATTGGTGTGGTTTTCTTTTTTCTTAATTTTTTTTGTATAGTTTTCTTTAACTTTTGGAAAGCAATGTAATGCAATGGGAAAAGAAATTTACTTAGAGTCAGAAGACCTGGGTTCAGATCCTGACTCTGCCACTTACTAAATATGGGAACCTGGGTAAATTACTTGATCTCTTTGGGCTACAACTTCTTTAAATGTGAAATGGGGAGACTGTATTAAATTACCCTAAAGACCAATTCCAATTCTAAATGTCTTTGGAGAGTATACTTTTTTATGTTTTTTTTTTTGCTGATATTCTTCTCCATTAAAAACAAAAGTTATCCAAATAAAATTAAAAGAACAATAGGATAATAATCAAGACTCTTTATATCTTTATATCTAGGTTGCAGAGAATACGCACCACACACACACACACAAACTGAATACAATTCAAATGAGAAGATTAGTCCTTATTAAATTGCATTGATGACAAAGATTGTTATGTCTTTCAGTCTTCCCTGATATAGAAGTGTCTCTAAATGTGAATTCTAAATGAAATGTTCTCTACTTGCAGATGACGTGCATGATCTTTAATTCTGGAGCAAAGTATTAAAGAATTGCAAAGACAAAAAGTCAGTAATTTTGAGCACTGAATATGTGAACAATTACATTTGGAATTTTATTTATTTATTTATTCCAATATAGATATAAATGATTATTCACTTCCTTCTCCCCTCCTTCAAATTCTTACACACATTAATGGTCAAAGAAAATACCAAATATAGGGGGGATGTGGTTGTTTTCAATTTTATTTTGCTTGGCAAAGAATGTCAAAAATAATTATTTGAATATAAGTAGTTATGTCTTGTTTAGTAAATGTTGGGAGCATCTTGAAGACTTATTTCCTTCTCTAGTAGTTAGTTCCATTTTGTCCAGAAATTTGCTCCCTTAATCATCCATACTCTCTCAATAGTCTTTAATCTCTCACGTATTACTAGCTGCTTCCCTGTTGCCTTGCAATAGCTCCATTTCTCTTTCTCCTCCATCTTTTTTTATTAATAAATTTATTTATTTTTAGTTTTCAACATTTACTTCCACAAGATTTTGGATTCCAAATTTTCATCCCATCTCACTGCTCCCCCCACCCCAAGATGGCATGCATTCTGAATCCCTCTTCCCCTAGTCTGCCTTCCCTTCTATCTCTCCCAAACTTCTCTTATCTACTTCCCCTTCTATTTTCCTGTAGGGCAGGTTAGATTTATGTACCCCATTTCCTGTATTTCTTATTTCCCAGTTGCATGTGAAACCACTTTTTTAAACATGTGTTTTTAAAATTTTGGCTTCCAAATTTCCTCCCTTCCTCCCTCTCCACCCACCCTCATTGAAAAGGCAAGCAACTCAATATAGGTTATACATGTGCAGTTATGCAAAACTCTTCCACAGTAGACATGCTGTGAAAAACTAACTCTATTTCCCTTAATCCTATCCCACCCCCCACTTATTCTACTATTTCTTTTGTCCCTGTCCCTCCTCAGAAGTATTTGCTTCTGATTACTTCCTTTCCCAATCTGCCCTCCTCTCTATCATCCCCCTACTCTCTTGTACCTTCTTCCCCTTATTTTCCTGTAGGGTAAGAAAGATTTCCATACCCAATTGAGTGTGTATGTTATTCCTTCCTATTATTCAAATCCTATGAGAATAAGATCACTCATTCCCTCTCATCTTCCCCTATTTCCCCTCCACTATAAGAGTCTTTTCTTTTCTGTTTCTTTGTGAGATAATTTACCCCATTCTACCTCTCCCTTTCTCCTTCTTTTAGTATAATCCTCTCTCACCCCTTAATTTTATTCTCTGGATATGACCCCTTCCTCTTCAACTCATCCTGTGCCCTCTATCTATCTATCTAACTATCTATATATCTATACATACATATAATTTTTTTCCTCCAACTATCCTAATACTGACAAAGGTCTCATGGGTTACAAATATCATCTTTCCATGCAGGAATGTAAATAGTTCAACCTTAATAAGTCTCTTATGATTTCTCTTTCCTGTTTGCCTCTTCATGTTCCACTTGAGTTTTGTATTTGAAAGTCAAATTTTCTATTCAGCTCTGGTCTTTTCATCAAGAATGCTTGAAAGTCCTCTATTTCACTGAATGGCCATTTTTTCCTCTGAAGGATTATGCTCAGTTTTTCTGGGTAGGTGATTCTTGGTTGTAATCCTATCTCCTTTGCCCTCTGGAATATTATATTCCGTGCCCTGTTGTCCCTTAATGTAGAAGCTGATAAATTTTGTGTTATCCTGATTGTGTTTCCGTAATACTTGAATTGTTACTTTCTGACTGCTTTTAATATTTTCTCCTTGACCTGGAAACTCTGGAATTTAGCTACAATATTCCTAGGAGTTTTCCTTTGGGGATCTCTTTCAGGAGGAGATCAGTGGATTCTTTCAATTTCTATTTTGCCTTCTGGTTCTAAAATATCAGGGCAGTTTTCCTTGATCATTTCTTGAAAGATGATGTCTAGGCTCTTGTTTTGATCATGGCTTTTTAGATTCTCCCTCCTGGATCTATAGGTCAGTTGTTTTTCCAATGAGATATTTCACATTGTTTTCTAATTTTTCATTCTTTTGGATTTGTTTTACAGTGTCTTGATTTCTCATAAAGTCACTAGCTTCCAATTGCTCTATTATAATTTTTAAGGAAGTATTTTCTTCAGTAATCTTTTGGACTTCCTTTTCCATTTGGCCTATTTTGCTTTTAAGGGTATTCTTCTCCTCATTGGCTTTTTGAACCTCTTTTGTCATTTGGGTTAGGCTATTTTTTAAGGTGTTATTTTCTTCAGTATTTTTTTAGGTCTCCTTTAGCAAACTGTTGACTTGTTTTTCATGATATTCTTGTATCACTCTCAGTTTTTCCTTTACTTCTCTTACTTGCTTCTCAAAATCCCTTTTGAGCTCTTCCAAGGCCTGGGACTGATTCATATTTTTCTTGGAGGCTTTGGATGTAAGAGCTTTGGCTTTGTGGTCTTCTTCTGGTTGCCTGTTTTGATCTTCTTTGTCACCAAAGTAAGATAATACAGTCTGACTCTTTTTGCGAGGTTTACTCATTATCCCAGTCAATTAGTTGACTTTTAAACTCTTTGTTAAGGTAAGAGTCTGCTTCCAATGTGGAAAATGTACTTTCCCAAGCTTTGGGAGTTTGTATAACTGTTTCCAGAGATACTATTAAGGACCCGAAAATGTTCAGTTCTTCCAAAGTGCTATGATAAGGGGCCATAACAAGCTCCACCACACCAGCACTCCTCTTCACCCCAGGACTGCCCTTTAGAACTATGACCCAGATCCAAGCATGGGCAAAGCAAGAAATTCCTGCCTCAGCACTGGCAAAGAGATCCCTGCAATCCCCCTCTGATCAGCCACTTGATTCCCCCTCAATCTGTGGGCTGGAAGTTCAGGAGGCAACCACGGCCCACACTCAAAAATTGCTGCTGAAACGTAGCTTCTCTCTCACTGCAGTCACAGACTTTTTGCACTGACCTTCCAAGTTATCTTCAACCTTCATGGATTAAGAAGTCTAGAAACTGCCACAGCTGCCTGAGATTCAGTCCTCTGAGCACTGCTTCAGGGTTTGCTGCAGCCTGTGCACCCACACCAAACTGCGCTCTTCTCCCTGCCTGGCATGATATGCCTTTCCAGTCAACCATCCAGCTTTTCTTGGGCTGGAAATTTGTTTCACTCGGTCTTTTTGTGGGTTCTGCTACTTTAGAATTTGTTTAGATCCATTTTTACAGCAATTTGGGGTTTGGGGGAGAACTCAAGCAAGCCACTGCTTTTCCTCTGCCATCTTGGCTCCACCCTTCTTTCTCTTCTATCTTTAAAAACTGTCCATTGATTTAAACATTCCTGATAATTGTTTACTTATTTCTCTCTAGCCTTCTTGGTTTAACTCTTTGAGATGGTCAATGATTTTATAATCATTGTTTCTACTTCTCTCCCTCTCACTTTCTTCTTAATTCTTGTCTGATTTCTGACTGCATAAATCAATTTAAACTCTTCAGCCCAAGTTTACCAATGATCCTTAATTAACAAATGTAAAGACCTTTGTTGAATCCTTATCTTTTTTTCTCTCTCTGAAGTTTTTACAATAATCACCCTCTTCTCCTTGTTACTGTCTCCTCTGTAGGTTCTGGTGACACAACACTTCCATTGCTGGGTTATTCTCTTACCTGAATATTCCTTCTTAATTTCTTTTTCTGGACTTTCATCCAGATTTAATCCACAAATCTTGACTGTCCCTCATGATTCTGTTCTGAGCCATTGTCTCTTCTCCCATGATCTCACTTAGCAATTTCATTAACTCTAGTGGATTCAATTACCATTTCTGTGAAGATAATTATCAGATTTTTTTTATCCAGCTCTAACCCTCTTCTGATTCCTAGTCTCACTTCTCTAATGGCTTATTAGATATTCCAAAGTATATGTCCCATAGTTATCTTAAATTCAAAATGTTGAAAGCCAGACTGATTGCCACATTTTCTGATTGGTTTCCTTGTCTCAAATTTCTCTCCATTCCAGTCTGTCTTCCACTCAGCCACCAAGGAGATCTTCCCAAAGAACAATTCTGACAATGTCAACACCCCTTACTAAAAAAAAAAATAAATCTTCCAATGGCTTCCTAGGCTTCCTATTAATGCCAGGATAAAAATATAAAACAAAAAGCAAAAAACTTAATAATCATTAACAATTCCTGTCTTCCTAAATTTCATCTTCTCATACTTTACTCATTTTAGCATATATTATGACTCTGTGACACTAAGTTTCTTAGTACTCATTAGATCTATCTATATCTATGTCTATACATGTATACATGTATATATCTGTGTATATATGTATGTGTATGTGTGTATACATACATACACATGTACACACACACACACATATATATGTATATATATGTATATATATATACACACACACATATATTCATTACCCTATTTTTCACTATCTTCCATACTTGGAATGTCCTTTATTCATTTCTCTGCCTCTTAAATTACTGAACTTCCTTCAAGTCTTAGATATATTCTGTTTTCCCAACCCCATTCTCCTCTTTATCACACGCACAAACACTTATACAATCCATATCAGTGCCTTTATTGTTTATGTCTAATTTATTTTATATATCTAAATATAAATGTTATTTATACACATATATATATAGAGAGATGTAGATATACAGATATTGATATATCTGGATCTATGTATGTATACATATATGTGTTGGAAATAAAGGTATATTTAGTTTGTTCATAATTTTCTGCAAGTTTTGTTTTTTTACAGTATTTTGAGGGAAAACAGACCAACTCTTATCTGTGCCACCTTGGGATTAGCTCATTAATCATTTCAAAGTTATTGACAAAACTTCAAAGTTACATATCAAAGTTATCAGCACCCTTTTGATATTCTACTGGTCTGGAACTAAGAAGGTGTGGAATTTGTCTATAATTTACACATCATAGGACCAAAAGGCCCTGCCAGAAGCATCTAGATGCCTTCAGTTGATTTAGCACATATTACCAGGATGTGAATTTTAGTTAATATATGGTACAATTTGTAAATTATGCTTCTTTGATTTTTAGAAGAGTTTGTATAGGAATTCCTCTTAACAATCTTATTTCCTATTATTGCTCTTTTATAATAGCTATTTATAACCTTATTGATTATATTGACTAGAAGGAGGTTTAAGGGACTAGAACAAGATACATTTTTAACATAATGATCATCATTATCATCATCAGAATAATCAGAATCATTTTTTATTTGAATTGGGAGTATGGTTTCATTTCATTGGTTTTCAGGAATACTGATGAGAAAACTCTTTTTGTCAATGAAGATTACTACAAAAATTACAACTTATATAATGACTTTAGTGTTCATGGGGGACTGTGAGGCTAAGTGTCTGCAAGGCTGCCACAGTCATATTTTTGTAAAAAATGGAACTTTTACCCAAGGGATACTATTTTTGGTGTCATATACACATTCAGCTTCATTCTATGGATAGAGCCCTAGGCCTGGGCTAAGGAAGACTCAAGTTTAAATACAGCCTTAGATACTTACTAGCTATGTAACCCCATGGCAAATGAATTAATCTCTGTTTACCTCAGTTTCTTTTACTATACAATGTGGATAATGATAATACTTACCTCACAGGGTTGTTTTGAGGATGAATTGCAGTAATATTCATAAAAAGTGCTTAGTACAGTGCCTGATACATAGTAGGTGCTCAATAAATGTTTGTTCCTTCCCTTGCCTTCCCTCCATGTCATTCCTAAAGATCTTTATTGCAATTCTCAATTTTTGCCAAAATTTTTCAGCATTAATCCATAGTTTCTGGATATATAATTAATTCCTTATAAATCTTTACATGAAAAATTTTACTGATAAAAGCAGATGTGATATATGGTTTCTATGAATGATGTCTTTAGTTTTTAATGGATATAGAACTTCAGATCAACTATTTAAGCCAGAATACATCATTTATTCTAAAATGTGCAAGTCAGAAAAGAATCATTATTCTGGTTAGACAAATCCCTTGGGGAAAAGTGGCTTTTTTTGGTGACTTTTAGGTAACATAAATCATTCTTTCTCTAAGAATTTTATAAGTAGGAAGAATTGGAAAAAGGAATTTCTAAAGTATAAGAATAACAGTGTAGATGATCTGTCTTCTGAGACACAGTCAGATATCTAAAGATAGCTAAGCATATGTCCTGAGTGGAGAATTTTCACCATTTTTCCAGTCTCATCTATTTTTCATAGTAAGAGATTGGACCCTGAATTTCAATGAGAAATCCAGAGAGGCAAAATGTATCATCTTTCTGACATTTTGTTGTAATCTACTTGCTAATATTTTATTTTAAATTATTGCATCAATATTCATTAATACAAGTTGTCTATAGTTTTCATTGTTTTTATCTCTCTAATTTGGGTATCAAAACCTTGTGTATCAGAGAAATAATTTCATAGGATTCCTTTTTTACCTATTTTTTTCATACAATCCTATCCTATAGCATTGGAATTCATTTTTCTTTAAATGTTTGGTAAAATATGCTTGTAAATTAATCTGCTTCTTTTTTTCACTGAGGGAAATTATTTATGACATTCAATTTTTTTTCCAAGATAGGGCTATTTAAGTATTTAACATATATTTCTGTTAATCTGAGGAAGTTATGCTTTTTGTAAATATCCATCCATTTTATTTGTGTTGTCTGTTATACTGGCATATAGTTGAGCAAAATAGTTCCTAAAATTTCTTTTGCTTCATCTTCATTGATGGTGAATCTTTAATGTTCATTTTTGATAGTGACATTTTTTTCTTCATTCTTCTTTAGAAAAATCAAACTAGAAAAATCTACTTCCAGAAGCCAACAACCATAAAATAAAGCCACAGAACAAATCCTGAAACAGCACAGTCAGTGGAAAGATGGGGTGGAACATTCTTTTAGCCTTGGAGACTTCGAGGATCAGAAATGTCTGTTTCACTCAGGTAAAAGGGGAGGGCATTCTAGGACAGGAAGCATCCTAGCAAGCCAGAAGCAAGTCTCACCCAAGGGCGGAGAGGAAAACTTTGGGTCGCAAGGAAGCGGGAGCCCTGAGATATAGCATTACTTGGGACTACAAGATATCAGGTGACTTCTTTGGTAAGGACCAGAGCTCAAACCAAAAGATCACATCTCTCCCTGGATCATAGCACCTTATAAATACCAAAACTTCCAGCCCCCCAGAATTAGGTTTGAAAACAACAATTTGAAAAACTGGACACTTGGGGAAGTCTCTTCCACCCTCACACACCAGAAACTGAATTCTACTTTAACATAAAGATTAAAGTCAAGAAATAAACTTGAAAAGTTTTCAAACAACAACAAAGAATCTGATTATAAACACTACTTTGGTTATAGAAAAGATTAAAACACAAACTCAGAAGAAGACAATGATTTAAAAACAGCTGAAAGCAAAGCCACAAAGGAAAAAAAAGTGAATTAAACCTAAGTTCAATGAGAATTCCCTGAAGAACTTAAAAATACTTCCAGAAGTGAAGATGGCACAGTAATCAGTAAATCACTATAGCTCTCCTATATTCACCTGCAAATAACCATGAAATAGTGCCTCAGAAAAAATTCTGGAACAGCAGAGTCAGTGGAAAGATGGAGTGGATTGATCTTTCAGCCCTGGAGACTTGGAAGATTGACAAGCAAGTTCCATCTCACTTGTGTAAAAGGGATACATGTTCCAGGACAGAAAGATTCCTAGCAAGCCAGCATCAAGACCCACTTCAGAAAACCAATGGGATATCCCAAGACCCAGTGTGGTAGAGCAGGCAAACAACAGCAGGACCTCCTGTGTGCCTTACTATATCCAGGGGAACTGGCAGACTCCAAGTTTCAGATCCATCATGTGCTTCAATGTAGCCCTTCAGTGTACAAAACAGGCATCCTTCAGTGATGAAACTTTTACATGCTTCAACACAGCTCCAGGAAATGCAGAAACACCCCACCAGGCCTCAGCATACAACAGACATCACCACTAGGATCCTAGCTCAGCACCAAGTAAGCTGCCAGACTGTTACAGCTTTCAGCACTGCACCCCACCCCACCCCTCAACACCTCACCAGACAATAGGGTTCTCCATGGGCCTTAGAACAATATCAGCACAGCACTAGGTGAATAGCCAGGACCTAGAGCCACTAGCGCAAGAAGTCTAAGGTAAGGGGCAGCTAGGTGGTGCAGTGGATAGAGCACTGGCCCTGAAGTCAGAAGGACCTGAGTTCAAATCTGGCCTCAGAACAAACATTTGACACTTACTAACTGTGTGACCCTGGGCAAGTCACTTAACCCCAATTGCCTAAAAAAATAAAAGTCTAAGATAGAGCCTCTTCCACCCTGGGAGCAGTAATCAAATTTAAAAGAAAGGAAAAAAAGCCCCCCACAAATTTGAGAAAAAAATAAGAAAAAAAAAGAATCTAACCATTGAAATTTATTATGGTGACAGGGAAGACCAAGACACTAACTCATAAAAGGACAACAGCATCAAAGCACCTATGGCCAAAATCCTCCCCCCCCAAAAAAAACAGGAAGTAGTCTCAATACCAGAAAGAACTAATGGAAGCCCTCAAAAAAGGATCTTAAAATCACATAAGAAAGGTAGAAAAAAATATTGGGAAAATAAATGACAGTCCTGCAAAAGAACTATGAAAAAAAAAGAGTCAACAGGTTGGAAAACTTTAAAAAGTAGAAATGGATAAATGAAAAGGAGATACAAAAATCTGCTGATGAAAATAACTCATTAAAGAGTACAATTGGCCAAATGGAAAATAAAGTACAAAAGCTAATTGAGAAAAAAAATCTTAAAATTTAGAATTTAAATAAAATTTAGAATTTGGCAAGTGGGAACAGAAGACTCCACGAGACATCAAAAATCGATCAAACAAAATCAAAAGAATAAAAACATGGAAGAAAATGTAAAATATATCATGGGAAAAAATAAAAATTGACCTGGAAAATAGATCCACAAGAGACAATATCAGAATCCTTGGGCAACCTGAAAGCCATAATCAAAAGGAGGACCTGGACAGCATCTTTCAAGAAATTATCAGCAAGGAATAATTCACCTATCAGATTTATGGAGAACAAAAGAATTCATGATCAAACAGGAGATAAAGAACATTACAATATGCAAAATGGATATTTTTTATTACATTAAATTGAAAAGTTTTGTACAAACAAAGCCAATGCAACCAAGATTAGAAGGTAAGTAGAAAACTGGGAAAGAATTTTTACAACCAGTCTCTCTGATAAGAGCCTCATTTCTAAAATATATAGAGAATTAAGTCAAATTTATAAGAATACAAGTCATTCCCCAATTGATAAATGGTCAAAGGATATAAACAGACAGTTCTCAGATGAAGAAATTAAAGCCATTTACAGTCATATGAAAAAAATGCTCTAAATCACTATTGATTAAAGAAATGCAAATCAAAACAACTCTGAGATACCACATCACAGCTATCAGATTGGCCAACATGACAAAACAGGAAAATGATAAATGTTGGTGATGTGGGAAAATTGGAACACTAATGCATTGTTGCTGGAGTTGCGAACTGATCCAACCTTTCAGAGGAATTTGGAACTATGCCCAAAGGGCTATAAAAATGTGCATACCCTTTGACCCAGCAATAGCACTTCTAGGGCTGGATCTCAAAGAGATCATACAAATGGGAAAAGGACCTATATATACAAAAAATATTTATAGCAGCTCTTTTTGTGGTGGCAAAGAATTGGAAATTGAGTGGATGCCCATCAATTAGGGAATGACTGAACAAGTTGTGGTATATGAATGTAATGGAATACTAGTGTGCTATAAGAAATGATGAGTAGGAAATTTCAGACAAACCTGGAAAGACTTGTAAGGACAGATGCTGAGTGAAGTGAGCAGAAAGAGGAGAATGCTGTACACAGTAACAGCCACATTGTGTGATGAATAACATTGATAGACTTAGCCATTCTCAGCAATGCAAGGACCTAAGACATCTCCAAAGGTCTTATGATGGAAAATTCTATCCACATCCAAAGAAAGAACTATGGAGTTTGAATGCAAATCAAAGCATACTATTTGTTATTTTTTCTTCTGTTTTGTTTTGTTTTTCCTTTCTCATGGTTCTTCCTATTGGTACTAATTCTTCCTTACAATATCACTAATGTGAAAATATGTTTAATAGGAATGTATATGTAAAGTATATATATCAGATTATAAGCTATCTTGGGGAGGGAGGGCTTGAAAAATTTAAAACTCAAAAGCTTATGGAAGTGATTGTTGATAAATTAAAATAAATTAATAAAAAAAGAAATTATCAAGGAAATCTTCCCTGATATCCGAGAAGTAGAGGACAAACTAGACATTGAAAGAATTCACCTACCACCTCAGGGAAAAGATCCCAAAATAAAAACTTCGAGGATCATTATAGCCGAATTTTAGAACTATCAGGTTAAGGAAAATGATACCACAAATGGACAGAAAGAAACAATTCAAATATCAGGGAGCCACAATTAGGATTGTACAGGACTTGGAAGCTGCAACATTAAAGGACCAGAGGTCATGGAACATGTTATTCCACAGGGCAAAGAAGGTATAACTACCACCAAGAATCACTTACCTGGCAAAATTTAGCATAATATATCAAGGGGGAAATTGGTCATTCAAAGAAATAAAAGAATTTCAAACTTTCATAAGGAGAACTCCAGGATGAAACAAAAAATATGATCTCCAATTTTAAGACCCAAGGGAAGCATAAAATGTAAAAAGGGTAAAGAAAACATAAGAAATTCAATAGAGTTAAACTTTACATCTATTCATGGGAAGATTATACTCACCATTCTTAAAAATTTTATCACTAATACTATAGTCATAAGGAATATACATAGATATAGAGTACGGGTATAAGGTGAATTTGAGGGAATAACATAAAACATAATTGAGGAATGAGAAAAAAAGAATACACTGGGTACATAAGGAAGAAAGAAGTAAAAGGTAGTAAATAATTTTACATGAAGAGGCACAAAAGACATATTACAGTGGAGGGGAAGAGGTAAAGATGCTTGAACCTTACTCTCAGCAGTATTGGCTCAAAGAGGGAATAATATACATAATCAATTGCATATAGAAATTTATCTTACCCAAAAGGGAAGTAGGATGGGAGTAGAATAAGGAAGTGGGTAAGGGTGCACATTGAAGAAGGGAGGGCAAATCAGGGGTGGTAGTAGACAAGCAAAACATCGCTGAAGAGGGAAAGGGTGAAAGGAGACAGAGGACAACGAGGAGGAAAAATAGGATGGAGGGAAATAGTCTTATAACTGTGAATATGAATGGGATAAACTCTCCCAGAAAAACAGAAGTGCACAGCAGAGTGGGTCAAAAACCAGAATACTATACTATGTTGTTTACAAGAAACAAATTTAAAGCAGAGACACACATACACAGAATAAAGGTTAGGGGCTGGAGCAGGGTCCATTATGTTTCAGCTGAAGTTAAAAAAAAACATAAAAACAAAACTGGTATAGCAACACTGATCTCAGACAGAGTAAAAGCAAAGATAAACTTAATTAAAAGACATAAGGAAGGAAACCACATCTTTCTGAAAGGTACCATAGACAATGAAGCAATATCAATACTAATCATATATGCACCAAGTGGTATAACATCCAATTTCTCAAAGGAGAAGTTAAGTGAGTTACAGGTGGAAATAGCAAAATTAAACTAGTGGGGGACCTCCATTGTACCCTCTCAGATATTGATAAATCCAACCAAAAATAAACAAGAAAGAAATTGAGGAGTTAAATGGAATATTAAAAAAGTTAGGGGCAGATAGGTGACACAGTGCATAGAGTACCAGCCCTGAAGTCAGGAGGACCTGAGTTCAAATCTGGCCTCAGACCAAACACTTGACACTTACTAGCTGTGTGACCCTGGGCAAGTCACTTAACCCCAATTGCCTAAAAAAAAAAGTTAGATATTACAGACCCATGGAGAAAATGGAATTGGAACAGAAATGAATTTACTTTTTTCTCAGCAACACATGGCACCTACACAAAAATTAATTATCTAATATGGCATAAAAACTTCAAAATCAAATGTAAAATGGGAGAAATATTAAATGTATTCTTTTCAAATCACAATGAAATAAAATTAGATTCAACAAAGGGAAGTGGAAATATTGATTAAAATTAATTAGAAACTACACTATCCAATCCTAAAGAATATGTGGGTCAAAGAACAAATCATAAGAACAATCAATAATTTCATTAAAGAAAATGACAACAATGAGACAATATACCAAAATTTATGGGATACAGACAAAGCAGTACTTAGGGGAAAATTTATTTCTCTAAATTCTTACATTGACAAAAGGGAAAAAGAACATGTTAATGAATTGTACATGCAACTAAAAACAAACTAGAAAAAGAACAAATTAAAATTCCCCAATTGAGCAATTGGAAATTATTCAAATTGGAAATCCTGAAAATAAAATAGAGATTAAAAAGATTGAAAGAAAAAAAACTATTGAACTAATAAGTGAATCTAGCAGCTGGGTTAATGAAAAATCCAATAAGATAGATAAGTCATTGATTAACTTAATTTAAAAAGAAAAGAAAAAAACCAAATATCCAGTATTAAAAATGAAATGGGTGAAATAGCCACTAAAAAAGGAAAAAGTTAAAGCAAAGAAATATTTTGCCCAATTATATGTCAATAAATCTGACAATCTGACACTTCTCTAGGAAAAATATCCCCAAGGTCAGATGGGTTCTTGAGTGAATTCTACCAAAAATTTGAAGAACATATAATTCCAATATTATATATGCTATTTCAAAAAAATAGGTGGAGTCCTACAAAATTCTCTTTATGACAAAACTATGGTGGTGATACTTAAACCAGGAAGAGTTAAAACACAGAATGGAAATTATAGTCCAATTTCCCTAGTAAATATTGATGCACAATTTTTAAACAAAATACTAGCAAGGCAATTAGAGCAAAAAATCACACAGACAACACTCTATGACAAGGTGTGATTTATACCAGGAAAGCAGAGTTGGTTAAATATTAGGAAAACTATCTACAAAAATGGGTCCATGACTTAGACCTAAAGGGTGACACCATAAACAAATTAGTAGAACAAGGAATAGTCTACCATCAGAACTATGGAGAGGGAAAGAATTCATGACCAAACAAGACATAGAGAGCATTACAAAATGTAAAATAGATAATTTTGATTATATTAAATTAAAAAGCTTTTGTATAAACACAACCAATGCAACCAAGATTAGAAGGAAAGCAGAAATATGGGAAATAATCTTTATATCATGTTTGATAAAAGCCTCATTGATATAGTGAATATATAGAGAACTGAGTCAAATTCATAAGAATACAAGCCATTCTCCAATTAATAAATGGTCAAAGGATATGAACAGAGAGTTTTCAGATGAAATCAAAACTATCTATAGGCATATGAAGAAGTGCTCTAAATCACTTTTCATTACTATAGTGCAAATTAAAACAACTCCACTGTACCACCTCACACCTATTAGATTGTCTACTATAAAAAAAAGAAAAAGGAACATGATCAATGTTACAAAGGATGTTGAAAAATTGGTACACTGATGTTGGTGGTGTTATGAAATTATCCAACCATTCTGGAGAGCAATTTGGAATTATGTCCCAAGGGCAACCAAACTGTGTATACCTGTAGATCCAGGAATACCACTACTAGTTCTGTATCCCAAAGAGATCATAAAAAAGGGTAAAGGACCTACACATGTAAACATCTTAATAGCAGCCTATTTTATGGTGGCAAAATATTGGAAATTGAGGGAATGCCCATCAGTGGGGGAATGGCTGAATAAGCTGTGGTATGTGAATGTAATGGAATCTTATTGTGCAATAAGAAATAACAGACTGATTTCAGAAAAAAAATGGAAAGACTTGTATAAAGTGATGCAAAGTGAGATGAGCAGAACCAGGATAACATTGTACACAATATCAGCAACATTGTGTGATGATCAAAGGTGAATGAAACAGCTTCTCTCTGCAACATAATGATCCAAGACAAGTACAAAGGACTCACAAAGGAAAATGCAGTCCATATCCAGATAAAGAACTGATCAACTCTCAATGCAGGTTGAAATATATATATATATACATATATATATATATATATGTATGTATGTATATATATATATATTTGCTTATCTTATTTTTTCTCATTTTTCTTTAGATCTGTTTCTTCTTTCACAAATATGACTAATATGGAAATATTTTTATGTGATAGCACATGTATAAACTATATCAAACTGCCTACCATTTTCAGAAGAGGGGAGAGGATGGGGTGAGGGAGAAAAATTTGGAACTCAAAATATTGTAAAAATGAATGCTAAAAACTTTCTTGACATGTATATGGGGAAAAATAAAATACTATTAAACTTAAAAAAACAAATTAGCTGTGATTTAACTATTTAATCATTAAATAAAAACAACCCCTAGTTTTATTAAAGTTTTTTAACTTTCAATTTTACTATTCTTTCCTTTGATTATCACAATTTCTATTTTGGTATTTAATTGGTGGGTTTGAATTTATTTTGCTTCCAAGTTTCTGTGTGGCTCTGATCTTTTCCTCAGGAATGCTCAAAAGTCTTCTATTTCATTAAATATCCATTTTTTCCTTTTCAGATTAGAGTAGCATATTCATGGTTATAATCCTGAGTAGATCAGTGGCACAGTGGATAGTGGATAGTGGATAGGGTCTGGAGTCAGGAAGACTCATCTTTCTGAATTCAAATCTCACATCAGACCCTTACTATTTATATGGCCTTGGGTAAGTTATTTAAGCCTGTGTGCCTCAGTTTCTTCATCTGTAAAATTAGCTGGGTAAAGAAATGGCAAACCACTTCAGAATCTTTGCCATGAAAACCCCAAATGGGGACATGGAGAGACAAACGTGATTGAAAAATGACTGAACAACAACAACAACAACCCTAGCTTCTTTGCTTTCTGGAAAATCACATTTTAAATCTTCTGCTCCTTTACAGTGGAAGGGGCGAAATCTTTCATGGTCCTGACAGTGGTTCTAGAGTATTTGAATCATTTATTTCTGGCTACTTACAGTATTTTTTCTTTCAATTGTGAGTTCTATTCTTTGGCCCTAATATTCCTGGGAGTTTTCATTTGAGAATTTTTTCTTCAGGAAATAACTAGTAGATTCTTTTAACTTCTACTTTGCCCTCTTGTTCTAAGATATCTGGGTATTTTTAAGATACTATAATATCTTAAAATATGATATTCTTTTTTATCATAACTCTCTTGTAGCCTAGTGATACTTAAGTTACCTCTCCTTTATCTATTTTGCAGGTCAGTTATTTTTCCTATGAGGTATTCCATATTTTCTTTTATTTTTCAGCCTTTTGATTTTTTTTGTGTTTCCTGATGTCTCATGGAATCATTAGTCTCTACTTGGCCTATTCTAATTTTCAAGGAATTATATTTTTTAATTAAGTTTGTACCTCTTTTATCATTTGGACAATTCTGATTTTTAATGTTCTGTGATATTTAATACTTTTTGTACCTCTTTTTTGTTGTTTAGTTGTTTCAGTCATATTCAACTCTTCACGACACCATTTGGGGTTCACTTGACAGACATAGTGGAGCCATTTGACATTTTCTTTTCCAGCTCATTTTACAGATGAGATAAATGAAGCAAACAAGGTTGGGTGACTTGCCCACGAACACACAGCTGGTAAGTATCTGAGGCCAGATATGAATGAAGGTCTTCCTGATTCCAGGTCCAACACTCTCTCTACTGGGCCACCTAGATAATAAAATCTATAACATAATTTCCTACTTATTTTGTGTCTTGAGCTTCCCTGTCACCATAGCAGCTTTACATGGACAGGCTTTTTGTTTGTTTGTTTGTTCATGTTTATTGCCTTTTTTTTTTGACTTTGGACATTATTTAAGTTTTAGGATCTATTCACTTCTTGAGTTTCAATGATTTATGTCCCTCTTATTCTTTCATAGCTCAATCAAGGAGCTTGCAATTTTTTGATACTTCCAAAGTGGGGTCATCCAGGAAAATATGTTCACTATCCACTTGGTCTGAAATTGCTTGACCTATTTTGGGTATGTTGCCTTGTATACAGTTGACTTCTTTTAGACCACTGCTAGACAAATTCACAGTTAGTTTACTGGGAGATTTGAGAAGTTCCAACTTACTGAACTGCTAGTTCCCTTGTTTTTGGTTACTTGTCCTGGTTTTTTCCACTGTAGGCTTATTTGAGGGACTGAATGTTTGAACTCTGGGCTAAGAGCCACAAAGTTATGGTTCAGAAATTCATGCCTTGTTCCTTACATGAGCTCCTTACTTGAGCTCCTTACATGAGTAAGGCCCCTGCTCCCTCACAAACATGCCCATGAATATGAACACTCCTCCCCACCCAAGAACTGTGACCTGTAATTTGGTAATGAGCAACAGAGTTGCCAGTTGGCACCTATTCCTTCTCCTAATGCTAGTGTATATGTCTGTTGGGATCTCTTTCTATCCAAGTGTTCAGTACTTTTATAGTCCTTGGGTGTGGTCCTATCTCTGCTATTACTGCCACAGCCTGCTCCCAGTTCTACCTGTTCTAGCACTGCTAATGTTACTGTGTTGCACTGGGCTTCTGGACAGCCCTCACCCTAGTGTTGTCAGACCTATGTCTTTATAAGCTACTTTTGTATGAAAAATTACTCATTGTGACTTTATCTTTGCTTTCCTGATCAGAATTGGCCAGTTGCTCTTTTTTAATTAGAGGATATGATATTAAGGAACTGAGGAAAATCTTTTAGCTCTCAGTCCACCATCTTTAAACTCCTTCTTCTGATTTGGTTTCAAAATAATTTTATTATGCCAGCCATAATAATAATGACATCTTCATTGTCATCATCAACATTCTCATCCTCATGAACTTCTTGTATGGTTCAGGGTCTTTTTTCCTCCTGACTCTCACTCTGAAACACTTCTTGTCATTCTTAATTCTATAAGTGTTGGAATGGGAATGATAAAATTACTTATGAGTGATTTCCATGGAAAAGCTTATGTTTCAGAAATACTTCCAGAAAGTAACATGGAGCAATGGTGATGTGTAAAGACATTGATGTTTGTAACCTGCTTCAATTATTAGTACGTTTAGAGTCAAGTTAAGGCAGAGTACACAACTTCCTATAAGCCATTATTTGAAGAGCTGTGATAGAATTCTCTCTGTTCCTAAAACAATCCTTTTCTTAATATCTGGAAGTATACCATCCATTACTTTGGGTCATGTCTTTTCTTCTTATATCAAACACTCAGAATTGATAAATCTTTGAAGTGCTATGCACTAATACTTTCTTGATATTTAACTACTAATGGAGAGCAAAAACTTGTGGCTCAAGAGCATATGCCCAGCTACTGGGCAGAGTGAGAAGTTCATCAGGAGGTAGATAGGAGTAGCAATAGGAGGTGGGAAGGCCACTGAAGAAAAAAATCTCATTTTTTCGTGTATCCAGCCCTGATAATAGTATAATACATTATATTAACACAATTCCCTTCTAAAAAGTTATAACACTGTGTCTCACATATTGATTTACCTCAAAAGATGGAAGAGAAGGAAAATATAGAGAGCAAAAGACCCAAAGGCTAAACATCTGAAAATGTGATTATATTATTCCAATGTTAATGATTTCTGTATTCAGATATGGTAAAAGTAAAGCTTGATGTCTACATTTCCAGAACCTTTCTCTGCTGAATATAAATTATATTCAATGGTTTTTATTTCACATACGCTCCAATTGACTTAAGGGTATGATCTTCAAACAAATGGGCAATACTAACTTTATTGCTTTGCATTTTATGTTCTTAGCCACCAGAAATGTGTTAATCATCTTACGACACTGTCCTAGGGAAATATCCAGTACAAAAATTAAAAAAAAAATTCTGACTAGGCTTTAAATTCCAGTTCATTGTTCACCATGTTATGCAGAATATGGAAACCAAATTCCAGAAAAAGAGGAGACCCTTCAAATTAATTTTGCAGTGAAATTTCAAAAATCATGCCTACTTATTATTAACCTCACCAAAGACAGGTGGTCTATGTATGTGTGTGTGTGTGTGTGTGTGTGTGTGTGTGTGTGTGAGTGTGTGTGTGTGCACATGCTACGTGGAAGAGGTGCTGTTTTATTTTTTAAATAAGGAAAATGTGTTCCCTTAAGCATGGAGTATTCAGGAATATATATATATATCAATTTTCTTTTCAAGGTATCCTTTTTTAGTTTCCAGTTTTATATTGGTCTAATTAAAGAATATGATAAAAATCCCTGAATTTTAAACATTTTGCCTTTAAATTTTTTCTTCAAAATATAACAGAACTAAGAATAAATTCATGTTGAGCTAGTTCATTCCTCTTGTTAGGCACAGAGATTATGTTTTGTAATTTGATTATTCATTAAATTTATAGACATAGTAGCAATTTCCTAGATTTTGGAAAGTATGTATAAGAAAAGTGGGGGTTGGACCTATATTATTAATCTAAAATCAAGGAAAAAATGTATTTCCAAATGTGAATGTTTATGTTCTTTTCCTCTTCTCAAATAATTTACTACTAAATTTATGAAATAAAAAATTAATAATAATAATAATAATAATAAAATTATCCTCACTTAATTCTTCTTCCCTCCATTTTATTGTGATCATATCTTAACAAGGAATGGTAGGTGAGAACATTATTTGAGTATGTGTAATGCTTTGTGAAATATAATAAATAATCTAATTTATTCCAAAAATCCATTGTTCAGAAGTAGGACTAACAATAATGATTAGCTCCAAAATTCAACAAGGTCACAGTTTAATTAATCAACTGACTATCTAATGAAGAATCTTGCTTAATGAAAGGCAATTTCCTCATCAATATTTTATAAGTAGATTGAAAGTGATTATCACATCATTTATTTTGACTCTGTACAGTAAAATCATACTTGGGGAACTGGAGAATATTGTACTTATGTATGTACATGTGCAAATAAATGGAGGTGAATACCTTTAGGCAGAAATCCAGCTCTATCATGTATCAATATATCTGCAATAGATGTATGCAATAGGTAAAGATACATGTTAAATGCACACAATCAGAGAAATCTTCACTCCAAATGTTCACATGAACTCTTTCTGCCTGACTTGTGGTACAGCCTTCTGATATTATGTTGGTTTTATCAGCCATAGTCAGACATATTATACCTTGACCCAAACATAATGATGTCATTTTGGTCCTTTTCAAGCATGAAAGACAGCAATAACATCTAAAGGTATCTATATTCATTATCTATTGATTTAGATAGAAATGATTATTTATAGATATCTATCTCTATCTATTTTCACCCAAAAAAGTTTATAATATAGAATGTCAAATCAGACAAAGAGATAGGCATACAATGTAGAGCTCTCTCTCTCCCTCTCTCTCTCTTTCTTTCTCTCTCTCTCTCTCCCCCTGCCTCTCTCCCTATCTGTCTGTCTATATACACATAACATATAAAATAATGCTAATAGGACTCTAGAATTAGAAAGCATCTGAAAAGATTCCTTTCATATATTTATATATCTAAAAAATGAGGGGATAAATCACAATGACCTCTAAGGTCCCTCCCAGTTTTAAATATATGCTCCTAAATAAAGTGGGCCAAGTAGCTATTATTATTATCTAAAGTAATCTAACCCAAGTTTGACCTGAAGCTTGAATTTCCTATGTAAAACATTCCCAATAAGTGATACTCAATTTTTTCCTGGAGTTCTCCAGTGATAGGTGACAGGTTTCTTTGTCACTTTTGGCCATTTCTAAACCATAGAATGCTTGGCTACTATTAACTTCTTTCCAGCTCCACTTTATGTATTGTCTGTCTCCTTTAGAATGTAAACTTCCAGAATGGCAGTGGTACTCTCATTTGCTTATACTTGTATTCTGAGACCCTGACACAGGCCCAGCAACATAGTAAGCACTTAATGTTTTATCACTCATTCATGGATCACTTAATGATTTTGCTTACAATGATCACTTGTTCCTTAATCCAGCAATTGAAATATTAAGTGAAAAAGTAAGGGAAAGAAAAAAAAGTATTGTGGAAGTAAAGAATGCAGGAGAAATACTATCTGTACCATGTAGTTGATGAAGGGTGATTTTTTTTTTGTTTTTGGTGTGAGATAGCATTGAAAAAAATTAACCTTTTAGGTTTCTTATGTAGTTACACTCTGAAATCAGTTGTGTTGAAGAAAGGTAAATCCAATATTTACAAATGAAAAAAACTTCACAAATTTTCTTGAAATACTAAGTATCTTCTCAAAACAAAATGAGTCTTGTCCTAAAATTAATTCATTTAAGCTTTTTTCAAATAGTTAAATACCACATATATAGCTATTTATCTTGGCAGTTTACCTACCCCTTTTGAAGTTCTATAATTAATTTGAGTGGAAACAATTCACTGAGAATAAGAATGATCTTCCTAGATACGTATTTGCTCACTTGTAATGGGTTCTGGTAAGAATCTGGATGAACATTCACAAAGGGATATATTAAACTATTTTGGAACATAGTCTAAAATATTCCATTTATTTCCTGTTGAGAGATTTGCAATCAAATCAAGTAATAAGAAGTTAAGGTGTTTGTGGATAGTAATTGAGCCCTAAATGGCTACCGAATAATGTTAGATTATGCTGAAATGCCTAAGTAGCTAAGGAAGTTTCACAGAAATATATTACAGTGTGTACTCAAGATCAGGGCTCTGTGCTATTTGAAATAAAAGAATGAAAATCATTTTGATGTATTAATTTCAGATTTTTGAGGTTGGAAGATAAAATAACAAATTCTTTGATAAATACATGGAAAAGTACATTTTAATTCATCCAATTTACAATAATGTACATCATCTTGTACTTAGTTGTACACATAGAAAAATGAGTGATATTTATATCCAGAGATAATTCTTGTAAAGAGAACTACTGGCATATGCTTTATCAATAGTAATCTATAATCTCCAAAGTCTGCATCCTTCTCAATGTGATACCTACATTTCAAACCAAGACTGACAAATCCATTATTTTTTAAACACTTTCAAAAATGAAACTAAACTTTTTTTTCTTGCACTCGGATTTCGTCTTCTTGATTGAATTTTCACTGCTATACACTCCTCCAATTTCCTATGTCTCATTTTTTTGTTATCTCCCTAAATATCATATTTTGGACCATTTATTTATTCTTATTGTTTCAAACAACATATATAGCATAAGGAGGCAATAACTATTAGAACAAATAAAAAATAAATATTTCACCTACTAGAATTTGTTTAATGTAGACAATAATGACATAAGAACAGAAAAACAAACATGAACAAGAAATGGCCTAAAACTGACCCTAACAACCTAAGAAATAGTTCTTACTATTTACAATCAAGAACTCACACTGCTTTTGTAAATAGAACCTTCAGCTTGAAGTCATACGACAGTATATTGGTGAATTGTAGAAAAGAACTTAATTCATACACATAGATTTTATGAACTAAAAGATGAAGTTAAAGAATAACTTCCCATTTCTTAGCTAAACACCTGGAGAATGTCACTTACGTTCAGTTCCAAAACCTCCTCTCCTATCACTCTCTTGTTCTATCCCATGTCATCATTCAACTGAAACTATTTCTCCAAAATTAGCCGAGGTTCATAAGTTTTATATCACTCTTCAATTCCTATGTCTTGTTCACCCTAGTTAACTGTCAAATCTTGTAATTTATTTCTCTACATTATTCACATGAATCTTGTTTTCTTTAAATCATAACACCACTCTGATTCTGCTCATCACCTCTTGTCTGAACTATTGTCTTCTCTGAATTTGTCTCACTCTTAGATTTTCACCCCCTACAATTTATTCTCCATAAAGCTAAAGGTGATTTTCCTAAAGTATGAGAATGACCATTTTATCTCACTATTCAATAAACTACTGACATTCCCTATTATGGTCAAGATTCATTTGGCATTTAAATGTCCTCATAAGCTGACCCCTTTCTACCTTTTCAGTCTTTCATATCTGTCTGTGTATCTATCTATCTATCTATCTGTGTATCTATCTATCTATCTATCTATCTATCTATCTATCTATCTATCTATC
>NW_020954569.1:15382875-15400153 GCF_900497805.2 Vombatus ursinus
ATCTATCTATCTATCTATCTATCTATCTATCTATCTATCTATCTATCATCTGTCTATCTATATTCAATGACCTAGCTATACTTGCTTACTAGCTATTTGAACTGATTCTATAAATTTAAAATTTGTAAGGAGATTTATCCATCCAAAGCTGAGCACAACTTGCAGAATTTTTCAATCATCTGTCCAAGGGTCCAAAAGAATTCAATGTCATCTATAACATCTCCTTCCTTGAACCTTTGCATTACAATTCCCCATACTTGGGATGTGCTCCCTCCTCATCTCCACATCTTAATTTTACCTAGCTTCTGTGAAAACTCAACTCAAGTCCTACCTTCTGCAGCAGGCTTTTCTCTGCAAGAGATCTTTCCCAGTATCCTCAGCATATTATCAACAATGAATTTTCATATTTTCTGTGCATATCTTGAATGTAAATAGTTATTTAAATCTTCTCTTCCTCCATTAGAATATTAATTCCTTTAGGGTAGGAAATGTTTTCCTCTTTTTTGTATTCCTAGTGCTAGGCAGAGTGCTTGCAATATAGAAAACCCTTAATGAATATTTGTCAACTGATTGATTCATATAATGGCTAGGTAATGCTGGCTAACTCATGTAATCTCTTAGCTCTGGCCACAAAACAAAAACAAACAAACAAAAAAGAACTTAGTAAGGTTATAGGTCTACATAAATTTTAAATTTTCAAAAAATGTAAGAATCTCATTTAAGATTTTAAATTTCTAATTCTTATAAGAACCTGATGAACTAGTAGTTCAAGTGTTATTATTATTATTATAATTTGTAAAAGAAGAAAAAGCCAAGAAAAAAAAAGAATTTTAAAAGGTTTACCTCAAAATCTTGTTTATGGTAGAGCCCCAGCTAGGGAACACTATTCTCCTAACTTCTAGGCTAATGCTCTTAAAAAAAAATTAGTATCCTATTTTTCCCCACTTACATGCAAAAACATTTTTTAACATTTGTTTTTAAAACTTTTAGTTCCAAGTTCTCTCCCTTCTTCCCCTTCCTCCCCCCATTGATAAATCAAGCAATTTGATATAGATTATACATGAGCAGTCATGCAAAACATATTTCCATATGAATCATGTTGTGTAAGAAAACATAGAAAAAACCCTCAAGAAAAATAAAGTAAAATAAATATGCTTCAATCTATATTCAGACACCACGAGTTCTTTTTCTGGGAATGGATGCCATTGTTCATCATGTCTTTCAGAGTGGACTTGGATCATTGTATTGCTGAGAATAGCTGTCATTAACAGCTGATCATCCTACAATATTGTCACTACTTTGCGCATTGTACATTTCATTTGCATCATTTCATGCAAGTCTTTCCAGAATTTTCTGAGAGTATCCTGCTAACCATTTCTAATAGCACAATAATATTCCATCATAATCACATACTACAGTTAGTTCAACCATTCCTCAGTTGTCGTGTATCCCCTCAATTTTCCATCTTTGCCACAAGAAAATAGCTACTATAAATATTTTTGTACACAGAGGTCCTTTTACTTTTAAAAAAAAATTCTTTTGGGATACAGAACTAGTACTGGTATTGCTAGGCCAAAGGATATGCATGGTTTTATGGCTCTTTGGGCATAGTTCCAAATTGCTCTATAGAATGGTTGAATCAGTTCACAACTCCACCAACAGTGCATTAATGTCTTATTTTCCCTACATCCCCTCCAACATTTGTCATTTAGCTTTTCTGTCCTATTATCCAATTTAGTAAGTCTGTGGCAGTACCTAGGAATTGTTTTGATTTTCATTTCTCCAATCAATAGTGGAACTCAGGTCTTACTGCTGAACTTCTAAGTTGTCTTTGGCTGAAAAGTTATTTTAACCCCATTTTTTTGTAGGTTCTGCTGCTCCAGGAATTGTTTTATAACATTATTTAAAGGTGCTCAGAGGAATTTGGGGCAAAACTCAGGTGAGTTACTGCCTTTACTCTGTCATCTTGGCTCTGCCATCAATGTTCTTTCTACAACAATAAAATTAATTGTAATTACATTTAGATGCAGCACATTATCTTCCTAGGCTCATTCCTTCTGCTTATTATTTAGTTTTTAGCAATATTACATATCAGAACCCATAATAATAAGTAAAACTGCACAATCCTGCAAAGAATCTCATAAATATTTTTACTAGATAAAAATACACTTATACAACACATTTCTTTAAGCAACTAAAAAAAATACTTACACAGCATTAAATACTTATTGGAGAAATCTGTCTTGTAGAAAGGTCAAAAGATACTAGGAATTCAACATTTTTCAATCACATCATATAAATTTTGTTATGCTACCACCTCTGCTACCACCTCTGCTGTTTCTCAACCAGTTCAACCCCATTAGGCAGGATAAAAGAATCATAATTGGCTATTACACTGTTGGAAACTCAGCAGTGCATATTTGGATTTTGAAAGGTGCTAGATGCCAATGCTGGTTACATTAATGTTGCAGAAAATCAATAGGTAGCAATCACAATTGGGGAAAAGTTGAGAATTAAGGGGGAGAAGTACTAAGGATTTAAAAGAGTGCAACAACAGGAAATGCAATCATATCTCATAAAAAGGCAACCACAGCTCAATAATCAGTGAAAATTAAACAGAGAAAATGACCTGTGTCTCAAAATGAACAATGGAAAAATGAACTATATGTTGGACCACATTCCTTTTCATCTTTGAACTTAGATCCAGTGCAGCAAGCATTAGTACCCTTACATTTTACTGCTAAAATTAATCAGATTTCAACACCTAAGAACACAAAGGAATATAGTAAATTATTTTAATATAATATGCTTACATTATTATGTGAGAATTTTTTTCAAGTCAAATAATCTATAGAAAATAAGTTTATGCCTAGTAATTGAGCCCTAAGTGGCTAAATATTTCAGAAACTCAGAACATTTTTCCTAACTATATTAGAAACCTCATTCTTATACTTATTCTTCCCCAAAACCTTTCTGATAACTCTGAAATGACTTCTGTAAAAACACATTGATATAAATGGCAAACATTAATTAAGCATCTATTGTTACCAGCCACTGTGCTAAGGGCTACAGGTACAAGGAAAGGCAAAAGCAGTTCCTAGGTTCAATGAGCTCACAATATACTGCATGAGACAACATGCAAAGAACTATGTACAACCATGTTCATACAGAATCAATTGGAGGCAATCAAAGAGGAATATATTTATGTTAATCCTAAACAAGAAGATAAGACTACTCTAACCTCTCCCAAGTGATACCAGTATTATTCATTGGCACTCTCTTTAGCTGCCTGGAAGAAGTAAGAAAAATTGCAATATACCACATTTGGACCATATGAAAACTTGCTGACACTATGATGGTCTTCCTTGTTGTGGTGATGGGAGTAGTATGTGTACACATGTATACCTGTGTGGCTGTGTTTCCTAAACAGGCCTGTGAAACTTTCAAGACTGAAATCAATATTGCTATCAACATTTTCTGAAAAAAAAAAGCCTTCTTAAAATAGAAGAAGTAACTGGGAAATGATTTTTGGTAAACACACACACATACAAATGTGTATATATATTATACATACATACATACATACATACATACATACATACATACATACATACATAATCTTGTTCAGCATTAAACGCAATGAAATTTGAGTAGGTGAATTCAGTGGACTCACCAGAAGTGACTCAAGGGGAGGAAAAAGGATGGGATAGTAAAAAAAATCAAATTAATATGAGATTTCAATATGAATTTCAAAAGAAATGAGGAATTAAACATGCGTAAAGGGTCACTGTCATTTGAAATAATTTGACACCATCTCCAGAAACCCAGGTATATTTTGTAATTGTCTATGTATATATGTTCACTTTTAAGCACTTATTTTTATTCGGCAACATAACTACTGATATTATATCTGCACTGGAAGGGAAGATAACAAAAAGTATGCCAATAAGAAAACAAGTCCCTGTATTCACAATTCTCTTACCAGGAAATGTATTGGTATTGAACTCAGTGATCTCCATAGAAATACATACTTTCATGCATAAGTTAAGTATGTTTCAATTTCTTTGGGAAACTGTAGAGAAGAGACAACATCCTAGTGAAAGAAAACCTTGACTGGGTATATGAGTATCCACAAATAAAAAGTTTGGGAGTTGTGCAGTGCATTGATAAATAACAAAGTTTCAAAAAAGATTCATTCCACAAAGGTAGAATTTGTGAGATTTATCCATCCAAACCTGAGCACAACTTCTAGAATTTTTCAGCCACCTCTCCAAGGATTCGAAGGTATTTAAGGGCATCTATAACACCTACCAAACAATGACATAAAACCCCTCAGCCCTTCATTAATGCTGGATATGAAAACAGATTACAGGACATTTGAATTAGTTCTTCTGCCTTGAAATAGCCATCCACTTTAAATGTATACAGTTATTTGAGGTTTTGTTTCCTCCTACTTCACTAATACTTACATGGACATCTGTCTCAGTTCAGTATGTACTAGGCTATTGTCTTACTGTTTTGATATTAATTTTATGATGTTGCATTTTGTATATTTAGATATATAAATAATATATTTGCACTGGAGATAAGAAACTTTCCTAGTATTTGTAATTGTTTATTATATTTTATATGAATCAACTAATAAATAAGTAGCTTTATTTTGTACTTGTATTTGATGGGCTAGGTAATGAAAGTGAATAGCATTTGATTTAAAAGAAAACTCCACTCTGAGAAAATATTAGATATAGTGAGAAATAAAGAGTTCTTTTTTATACCAATAAGAATATTGAAATATGCAACAAATATTACATCTGAGAGCAAATATCTGAGACCTAATGGCTTTCTCACCCTGCTTACAGAATATTAAAGGTTATCATGAGTCATGGCTGTATATGAAACAAAATGACATATCCCTTAATACTAAACTCTTACCTTCCTCTCACACACATCTCCCATTATAATTAAATTTGCAGTTTAAGCAATAATCTTTTTAACTATTTAAAACAGCTTTTTTAAAATTTTCTCTGTTCTTTTTATCCTGGGTAATTTGCATCCATCATCATGAAGCAATAGTCTGTATTTCCCATCCTCTGGGGGTGTGGCTAGAATACAACATGGATTTCCTGTATTTTTTTTCAACCGATCATATTATTTTATAGTGTAGAACTTTGTGAGACTTTCGGATTTTCATGAGCTTTAGCAAATCACAACTTTCATCATATCATCTTTAAGGTTTGGCTTAGGTGCCATTAAACATTTGTAAAAGACCTATCATCTTTAAGGCCTTGTGCTAAGCAGCAGAAGTACAGAGACGATAGAGTGAGATCAACTTGGGACATGTTGAGTTTGTGGTCAATGGAATATCCACATGGGTGTGTCCAGTAGGCAGTTGGTAATGCAGGAGTCAAGTTGAGAAGGCATATGGTGGGGTAATTTAGATTTGAGAATATTTTGGGGAAGATAATAGAA
This sequence comes from Vombatus ursinus, assembly GCF_900497805.2. Taxonomy (NCBI): domain Eukaryota; kingdom Metazoa; phylum Chordata; class Mammalia; order Diprotodontia; family Vombatidae; genus Vombatus; species Vombatus ursinus. The sequence goes on from NW_020954569.1 coordinate 15,388,345, forward strand.
CTAAATGGAGGTGGTAAGATCATCAAGGTAGTAGATAAAGGAATTTAAACATGAGGGGACCAAGAAAGAGTACTCAGATAAGTAGAAGGAAAAACTACATATGGTACTACAGCAAACTCTTTTACCTCTAGTTATCTATAGAAAATGGATCTTTGGCTTTACTATTCCTTCTCCTTTTTATAGCTCTTAAGAGAGTTCCTAATATTTTCCAATCACAATACTTGCTTCCTCCTTATATGTTAATCAAGTTTATTTTGAATAATTTTAAAAATACTGTTTTGGCTATAGATATTTACCAAAAAATCCATCATTATGGTTAATGAACCATAAACTCACAAAAAGCCTTATAATCCCTCACTTGCACACTGTGATATTTTGTTGTCATAGAAATCTCCTGTTTAAAGTGTTGTATAATCATAGAATTTTGGTGTTGGTTAGGACATTAGAAATCATTCAGGCTGATTTAAACCTCAACATGAATACCCTCTTTAAACAACCAAAATGTAGCATACATGTTTTGTGAAGACATTTAGTGAGACAAACTTTCTACCTCTAGAAGTAACCTAGTTGCCTTTTTTTTCTTTTTCACATGTGTTTTTAAAACTTTGGGTTACAAATTTTTTCCCTTCCTCCCTCCCCACTCACCCTCATTGAAAAGGCAAGCATCTCAATACAGCTTATAGATGTGTAGTCATGCAAAACCCTTCCATAGTACACCTGTTGTGAAAAAACTAAGTATATTTCCCTTCTTCCTATTCTACCCCCCATTTATTCTATTCTCTCTTTTGACCCTGTCCCTTCTCAGAAGTGTTTGCTTTTGATTATCCCCTCCCCCAATCTGTCTTCCCCTCTATCAACCCCCTGCTCTCTTGTCCCCTTCCCCCCCTTATTTTCCTGTAGGGTAAGATAGATTTCCATACCCCATTGTGTATGTTATTCCCTTCTTAACCCAAATCCTATGAGAATAAGATTCACTCATTCCCTTTCACCTTTCCCCTTTCCCCACTTAGTTGTCTTTTAAGTAACTGATTGTTAGGAGGATTTTTCTTTCTTACATTTTGTCAAAATCTGCCTTTCTGAAATTTGAGATTATCTAAGTTAGAGCAAAAAGAGATCTTAATGATAACCCAATTTAATCCGTTAATTTTGCAGTTGAATCCACCGGGGGCCTATTCACCTACACTTTGGATGGTAATCCAAGAAAGCAATTGAGGAAAGTTAGAAAGGCAGAAAAAGAACCAAGAAAATTGAATGGATGCCCATCAATTGGGGAATGGTTGAACAAAATGTGATGTGTGATTATGTTAGAAAACTATTATGCTATAAGAAATGGTGAGCAGGATGCTGTCAGAAAAAATCTGGAAAGACTTACATAAGTTAGTGCAAAGTGAAATGCATTGTATACAAAATAACAACAATTTTGTATGATCATTGGCTGTGAATGACTTAGCTACTCTCAGCAATACAATGATCCAAGAAAACTCTGAAGGACTTATGATGAAAAATGCCATCTATGCCTAGAGAAAGAACTGACAGTGTCTGAATACAGATTGAAAAATACTTTTTTTCACTTTATTTTTCTTGAGGGTTTTTTTTTTTGGTCTTTTCTTTCACAACATGACTATTATGGAAATGTTTCGCATGACTACATGTGCATAACCTATATCAAATTGCTTGCCTTATCAATGGGGTATGGATGAGGAGGGAGGAATGGAGAAAATTTGGAACTCAAAGTTTTAAAAACAAATGCTAAAAATATTTTTACACATACTGGAGAAAAATAAAATACCAAATTAAACAAAAAGAAAGAACCAAGAGCTAAAGAAGGTATTCTTGATCCAGCTCCCATAGACTCTCCATCTTTGATTTATCTGTGTAAGCCTAGAAAATCAGAAAATTATACAAATCACTATTTAATTTATTGTTTTGTGTATTGTCTAGATTTAACAAAATGATGAAGAAAGATTAATGTTGTAGATTAAACTTTAAAGTGAGTAATTTTTTTTGAGAAGCTACTGTGATTTATCAGCATACTCTTGGAAAAATGCTATAAACATCCAGAGAGGAGAAATTATCATAGAAAAGAAGGTGGTCAACAGGGTGAAATGCTGATTGGAGGTGAAAAAGAGGAAGAGTTGATATTGTATTGGTAAATTAAAATAAAGTTTTTTAAAATTTAGAAGTCCTTTGTTTTTACAACTTTGTATAGGCATTGATATATAAATTTCATACCTATAAAAATTAAGTCCAGAGAGGGTCTACTATAGTAGTAATCTCAGAACTGGGACTTAAATCATAATATGACTTGATTCCAAGATCAGCACTTGACACATTACTCCAAATTATTCTTCAACCTGAAAAACTTGCTCATAGTGCTCAAAAACATCAAATCAGTAATTTTTATAAGTTTTCCCAAAAATTAACATTAAAATCATGCTTACCAATCTTTGATGAGAATAATTTATCTTTTTATCTTTTTGATAATTGAGAAAACTTATTTATCTTCTGTTTTGTAGAACTTCTTGTATTCTCCAGCATTCCTAAAGTGTATCCTAACATGCCTCAGTAATTATACACACAAATACTTTCCACAATGAAAGAAATGTCCAGTGCGCTACTTAAAAGTTGGTAACTTATATTAATTGATGACAGCTAAGGGATCTCTTAGCTTCACATTTACCTTGAGTTTCTCTTTTTTAGGCATTATTTTATGCTTCCCATTTTGAAGGATATTATCATTGATAAAGAAACAAAATCAAAATGCTAGTGAAGAAATACTGCATTCTCTATATGGTCTTATACCATTATTCCAACTAACCACCCAGCCACCACCCCAAGGAGTGGTCCTCTCCTCCCTTAGGTTTGTGTATTTGTCTCCAACAACACTGAGAGGGGAAAGAGGTGATAGAGGCATTTTTGTTATCCTTATAAATTATTGCAATTTCAAATTTAGTCTGAATTTTTGTGTACTTAATTTTTATAAAACTAAGTCATGCTATTATATTTCTTTTTAGTCATACATACTTTTGTTCTTCTTCCATGCAACTTAAGGTAAATTATTGATGAATTCCTTATGTGGACTTATTGATCTCTTAGGATAGTTTCCCCTTTATTTTCTCACAGGAATCTTTTCTGTTATTTCTCCCCCCAAGAATTTCCTTCCTGAAATCATCCTATCTCTCCTGAGTTATCTTTCCTTGTAGAACCTTGATATGGGATACCATTTCCTGCTCATGAGTTGTTTGAAATCTATTCTTCCAGAGTTTGAAAATATATCATATAAAGTCTAACTTTCTCTCTTAATTTCTTATGAAATCTAAGAGGCCTTGGTCCTTTCTCCTAAGGTGCCTTAGAAGATAGTTTCATAAATCAATTCATAAAACATTCTTGAACTCTTTTGTATTGATTCCAATCATAACATATTCATTAATAACAATAGACAAGAATTTCATGTTTTTTTAAATGAGGTCTGGTTAATTTTCAGTAAATGTTTATAATCAATTTCACAAGCAATATGTCCTTAACAATATTAGAAAAAAATCAATGATAAAATTATCATACCTCAGAAATAAATAGTTTAATTCAACAAACATAATGTACCTATCCTTTACAATAAGGTTGCCAAAATATTTAAATATTATATTATCTGTTTCTGAGCTAGAAGACAGGTGTCCTTTTATAGGCACTTAATCAAAACTAACCTTTAAGTTAAACTTATGCCTTTTAGTCAACTCTATTATTCAGTGGAATTCTTTATTGTTGAAGCTCTTTTCTTCTCTTTCTTTCTTTATAAATCTGTTTGTGGGATATATCACACTTAAAGAATCACTTAATATAAATGAAACTCAGAAAATGTTGCATCATTTTAAGATATTAAAAAGAGTATTGATTAAAATAAAATTCTCAGATTTCTATTATATTAGCATTGTAATTATCAAAAAATAATAGTTCAATTAAATTAAAGCATTTAGGAAAAGCTTTAAGAATATCTATTTGAATTATTATTTTACACAAACCAAATGATGAGAAGCCAACAGAATCTTGCTTAAAAGACACAGCTGGCAGAGTGATTAATTTGTATCTGTGACAGGTATTGATTCTAAATGTTCAAAAAATGGATTGATTGGATGCATTATTGTAGAAGTGGCCAATTGAATAACAACTCTATTTTATTTGCACATGAAATCTAGTATGCTGTAGAATAAAAAAAATAGATACTACAATCCCTATTTTAAGGGAAATTACATGCATGGCTTTTGCATCTTTTAGTTTACAAAAATATTTACAATGCAATGGAATTAGTGGACTTGGATTCACACACTAGCTTTGAACATAATCTCTTAAAGTCTTTGGACCTTTGTTTCCTCATTTAGAGGATGACTGGTCCTGGCTGGGTTTTAGTTGCCTTTCTTCAGGCTGAAGGCATCATTTGTACTACCCCCTCTCCAACCCAATTTCTATCTCAATATTATTCCCAACAAATGTTTATTACTTCGTACATGTCAGGCATGCTATAAAGCACTGAAGACACCCAGAAAGGCAAAACCATAGTCCCTGTCCTCAAGAAGGTCCCATTCTAATGAGGGAAACAACTAACTACATATAAGATATATACAGAATAATACAGGAGGGTGATTTTAGAAGAAAGGCATCCTTAGCTTCTCTTTTTCTTGTTTAAGTTAGGCTAAATAATCAGCTATTGATTTTACAAGATGAAGATATGGTATGGAGAGTTGTTTGGATGGAGCATTTGTAGTATTGCTTGCTCCTAACACTGTCAGAAAGCAATCCATTTTCTGCTTCCCCTTCTTCTATTCTTATACATACAGCTGGGCAGAAGCAGTGTCTGCAGCTTATTATAGGGCAGGATTTTAATTGATATAAGAAGGAATTTAAGGAAGCCAGAAGGCTGAAATGAGAAGGAACAGAATCCCAAGCAAGGAGGACAGTAAGTAAAATTGCGTGGATTCAAGAGATGGAGAATTTTATTCAAGGAACATCAAGTTCATCAGTGTCATAGGATCTTGGAGCACATGAAGGAGAGTAAAGTATTAGAAGACTGAAAAGGTGATATGGGATCAAGTTATAAAGGACTTTAAAAGCCAAACATAAGTGATGTAATAGTAACTATACCTAAAATTTTGCATAACATTTTAAGATGTGAAAAATGTTTTATGTTTGTATTCACATTTGTTATAGCAACACTATTAGGAAAATAATATTTTTAATATTTTAATAATATTTTAACTAGGTTAAAAAGTTAAGTGGCTTTGCTGGGGTCACACTGCTAATATGTGTGTCTGATGCATTATTTGACCTGAGTTTTAGCACATGATTCATTACACCACCTAATTGTCCTAAAATAAACAATCCAAGAGATTCACATACAGAAAAGGGAAAAAGTCAGTTATGTTAGAGGAGGATGGAATATGAGATAGACATCCTGGCTAGTCAGTCAAGAAGGATTTTGTAATCACCAATGTTGTGGCAATCACTAGGCTAAAATTTCAGAATACAAATGAAGTTAAAAAATAGTCTCTGTTTTCAAGAATATCATATTCTAATGGGGGAAAGCAATATCTCAACACTAAATAGAAACTAGATACATACACAATTAATTAGAGATAATCAATAAAGATGGGGACCTAGTATCAAGGTATAGAAAATGAACTTTAAACTGTATTTCAAAGAAGTCAGAGAGTCCAAGAGGAAGGTATGACAAAGGAGAGAATTCCACAAATAGGAGACAGCAAACAAAAACACTCTGAGTTAGGAAATGGAGAGTGAGGAAAAGCAAGGAGTTTATTGTCACTGGTGTCACATATGGTGTGGAGGCAAATCAGGTGTGTAGAAAGACTGTCTCACATATGTAGTAAGGGGTGTATGGACCAAAGGGAGGAAATAATATAAATACCTAACTTCTTATCCACCTACCCTTCTCCAAGTGACACTTAAGTTCCTGTAGGGAAGTAGGAGGTTTTGAACAAAGGCTGGTGACTCAGTTTTCCTCATCAAGTAGGGATACCAGGCTGTAATTATATCTTTCTGCTCCCTTAAAAATTATTATGAAGACATATAGTTTTCATGTTCAAACTAAACTTCTGATCACTATTCATTAATGGGGAAAGGAAAACTCCAATCCTTATATCTAATATCTAAAGTTTGACTGCTTTCCCAACAAAATACTAGGTCAAAAATGAACACATAATAAATAGCAAATAGACTCATCTGTCTAAGTCAAAAGCAAAACAGAAATCATAGAAAAATACACACACACACACACACAGACCATACAATACAGAGCAAAGGAACTCTCCTGTTGGGAGTGAGATAACTTGAGAAAGAGTCCAAGATCTAACAGAAGGGGAAAATTCATCAAAATCTCTAGTGTGGTAAGCTGGGGATAATGACATGATGGGGATTATCACTTCTTATGTTAATTTCTTCCCATTCTTTCCCTCCATTCATAGCCTGAAGAGAGATTGTGACATCATATATCTTCTTTCTTGAACCTGGAAGCCAGAAGATCCATGAGTCTGAAAAGCCAGAAGAGACTAGATCTCTATTCTTCCTTACTCTTGATACCCACTTCCATTCCACACCACTCTACCCCACATGCAGGTACAGCATTAATCTCCACAAATGAGGAGACAGAACCATATCAGTGGGCTTTGGAGTTTGGATTACAAGCATAAAAGTACAGGAAAAATAGGATGGGGCCAAGTTATGAAGTGCTTTGAACACCAAATTGAAGGCAACACCTAGGTTGAGAGACTGGGTGACTAAATGAATGGTAGTGTGTTAACAAGGAAAGGGAAATTCAGAAGAAAGGAGAGTTTGGGGAAAAATAGAAAATTCAGTCTTGAACATGCTGACTATAAGATAACTATGAAATAACTAGTTCAAAATGCCCAATAGGCACCTGGAGAGGTGAGGCTGGAGGTTAAGAGAGAGTATAGGATTGGGTAAGTAGATCTGGGAATCATCAACATAGAAATGATCATTGAATTGATAGAATGTGCAAACAAAATACTGTAGAGGGAAGAGAAGAGGGCCCAGAGACAATACACTTGAAATACACTAATGATTAGTCATTGTGACCTGTATTCTCAACAAAGATACTGAGAAATGGTTCAAGAAATAGGAAGAGAATCAGGAAGAGGAAGGGAAGACACATTTATTAACTACTGTGTACCAGGCACTGTTAAACACTTTCCAAATATGATCTCATTTGATCCTCACAACAACAATATGGGGTAGATGGAATTATTATCTTCATTTTATAGTTAAAGAAACTGAGGCAGATAGAGGTTAAGTGACTTGCTCAGAGTGACACAGCTATTATGGGAGTGAGGCAAAATTTAAACTCATTTCTTCCTAAACACAGGTCTAGCACTGTATCACCTAACTGCCAAGGGTAATACTTTGAATCCCTAGAGAGAAGAGAATATCAATGAGAAGATAATGATCAACAATGCCAAAGAACATAGAGAGGTCAAGAAGGAAGAGGACTGAGAAAAGGTCATTACATTTGGCAATTAAGTGATCATTGGTAACTTTGGATAGAATATCAGTTGAATGATAAGATTGTAAACCAGACTGCAGAGATTTTAAAGAAAATTGAGAGGAAAGGAAGTTCCCACTCCATGATAAAACACCTTAAGGTAGGTTGCCATCATATTACATGGACAGCACAAGGCTTATTTATTTGATTAAAGACATAGATTTATTGGAGAATAAATTTGAATATATTGTGATACTAACTAAAGAAGGATTATGCCAGTCAGTCAGATCACAGTTTCCTTAAAGTGTAGAAGTATAATAATCAAGTTCTTAAATCAATAGTTTCCAGGATTATTCTTATTTTAAAAAGTCTAGACTTTCTATGACTCCTTAAATTCTTTCAAATGATAGCAGAACTTTAATGACTTTAAGTGGGATGTAGTAGAAACATCAATTGCTCTGAGGTCAAAGGATCAGGATACAAATCCCATCTCTGACCTATGTGACTTTTGGTAATCACTCAATATGTCTATAACTAAGTTTCCACATCAGTACAATGTGGAAGTTGGACTAGATGGCTTCTGAGGTCCCTTTCAGCTATACATCTATAATGCTTTAATGAAGTATTTGAAGCACAATGATTTTAATATGTGTAATTTAATTAATCTTCTGTCAGATCTTTCTCTTATTCCAAGTTCTTTTACTCCCCTGCCTGGGGCCACTAGCAATATAATTTTTCCTTGTTGCTGCTTTCTGGCATAGAGTAATACAATGCATGATCAAACTGAGCATCCTCCTTACTCCTATGTAAATTCCTTCATGTACATCCAGGTTAGCCTTTTCTCTTTTCAAAGAAGAGTTCAATATTTCATCAAGGCATATTAATCTTTCTTAGGCATTTTTGCTCTGTAGATCTGTAGATATTATTTTTCCCTGGGATTTATCAGTTAATTCCTTGAATTAGTTGAAATCCTATTTTTTCAAATTAATTTTCCACTTTGCCATGATTTTCAAAGTATTAAATGACCATCCATAAGGCCTGTGGCAGACTTTGAAGCAACATCAGTCTGGGTAGAATTACTTACCTCCTCATCCCTGATTTTTCTTCAACACTTTGAGAATCCACAAGTTTGCCTGTCTCTCCCTTTCCAATACTATTAGAATTCATGATTTTAATGACCTTGCTACTTCTCAGGGACTTATTTTTTGAAGTGGTCATATTGAAGAAGCTTATCAACAAGTAATTCCAACTTCTGAACATTGGAATGGATTTTCTCTGTCTCTTTCTTATCTATTCACTCTTTTCTGCTCTCACAGCAAACAGTCATATTACCACATGACTACTGTCAACAATTTGAACTGTTATAATTAATTAATTAACCAGTATCTCCTTTAGTTTATTCCTCCTTTCAGTTCATATTTTATCTTATAATGAGGTCAACTTTCTTAATGAAATGATCTGTTAATCTCACATTTTTCTTCAAAAATAGTCCATGACTCCATGTTTTATACTAAATAAATACAAAACTCTTGATATTGCCATGTAGGGATTCCACAATCTGGCACATTCATACATTTCAAATTTTAGAATAATCCAAGGATTATTACATAATTATTATTATAATCTGTGATCCTTATTTCAATAAAATGTTTCTATATAATTTGTGTTCTTTGTCATCTGTATTTTCTTTTATTTGTGATCTGGGTTTATTTGGGCATGCCAAGTTCACCCAACATTTGGACATCCTGAAGGGTCTTTGGAGTTATCCAGATTGTTTAAGGAGGCCTCTGAGTGGGTAAAGCCTCCACTGATTGTTTTCATCTTTAATACCGGCAAGATCAAGGCATTGTTCTCTTTTGGACATTCTTTCTGCAGGCTGATTCTCTTTCCTGGGCTTATTCAGTGGGTGAAGATCTCCCACAATACACACAGCATGCCTAAAATAGTGAGAATGTGAGGAATTCTTTTATCTGCTCACTCTTTTACATTTATTCTGAGGAATGGGCCTGGGAGTATTTATGTTCTGTTTTGTTTGCTCTCAGTTTAAGGTGTTGGCAGCAATACTCATGCAAGAGCAGGTATGTGAAGCCATGAATTACCTTGGAGTTAGGATGACAAGTAACATGGAAGCCCTGAAAAGCCAGGAAGATTTTGACTTGAGCCTATATCAGAACTGGGACTACTGTGTAGTATAGTAACTGAGCTAAGCTATAAACCTAACCCCTTTCCTCTCACTAAAGCCTGAGGTGGTACAAAGAGTGGTAGTAAGGAAAGAGAATCAGCCTGCAGAAAGAATGGCCAAAAGAGAAGGGATTCTGCTGTAGACTCCTCTATATCTATATGTCTCAGAGAGGAGTTTCCTTTGGTGTACTTTGGTGTACATCTATCACCTCTAGAAAAAAAAACAACAACTTTCTTTGAACTGTTATTTCAAACTTTTATTTGGCTGAGTGTATATGTATCTGTGTGTTTTAATACCACATTTTGAATCCAACTTACTATTTTTGAACATATAACTAAAGAAATAAATATCTTCATTTTACCAATGGCAAAATTGAGAAGTGATGGAAGACCCAAGAGTTAAACTTAAAGCTGACTCCAAGTTGAGTGCTCTTCCCCTTTTATGATTATTTCTTTAAATAATTGATTCGTTTATAAACTAGCTATGGGATTTTGGAAATTATATAAACTCGCTGGGTACAAGTTTCTTCATTTTCAAAAGTGAAGCAATATGGTATACAATACAGAGCTCTAGACTACAGGTTAGGATAATTGAGTTTTCATTTAGACTCTGCAGACTATTAGCTTTGAAGAGTTACTTAACCTCAGTGAGCCTCATTTTCTCCTCTGCAGCTTGGTGATAATAACATCATATCCCATCCACCTACCTTATGGATTGTTTCACTCTAGTGCAGGCTCTCATCACCTTATGATTTTAATAGTCTACTACATCCTAAACTGCAGAACCAGTTATGTCACCCCTCCCCACTGAAAAAAAAATATCAGTTGTTTCCAATTGCCTCCAGTAGCAAATACAAAATGTGCTGTTTGGCATTCAAAGCCTTTATAACCTAGCCTTATCCTAGCTTTCCAGTTTTCTTACACATTATTTCAACAGGTACTCTTTGATCTAGTGACACTGCCACCCTTGGCTGTTCTACCAACAGCATAATGCATTTCTTGAATCCAGGCATTTTCTGGCTGTGTTCTCCATGCCTGGAAAATTCTCCCTTGTCCACTCCAAATACTGATTTCCCTGACTTTCTTTAAGTGACCCTTAAAATTGTACTTTCTACTCCAATCCCTCTTAATTTCATTGCCTTTTCTCTTATAATTACTTCCTGTTCACATGCATTTAGATTGATATGTATGTATCTGTATGTATATGTACATATATATACATACAAATACATAAATATATCCATATATATATATATTCAGTAAATCTAAGCACATACAATATGTATGTATACACACAGGTGCACGTGTGTGTGTGTGTGTGTGTGTGTATGTGTGTGTGTGTGTGTGCATGTAGAGCTAGAAGATGTGAATTTAATGGTCACTTAAAAGAAGCCAGGGAGGTCAGTAGTCAGAGTGGATGAGGGAGGATGTTTGCATGTTGTCTCCCCTATTGGATTGTAAACTCCTTGGAGGCAGGAAATATCTTTTGCTTATTTTTGTATCCCCAGCAGTTAGCACAGTACTTGGCACATAATAGGTGCTTAATAAATGTTTATTGAATGGTTGATTAATTGAAGGCATTTTACTTGCCTCCTCAAACAGGAACAGTATTTCCCCCCTAGCATCTAGAAATATGGCTGGAAACAGTTACTTTAAATGCTATAACCACATAAACCACAACTCCAATCTTGAGTTATATCCAGTCACTTTCATGATGCATGTTCAAACAAAGTCTAGTGCTCTCCATATCTCTAAAATCTTTTCTCTGTAGTCATTCTCCAGATTCTGTCTTTAAAGTCTAGGTATAGGGATGTGGGAATTGATTCACTCTAATTCATTTCATGTTGCTTAGTTCCACTTACCCTTTATATACACACATACACACACATATACATATGTACATATATATATATATACACACAAACATTCTTGGTATATATATAAACATATATATATACTCTCTGTATATATATATATATTCTCTGTATATATATAAAAATATTCATATCTGTGTATCTATATATCTCTCTCTATATATATCTATATCTATCTGTCTATATCTGTCTATCTATCTATTTATCTATCTATCTATCTATCTATCTATCTATCTATCTATCTATCTAT
>NW_020954569.1:15400163-15533954 GCF_900497805.2 Vombatus ursinus
TATCTATCTATCTATCTATCTATCTATCTATCTATCTATCTATCTATCTGTATGTATGTTTAAAATTCCAGAGCATGGACTTGCTCCCTTTCCTTCTCAAAGTCTGCATTTTTCAACTCTACTACCTCTTCTGTTTTGTGTTGTTGTTTTTTGTTAACCAGTCTTTCCAATGAAGATTTCATATGATTACTTTATAGGCATTAATCCAGTCTCTTCTGTCGAGAAATCAGAAATTGTAAATAATAATGAATAATAATAATGTTATACTTCAGGTAAATAATTTATCTTTACAAAAGCCCTGCATCTTCTGCTTGCTCCTGGACCTACCCATCCAACTTTTGTCATATAGCCAGGTCAATTTGCTGCTCCATACTTTTGTGGACTGTTCCCAAGGAACCCAGGTTTCTTTGTGGTACTATGCCAACTTGGAATCATCTCCTATAGCTGTTTCCAGTAAGAATATCCATATAACTCTGCTTGTAAGCTCAAACTTTAGAAGAGTCAGAAAAATTCTCAAAGAGGGAACACATAGTACTTCATCACCTTTTTATAAAATACTACAAGGACTTGAGACCTATTCCAAAAGTAAAAGTTGATTTAAATGCTGTTATCTATTTTTGAAACATAATTGTTTCTTTGATACTTAGGAAAATAATTAGTACCTGAAGTTCAATAGGAAGTTTAAATATATATATATATATATATATGTATGTATGTATGTATATGCTTTATAAGAATTAATTGAGATTAAGCATCTGAAAGTCCTATGGAAACTACCAAGTGCTATAAATGTCTAGGTATTATTTTATTAAAACAGAGTTTTAATTACCATAAATCATATCCTATGTAACCTTGTCTAACCTGGCCTGAGTTAGATGATATATAAGGATATTTCCAGCTCTAATACTCTGTAATTCTAATTCTATTGAAATAGTATAGCATCTTCCATGGCAACACAGTATTCACCTAACTTTATCTTGCAGAAAGGATATTTACATTTGTTACCTCCGTTTCTTCACTTCTTACTCACTTATGAAACCCTGGTAATATGGGCTGCCTATCACTTTAATGTAAATATTCTTTCCAAAATTATTAGGGATCTCCTAACTACTCATTCTTTATGCATTTTCTTCAACCTGATCCTACTTGTCCTCTCAGTAGCATTTTTTTAACTGTTAAATTCCTCTTCCTTATGGGTATTCTCACTTTACTTGTCTTCTCTGACACTTGTCTCTCTTGCTTCTACCCTTTGATGTCTAATTGTTCTTTCCTAAGTCTCTTTTGCTAGCTCAAGCATCCATTTACTACTCATGAAGCATGAGTGCACCTGAAGGCTCTATTCCATGACCTTTTTTCTTCTCTTCCACACTCAAATTTGTTCCTAAAAGTTCATTTATAATCTCTGAGCAAATGACTCCCAGATCTATATTCCTGGCCTTGACCTTGCTTTTTAATTCCGTCTTTGTATCATTAAACACCTGCTAGATAAATGCACTTGGATTTCCTGTAGTCATTTCAATCTCAACATACCCAAATAAAGATTCATTATTTTCTACCACTGATACTATCTTTCCCTCAAACTGATCTGTTTTTGAGGCAACAACTTAAACTTCTGGTTGATATACTTCCATTCACAATTAAAAGCCCCTATACTCACCTAGCTAGTTTTGATTATTCTAACACCCCACCATCTCTCTCATTTATACCCTTTACTGTATTTTTACATTACCATAAATCATATCCTATGTAACCTTGTCTATCAGACTATTGTCCTACCTGCTCTACACTAGTCACTCTTGTCTCTGATAGATTCTGTCCCCAGCTACCAAATTGGTATTCCTAAGACATAAATTAGAACACGTCAACCTGCTCAACATTTTTATACACTCTTCACCTTGGAATTCAAAGCATTCCTTAATTTTCCTCTCACCCATCTTTTCCAGAAATCACATATCTCTCCTACTCCAGACTCTATGTTCCTGACCAATTATCATTTTTGAAGTTCCCTAAATTAACAATGAATGTACTGGTTACTCCCAAGCGTACACTCTTTGATATCCTCCTCTCATAATTCTTAGGTTTATTTGGGTCTTTTATTTAACATCCCCTCATCTCCTTTGCTCTTCTTATTCTATCTTCTAAATTATCTTAAGTGCAGTTATCTCTATACATTTTTATCAATCCACTAGTGTTTCAGCTCCTTCAGAGAAGAAATTCTGTACCTCTAGCTGTTGGCACAGTTCCTTGTACTGTTTTGGTAGGTACCTAATAAGTGTTTGCTGATTAAATGGAATTGCATTCAATCACATAGAATAAAATTTTCTAAGTTTTCGTGAATATCATATAACATTAGATATTAAAATGTGATAATGACTAGGGTCATCAGATATCTCTTTAATATTTTTCAAATATCTCTAATTTGAATTATTGATGAAAATTAAGGGTCAATCATGAGTAATGCAATAGAGCTCTTTCCATCTATATCCTGTGATATTGTTTTGCGATTAGACAATAATGATAAAGAATGGGGAAAACAGTTTATTTTTTTTAATTATCATTCATTTGGCATGAGTAGTCTTATTTCTCTGACTAGACTATATTAAAAATAAATAAATAAATAAATAAATAAATAAATAAATAAATTAAAAAAAAGTATGTCCAACAATTTTGGCACTTTTATTTAAAAAAAACAACTTTTGCAAACATTAGAACAGAATGTGGGAGCTACCTGTTTATAGGGTCTTTTTTTTAAATGAGAACAAATAGAGCAGATATACCAAAAGTGGTCAAAGGCAAGCATTCTATGCTGAAATTAAAAAGTTTTACTCTGTCTTCAAGTACAGGGAAGTTCTGTGTTTGTCAGTACTGAATAACACTTATTAAAATCCCATAGGACATTCCTCTAATACTAATCTGTATTAACTCAGAGGAAATTTAGAGTGGATTGGCAGAATTGCCCAATGACAAATATCTTTTTTTCACTGCAGATTTCTGATGATTCCTACATAGGCACTAACTTAATCTCTTTGGTTGAGAAACCAGGAATTGTAGATTAAAAATAATATAATAATAATGTTATACTTCCTTTAGGTAAAACATTTATCTTCCTCTTACTTCATAGATCCATATGTAGTTAAATTATTTTAATGAAACAGATAAGATAGATAGCTTAGTACATAACCTGATTAAGAACAAATTTACTGACTTAAAAATAAATTAATCTATGTGGTCTAATTTTCTCATTTCTTCAGGCATCCTGATTGTCAAATTATACTATTGCCTTCTCATTTTTCATCTTAGTTGATAAGGCTTGAGGATGTAAATTTTACTTTAATGAAATAGGTATCCCCACATGTAAGATCTTTGATATATTAAAAAAATAAGTGGTGAATTGATTGTATCTTCTACTCTGACAATAGGCAAAAACAGTTATCTTAGACTCACCTTTTCAGCTTCCCTTAATAACAAGTTATTTTTCTTTGCAATGGTGAGACAAATATACAAGAAACAGATTTTGAATCCAAAGAATGGAAACATAAGGAACAAATAAAAAGAGAACTGGGTCTAGCTTAAGAGATATAACATTCTTAGTAATTTCTTGAGATTATCATATGCTTAGTTTTTCTCCACCCATAAAACAATTCCTAATGTGAACCCACCACACCACAAAACCATTATTCAGTATTTCTCCTCCTTTTCATAGTCAATGTTGTAGAATAGTTGCCCATGCTCACTGCCTTTACTTCTTCAACTCTCATTTTTCACCTCTTGTAATCTCAATTCTGACTTTATCACTCAACTGAATTTACCTTCTCCAAAGGTAAAAATTATCATTTAATTAACAAAATCCAATAACCTTTTAATATTCATCCTTCTTAATGTCTTTGCTGCTTTTGATACTTATTTTGTTGACTCTGACTCCTCACTGATTTATATAGCACTGCTTTTCCTTGATTATCTTACTATACCTACAATAGTTCCTCAGTTTCTTTTACTGAATGTTCATTAATGTCTTTACTATTAACAGTGGGTATTTTGCAAAACTTCTCCCTAGACCTCTTTTTCTTCACATGCTCTCTTGGTGACCTCATGTTTCCCCTTACATTCAATTGTTATATCTTTGGTTATATCTATTTCATCTCTCTCCTTCCTCATTACATAAATCACCAACTGCTGCTTGTGTATTTTCAGCTGGATATGCTATAGATATCTCAAACTCAGCATATCTAAAATAGAACTCATTTTGTCTACATTCTCTGCTCTCTCCACCAGAAAAAAGTACTTTTATAACTTTTTTTTAAATTTTTGTCTTGAGTAACCACATTTTTCCAGTCAACCAGGTTTACAACTTCAAAACCATCCCCTAGGCCTCACCCTCCCTCATCCTCCATATCTAAACAGTTATTAAATCTTGTTGATTCAATATCCACATAGCTTTACATCTTCTTACTCTTTCTATGTGCACACTTAAAACCATAGTTCGTGCTTCTATTGCCTGTTGCCTTAGCTAGTGCAGACCTAATTGGTCTCCTTATCTCATGTTCCATTCCTTTTTAATCTATTCTCCACATAGTTACCAAAGTGATATTGCTAAAGCAGACATCTAACAATGTATTTCCCTGCATAAAAACTCCAGTAGTTTTCTAATACTTTTAGGATAAAATATTAAACTCTGTGTCATTTAAAACTCTTTGAAATCTAGGAAGCTTTTTCTTTTGTTTTGTTTTTGATACAAGTTTAAAATTTGAGCTCTGGATGAAAAAAATAAATCATAGGTTTGATTCTGATATAAGAAAAATAAAAAGATTGTAATGAAATTAAACTCTTTTACTTAACAAATCCAATCCCCTTATACTAATCATAATAATTTGGATGACTGTGTGAAAGCAATGAAATATAGTTACTGCATGTTCTATGGCCAATAAACTGAAAAGCTCCCTTTCAGCAACTGATGTGTTCTAGAAGAATTACATGTAAAATTATATATATATATATATATGAAAATGTATATTGTGTAAAATGTTTATACATGTGTTGTATGTATATAAATTATTTTATTCATACATATATATGAATAAATAATTTTACATGAAATTCTTCTAGAGAACATGTATTAATAAAGCCTTTTAGTTTAACTCTTAAAAATGAAATATTTTAAATATGTTGTTTATCTTCTAATATTTCATATCTCAAATACATTACAAGAACATTACACTACAAATGATTAACATTCAAATAATTAAAATAATGAAATTTACCTAATAGGTTAAAATTGACTGCTATTAGTAGAAAATCACAATAGAAGGAAAAACAAGGAATAGATGGAAAGAAAGACAGATATAGATAGACAGATGATTAGTAGATTCATAGCATATCACATGATATGGTATGCACTTAAAATGTTCATTGATTGATAGAGTTATTTGTCAATTGAAATTTCTTTTTTCCTTAGTCTATTACTACTCAATATGCTTCCATGTAGTTTCAAAATACCTGCTTAAGTTATTGTTTCATATTGACATTTATTATATTAACATTTGAAATTATTATGTATTTTACTTCTACTTTTTTGAATTTATGCACGACTGTTTCTCTGATCAACTTTTGTGATTATCATGTGTTTAATTATGTAATTATTATATGTTTACTTATATATGTATATACATACATTAGATATATGTAATTAATATAAAATACAGATGTACATAGACACAATTATCTATATAAACACATAAATACATGTATATACAATGTAGTAAATGTAAAATAAAAATATACATATGTATACATAAATATTTGTGAATGTATACATGTAAGTATTCACACAGGTAAACACATATGTGTTTGTGTATATTTATATGAATATTTGTGTCACATGTCAATATATGTATATACATTCTATTAGATATATATTCTTCATGTCTCTCTCTCTATATATAAATAATGTATTCTGCTCTAGCCTTTTACCTTTACCTTGTGTGTGTCCCTCTGTTTCAAATGTGTTTGCTGAAACAACAAATTGTAGGATTATGGTTTTTAATCCATTCTGCTATCTGCTTCCATTTTATGAGAAAGTTCATCCCATTCACATTCATAATTATGATTACTGTGTCTTCCTCTCCATCCTATTTCCCACTATTTATGTTTTTCTTTCTCTTTTCTCCCTTTCCCTCTTCACTAGTGTTTTGCTTTTGACCACCACTTCCTACAGTCCCATCTCCTTTCTATTTGTCCTGTCATTTTTCTTCTTATTTATCCTTACTACTTCTTCCCTCCCTTCTATCTTCCTTCTCTTTTCTTTCCCCTTTTCCCTCCTACTGCCTGTATGGCAAGTTAGATTTCTATACCTAACTGATTATGTTATTCCCTCCTTGAGCCAAATATGATGAGAGTAAAGTTCAAACAATGCTCATCTCCCTCAATTCTTTCTCACTACCCACCCCCTCTATATATACTCCCTTTTAAATAGTGTAATAACAATATAGTTGTTGTAATTTTCAAGAATTACAAGTATCATCTTCCCTTGTTGGGATGTAAACAGTTTGCTAGTAAGTGTTAGGTGTCTGAGGCCAGATTTGAGCTCAGGTCCTCCTGACTCCAGGGCCGGTGCTCTATTCACTGTGCCTCCTAGATGCCCCCAATCATGCTCATTTTCAATGGGTAGTTGATCCTTGGTTGTTATCCAAGCTCCTTTGCCGTACAGAAATTCATATTCCATGCCCTATGATCTTTTAATGTAGAAGTTGCAAGGTCCTATGTAATCATTACTGTGGATCCATGATATTTAAATTGTTTCTTTCTGGCTGCTTGCACCATTTCCTCTTTGAAATTTTGGAATTTGGCTACTATATTCTTTGGTGTTTTCAATTTGGGGTCTCTTTCAGGAGATGATTGGTGGATTTTTTCTGTTGCTATTTTACCCTCTGGTTCTAGGACTTCAGGGCAGTTTTCTTTGATGATTTCCCAAAAGATGCTGTCCAGGCTCTTTTTTTCACCATGATTTTCAGGTAGACCAATAATTTTTAAATTGTTTCTCCTGGATCTATTTTCCTGGTCAGTTGTTTTATCAATGATGTATTTTATGTTTTCATCTATTTTTTAATTGTTTTGTTTCTGTTCAACTGATTCTAGCTCTATCATAGAATCATTAGCTTCCATTTGCCCAATTCTACTTTTTTAAAAAATGGTTTTCTTCTATTAGATTTTGTACCTCTTTTTCCATTTGGCACATCTTACTTATTAAGGAGTTGTTTTCCTCAGTGAGTTTTTGTGTCTCCTTTTCCATTAGAACAATTCTGTTTTCTAAGGAGTTGTTTTATTTTGTGTACTTTTTTCCAGTTGGCCAATTGTATTTTTTAAGGACTTGTTTTCTTTCCATTTCCAAGCTATTGACTCTGTTTTGCATACCTCTCATTTCTTTTCCCAATTTTTCTTTCACTTTTCCTATTTAACTTCTAAAATCATTCTTGAGCTCTTTCAAGAAGGCTTTTTGGGCTTCAGACCAGTTCATATTCCCTTTTGAGGTTTGTTGACAGTGTTTTTTTCTTCAGAATTTCTGCCTTGATCTTCACTGTTCCCATAATAAGAATCTATGGTACATTTCTTTTTTTTTGCTCATGGTGTTTGCTTATTTTCTGTTCTTTAAAAAAATTGAGCTCTTCTCTTAGGCATCAGGGGGCACTGACACAAGCTTCTTGTGCTTGAAGCTCGGAGCTTTGTTACTGGCTTTGTGTGCTGGGGTCTCAACTGCTGGTAATTGGAGGCTGTAGGGTACTGGGAGCTTACCTGGTGTTGGGCTGGAATCAGCAACACTGGAACTCTAGGGGTAGGATTGGACAGTCTGGCCCCTGGGGGTTGCCTGATCATCCTGGCCTTTTTCTTTCCCTCTTTTCCCTTTCTTCAGCTCTTTTCAGATGGATGTCTTACTGCTGAGGGATGTTTCTCTGCTTGGGGCTTTCCCCCTTGGAGCACTTCCCAGAGTTTTGCTGAGTCATTGGAAACTTTACTGCTGTAGAACACAGAGACACTCGGTAATTTTCAGAGTAAGTTTCCACTGGTTCCCCTGCCTATATTGAGGCACTCAGGGGTCCTGATATTGGTGTTTGCCTGCTCCACCGCTTGGGGTTCAGGATCTCACTCTGGTATGCTGAGGTGGGGCTTTCCACTAGTTTGCTGAGACTCCTTCTGTTCTATACTGCTCCCCTTCCCCCAGGGGAAGAGGGGCCTTTCCTGTTAATCTCTGAAGCTACCTAGGCTACCAGACTGTTGCACACTACCTTTCTATTATTTAAGCTGTTCTAAAGCTTTTCCTGCAGTGATATTTTCTGGACTTTCAGAGGTTAATAAAGGATGGCAGAAGACACTTGACTTCTCGAAATGGAACCCCTCTAAATCACTATTGATTAGAAAAATTCAAATCAAAACAACTCTGAGGTACCATATCACACCTATCAGTTTGGCCAACATGACAAAAAAGAAAAATGATAAATGTTGGAGAAGGTGTGGGAAAATTGGAACACTTATGCATTGTTGATGCAATTTTGAAATTGTCCAACCTTTTTGGAGATTAATTTGGAACTATGCCCAAATGACTATAAAAATGTACATACCCTTTGACCCAGCAATAGCACTTCCAGGGCTGTATCCCAAAGAGATCAAACAAATGGGAAAAGGAGTCAAGTGTACAAAAATATTTATAGGACCTCTTTTTGTGGTGGCAAAGAATTGGAAATTGAGAGGATGCCCATCAATTGGGAAATGGCTGAACAAGTTGTGGTACATGAATGTAGTGGAATACTATTGTGCTCTAAGAAATGATGAGCAGGCAGACTTCCAAAAAACCTGGAAAGACTTGTTTGGACTGATGCTGAGTGAAGTGATCAAAACTAGGATAATCTAAATAGCAACAGCCATGTTGTGTGATGACTAATGTTGATAGATTTAGCCCTGAGCAATGCAAGGATCTAAGACAACTCCAAAGGTCTCATGATGGAAAATGCTATCCAAATACAAAGAAAGAACTATGGAGTTTGAATGCAGATAGAAGCATACTATTTGCTATTTTTTCCCTTCTGTTGTGTTTTGTTTCCTCTTTCTGATGGTTCCTCCTATTGGTTCTAATCCTTTCTCACAACATCACTAATGTGAAAATATGTTTAATAGAAATGTATATGTAGAGCCTATATCAGACTGTGAGGTGTCTTGGGGAGAGAGTTAGGAAGGGAAGGGGGATAAAAATTTAAAACTCAAAAGCTTATGGAAGTGATTGTTGATAAATCAAAATAAATTAATAAAAAAAGAAAGGAATGACAAATTCCTCTAGTATCTTTGTCAAGAAAGCCCTAAATGGGATCATGGAGAGTTGTGCACAAATGAAACAACTGAACAACAACTTCCTGACTCCAGGATCAACACTCTATCCACTGAGCCATATATTTGCTCCCTGACACTCATGGACCCTACTTATTCTCTCCTTACTCTTTTAATACCTTGTCAGAAACTAAATGCCCCCATTGTACACTCCCATAAGTTACCCCTTCCTATCACATAATGTTGCTGCCCCAGACCTGCCCTTTCATGCTTCTGAATCCCTTTAAACATTTACTCATGCAGATGTCCCTGATTTTCATTGATTTAGGAGCACTGGATCACCACCACCACCACCACAGTATCAGATCAAAAGGTCACATTTATTTATCACTTTAAGATTTCACAAAACAATTCACATATATTTTATTTCATCCTCAAACCACCCTGTGTGGCAGGTGCTATTACTATTCACATTTTATGAATAAAGAAACTTGAGCCCTGAGAGGGTTAATTAACAAGTTAGAACTATCCCTTCTAGACATAAAGTCAATTTCCATAGGATTTTTGAGACACAATATCTTTAATCCAAAAATATACTTCCAATAGTAGCTGTTTCAGGTCCTGTTGTTTATATGTAGTGATGTTAAGGGATAATGATGTCCTGATAGGGGAGAAATCTATCAAACAGGGTGATGAATTCATTTATATATAAATAAAGATGTGGCCTTAAATAAATCTAATACATTAGATTTTATAAATTTGAATAGTTGCTCAATTTTCCTTCATAATTAAGTTAACAATATTTGAGCCTGGAATTTGAGATACAGGAAATAAATGTGTTTATTATTCTATAAATCCAAATTAAAATAATCAGCAACAAGTGTTGCCTAGCTGATACAACTCAAAAATATTGGTGTAGTAAATAATAATAAACACATCTTTACTTTTTATTTCCAAGGACAGCTTATATTTAAATCATCTGCCAAGTATCTATTGATTCTTGAGTGTGTAATCAAATAGGTGTCATTGGGCCCAAATTTTGAAAAAAAATATTTATTATAGCAGTAGTTGCCAATCTTTATGTATTTTTATACAGTTTATACCAATGTGGGTCATTTTTATCAAACTTCAAGAAATAAAATTTTCCTTTCCTCTTACTCCTAGATTTTAATAATAGAATATGCAACACCCCCCACCCCAATCATGTTTTATTCAAAAATCAAGAATTTATAGCAGTTTGGTAGCATACAGAATAAAATTGTATTTTGGAATAGCAAAAAGCTATGTATCATAAACTTAATATCTATTTGACCTTGACATGTGACTTAATTTCTCTTAGCTTAAATTTTCATATTTGTATAAAATGGGTCTACTAATAGCATCTACCTTATAAGGTTGTGGTCAAACAAGATAAAATGTCTGAAGTGCTTTGAAACATTCAAAGCACTATAAAGGAGGAGGAAGAGGAGGAGGAGAAAGGGGACTTTAAAAAAACTGAAACCCCAAATTTATAAACTATGATAGCTCATTCTTTAGGTGATGCCTTGTTCTATACTGCCACTTCTTATTCGAACCTATGGGAGTTGCATTCCCTTATGACTGCTGAAGGCTGTGTCTGCAGGAGGAGACTGTCCCGGACTTCCTTGGTGCATTCTTTCTGCATCAGATGCATTGCTTTTCCTACTCTGCTTTTGGTTGCTAGATCTTTCCGACTTTCGAGATTGCCTCTGTGTTGTTGCTGGTTTAGCCCTTTGGTGGCTTATACTGTCTTGTTTGGGAATGCAAGATTCCAACATCCGGGTCTTTTCTCGTTCTGGTGAATGCAAACTAGTATTTGGTCTCAAGCAGTTGGTACTAGCACTCCTAGCCCTGTTGAGGAAGGGCTGTAGTTCAGTGGTCCTATGTAGGCACTCTGCACTTTGTCCTCATTTTGCTCCGTGCAGCATAAGAAGCTCACTTTTTTGTGCTGATAAATACTGACTATCCGTGTCTCTGGATCAGAGATCAACTGAACTTCGGGAGGCATCATTGTGTCTGGATGGAAAACGTGACCTTCTCACTTGATGAATTTCATCTAAACTCCTTCGTAACAGCACATTTGGTAACCGGGAACGGTCCACGGTGAGGAGATACAGATCGCGAGCGGTCATGATCTGTTCTTTGACTTTCTGGCACAGTTAAAGTTATAGATTTTCTTTCTCTAGTATTTGACCTATAACTTATTTGTAATTTTTTGCTAGAGCTTTCTCCAAGAATGAGTTTCTTTGGCATGAAAGGTGATGGCTGAGGCAGAGGTAGCGAAGATTCATTGTGTGTCTGCAGTTTATACCAGTGTGGGTCATCATCTAGCAGGGCTGTCTCCAGCTCTATGAGGATCTCTCCAAGAAATTCACTTTCTTCTTCTTGTACTCTGGGTTGATCCCACACAGTTATTTCTCACATTTGTTCTCCAAAATCTCTACGTTGCACATGTGAATAGAGAAATGTTTGGTTCCATTTGGGGTCTAGGACCCAAAGAGGAGGAGGAGGAGGATGAAAAGGAAAAGATTTCATAGAGCACAAATGAATCCTAAAAATTCAGTAAAATAATTGTATTAATGCTGTCCCTTATGTGTAGCATGAGAGTGTTTTCTGTGTTTTGAAGGAAGGAAGAATAGACCTCTTTTTTATTAATTTGTTTACTTTTAGTTTTCAACATTCACTTCCATAAGATTCTGAATTTTAAATTTTCTTCCCCTCCATCTTCTTCCATGACCCAAGGGGGCATACAATAGGTTCTTCATATACATTCATGTTAAGCATATGTTCCCATTAGTCATGATGTAAAGAACAATTAGAATTAATGGGAAGAACCATGAGAATAAAGCAATAAAACAAAACAACAAAGGAAAAGGAGAGCAAATTGTATGCTTACATCTGCATTCAGACTCCACAGTTCTTTCTCTGGGTGTGGATGGCAATTTCCATTGTGAATCTTTTGGGGTTGTCTTAGATTCTTGCATTGCTGTGAAGAGCCAACTCTATCAAAGTCAGTCATCCCATAATGTGGTTATTACTGTATACAGAGTTCTCCTGGTTCTACTCATTTTACTCTGCATCAGTTCATGTAAGTCTTTCCAAGTTTTTTTTAAGTCTTCCTGCCCATCATTTCTTATAGCACAATAGTATTCCATTACATTCATATACCACAACTTGTTCAGTCATTCCCCAATTAATGGGCATCCCCTCAATTTCCAATTCTTTGCCACCACAAAAAGAGGTCCTATAAATATTTTTGTACATATAGGTGTTTTTTCCCCCTTTTTAATGATCTCTTTGGGATGCAGACCTAGAAGTAGTATTGCTGAGTCAAAGGTCATGCACATTTTTATAGTCTTTTTGGCATAGTTCCAAATTGCTTTCCAAAATGGTTGGATCATTTCAGAACTCTACCAACAATGCATTAGTGTTCTAATTTTCCCACATCTTCTCCAACATCTATCATTTTCCTGTTTTGTCATGTTGGCCAATCTGATAAGGCGTGATGTGATACCTCAGAGTTATTTTAATTTGCATTTCTCTAATCAATAGTGATTTAGAACATTTTTTATATGACAATAAATAACTTTAATTTCTTTAGCTGAGAATAAACATCTCTAGACTATTCTACCTGTCACTATTATCCAAGGGAACCTTTATTTCTTGACAGGAGGTGAAGTAGGAATTTGGTGTCAGAATCTTGTCCACTCTGCCATCCTCAGAGAGAGGGTTGCTGTGCTAGAATTATATCTGTTCCTTTATATATTGTTAATTTAAGGGATATAGTGTTCACTTTCAAGGTAAGTCTGATTGCTATTCATTAATGATAAAAGGAGGACCCCAACTATCATATCAAAGATGGGGTTGCATTCCCAGTAGATATCAATTCCACAATGCACACATGTAGAAAACAGCAAGGCAACAGCAAAACAGAAGTGAAGAAAATATAGGAGAATATATATCAGACAGCCTGGAAGAGCTTTTGCATTGCCACTGAGATCCTCAACTCAACCAAGAGAGAAAAAAGTCTCAGATTTCACCCAAATGGGAAATTCCCTAAAGTCTCTAGTGCAGCAAGCTGAGGATAGGGACATGCACAATGAAATGTGCTAGTTCCTCTCATTGTAGCTTCTTCCCCAAAGTCTTCTTTTCCCTTCAACAACATCACCATCCAATTTCTCTCACAATTCTGGAAGCTAGAAGAACCCAAAGTCATTTCAGGGCCTGAAGAACTTGAGGAGACTTCAGGAGAATGAAGAAGCTGTAGCTCACACCTCTCTGTCTGTCAAAAACCCTGACCTGACAGTCAATATGACTCAGGGCATTACTCTTTACAAATGAAGAAGGAGTCTTATACCAAAAGGCTTTGAAATTGGGTCACATATTGTTACATATACAGACATTTATAGATTTTAAAAATCCTTTAATTTTTTCATATTTATATGTTACAAAAGAATAAAAATGTAAGTACTATTATTGCTCTTGTCATAAGATATGTTGTTTTATGGCACAAAGTTTCTTAAAAGTAGATGTTATTAATGCAATTATTACTTGCAAATATTTTTAAATCCCTAATCAAAAAGAATATCTTTATGGCAATGGCAACAGAAAAAAACATCGTTTCACCTAGTATTTTATAATAGGGACTGATCTGTTATTTCACTTTTATAGAGAACTACTAGATGAAGAAGCTCCCACTGTCGATGCAGAGCAACACCTCTCCAGCTGATAGTCTTGGAAAATTTTGAAGAACACTGACAAATTAAGAAACTTGCCTAGTGTCACACAATCAATATGTATCAGAGGCATTAATTGAAACCAATTCTTTCTGTCTCTAAAAACAGATTCCTCTTCTCTCTACCACCCTGTCTTATAGGTGAGACAAAGTAAGACACTCCCCGACCCCACTTCTACTCCAAGTATATGTTTGTTCACACACACACACACACACACACATATGTCTATATCTATCTATACATCTATCCATGTATCTATGTATCCATCTATGTACTCATCTATCCATCCATCCATCATCTATCTATTTATCTATCTATCCATCTATGTATCTATATATCTATGTATCTATCTATCTATCTATCTATCTATCTATCTATCTATCTATCTATATCTCTAAATGCTGGATGCTGTCTTAGACAGATTATCCAATTTTCAAAGGAAGACCTATGTGACTTTTAATGTGCATGTTATCTTTTTTATTTTACTTCCTTGTTTTTCTAGAATTTGCTTCAACACAACCTTATTTTCCTGCTCTCATCTGGTTTAAAATTTAATATGCCTGCTGTGATTTAATATTTAATAATATGTAGAACAAACCATTTTTAGGGGTGAAGGTAAGTGACTTGCCCAGGATCACACAGCTCATAAGTGTCTTAGGTCAGATTTGAACTCAGGTTCTCCTGATTTCAGGGCTGATTCTGTAGTCACTGCACCACCTAGCTGCCTCCACAAACCAGGCTTATAAAGGGTCATAGTAGAACCTGGACAAAGCCTACTACTCAAGTATTTTTATTTCACTTTTTTCATGACAGGCTTTTTTAATGTTAATGAGAAACATAAATATGTTTTGAAATTTTATTAACTACAGCTCTGAATGTTGATTAATACTGTCAACTTTATATCTTTGGAAGAGAATGTGAACTTAAGGAATGTGAACTAATTTATTTAGACTATTTCATTTCAAATAAAATTTGAAACTAGAAATTAAATTTTAGTAAAAAAAAGTTTTCTGGAAAATAAATTTGTTTCATATTTATTACCCTCTGAGATAGGACCAGATTTTTCCTGATGCAACTACCTTAGGTCCCAGCTTATTTGGTAAAGCTTCCTCATCCCAATGCAACTGACTGGTATCAGTTTCCCTAATGTCTATGGGTATAAAATGTCCTGGGTAGTGTCTAGCCTCTCACACATTTTCACTTGAAACACTCTACACTTATTTCAGAGTTGTACCAGAAATTTTCCATTAATATTAGTAATTATTTCATGTCCCTATGCTCAAGATCTATATCAGTGATGCCCCCCACAATCAATCAATCAGGAAATATGTATCAAACACCAAATTATTTGCCAGGGACTCTACTAAGCATTAGTAGTACAAAAGTAGCAGTGAAGCAGTCCCTGACTTCAACAGGGGAGGAAATGTGTACACATAAAATATATACTGATTATATACAAAATGATTATATGTACATACAATTTGGAAAATTCTATCTTAAGAAATTTACTATCTTAATAAGTCAGCATCTATATTCATAAAACTAGGGAATATGATTATAAATCTTTAAGTATTAAATATTTCTCAAGGACCTCTAAAGTCTCTCACCTCTAAGTTTATTATATTATTTAATAATTTCTTATGTTTTTTCTAACATAATTCACATCTTATAAAATTTAATTATATCAATAACTGTAAAATAAATTAAAATTAAAATGTGAATTTATTGCCTTTTTTGTACTGTATAGAGCCTTAAATTTGGAATGGGGATTTAGAGATCACAAAGTTCATTCATACTCTTTATTTAGAGACAAGGAAACTGAGGCATGGAAAGTTTAATTTCTCTTCAAGGTCACACAGGTAGTAAATTTCTAAGCTGGAATTCAAACAAAAATCTTATATCATTTGTTCTAATTCTTAGTGCTGCATTTCACCTATAGCATAAAGTGCTAGAATTTGAAAAAGCAGATGTAACAACAACAACAACAACAACACTTGTTTATTTGCAATTTTCAAATAATTAAAATATATCAGACTGTACCAAATAAAGTGTTCTTTTTTAAAAATTCTCCAAGTTTCTCTTCCTATTTCAAAACCCAGCTAACATATTTGTGACCTCTGTGGCAAATTTTGGCAGTTGTTAAGAAGATCTGGCAAAGAGTCTTTGTGCCCATTTCAAGATATTAGACAGATTTATTGAGATTTAATTTTGTGTTTTTCAAAATAAATCTGAAATGAAGTTACAATCCAATTCTTTGTCACAGTTCTACACAGACCATTAACTGAATTTATTTTTTTGCCAAATTTATAGAATTATAAGCTTGAGAACAACCTCAAGAAGTCAACCTGTCAAGTCGTTTTGTATAAATAAAATTGAACTGGTGCAAGTAAACTTTACTGTAAGAATATTTCCTCTGCCTTGAGCCAATTCCTCTCCCCTAGTTATACATTACTGTAGGCACAGCACCTATCTGCAGTAAGAATATCCTATTTAGAAGTTATGAAACCTGGGCTACTTCTGTCCTAGAATTTGGAAAGAAAATATGATTTACTAATATTTGAAACCTTCAAAAGGTATACCTATATTTAATGCATCACAAAACTCATGTATAAGAGGGAATGTGACAAAATAAATAGAGTTCTGACCTCGCAGTCAGGTAGAACTAAGTTCAAAACTGAGCTCCAATATATAACTGTCTCTGTGATTCTGTACAATTCATCTATAATTTCAATGACCTACATAAATCTCTAAGACCGTACAAAAGCAAGACAACTGTTAATTTTCATTCGTGGTGGATGGTCCAACTTCAGAAAACCTCCATATTAATTAAATCACAGATCTGAATCAAAAACAACATCAATCACATATGCACATATAACTACACATACAAGGTTATTTGTATCTTGGGAAGCTAGTTATCTTGCTTAGGTTTTAGTTTCCAACTCAGTAAAATGAAGGATTAAAGTCACGTGATCCCTTACTTCCTACACATGTCTTATCCCACAGGCCTTAGAGATCTTTTGAGATTATTTTATGTCATTGAGATCCCATTCTTCCTTTCACTGATTTTTGGAAATTTTCTGGTATGAAATAGAATGGGCTCTCTTATCTTGAGAATATAGTAATCAGTCCAATGACATCAATGAAAGTCAATTAGCTTTCCACTGCGATTACCAATTCTGATCCTATCCACAATTTTATACAATGAACACAAAACAATTTATGGGTGATATATTCTAATCATGTCAAGAATAGTTCAGAAGACAGCATTTAAAAAATCATTGTTTTAAATTTACAAGCATTTTCTCTACTTCTATTCTCTCTATAAAATTAGAAAAGAAAAAAGAAAAAAAAAGAAAAAACTTAAATGAAATATGAATAGTCATGAGACATGGTCAATATAGGAACTGATTTGTATATATGTATATGTATAAAATAATGTATATGTGTATGTGTATGCATATATATATGTAGTATGTGTATAGTGTGTATGCCTGTACATAGAGTATGTATGCATGTGTATGTAGTATGTATGTCCAAATCATCAATAAAAGGTAAATGACTTCCACTTAGATCACAAATTCCAATCCTAACCACATAACAAACACATATTTATATCACATAGATATAGGTCATATAGTTATATATACATTTGCATCTTCAATCTATCATTTCTCTGTCAAGATTTGGTACCATTATTCATTATTGGTGTTTTGGAGTCAAGGTTGTTCATTATGTTGTTGAATTCCTAAATCATTCAAAGGTGTTCAGTTTTACAAAGTTGTTATTGTATAAATTGTTTCCTTGTTCTCCTCTCAACTCTTTGTTAATCAATTCAAATAACTCTTCCAGAATTTCTCTGAAACTTTTGCCTTCATAATTTATTGCAAAATGATAATGTCCTATCACCTTCATGTACCATCAGTTTTTGAATCATGTCACAATTGATTGCCAACCCCTTTGTCTCCAGTTCTTTGCCACCACAAAAAGAGCTGCTACAGATGCATACCAAAGATAGATAGATATAGATACAGATACGTGTGTCTGCATGTATACACACACACGTATATGTGTGTGTGTGTTTTACATAAGAGTTTTTTCCCCCATTTTTCTGAGAATTAGGGGAATAGCCTTAGTAATAGTATTGCTGGACCTAAAAGTATTCAAAGTTTATTAAATTTGGAAGTGTAATTGCAAATTGCTTATCAGAATATAACAGCAGAATATCCCATAGGTGCCTCCAACATTTGGTCAACTTTGCCAATTTGTTAGGTATGAGTTGGAACTCCAAAGTTGTATCTATCTAAATTTCTATAATTATTAGAAATTAGAACCTTTTAATTTTTTTTAATTTGACTATTGATAAATTGAATTTTTTCCTCTGGAAAAAAATATCTGTTCATATCCTTAACTATTTATCAATTGGGTAGTTGTTATTCTTATACATTCAAATCAATTACTTGTATATTTTGGATATCTTCATTTTCTACATGCTCCTATAGACTTCATCCTGACCCCAAAAAACTCATTATCCTTCCAATTACATCATTTCTGACCTAACAACAGCAGCACACTCTGATCCTGTGGAAATATCCTCCCTTTAATTGGAGATGGTAGAATTGGAGAATGCAGAGAATGGAGAATTCCTTCCAAATCTTCCTTTCAAGGAGTTGCTCTGGCTAGCCATCTCTTTATTTCTTACTTCGCAATAGGATTTCATCATGTCCCAGCACCAGAACACCTCACTTTTCAGTTTCCTTTTATGTGTTGTCTTTCTTTCCACCCACCTCACACCCATCAATTTTGTGAGATCATTGAAATCTGGGGCCATTTTCTATTTTGATTTTTGTGTTGTTGCTTTCTTTACATTCCTAGCTATTAGCACAGTGCTGGCATAGAGTATGTATTCAATGAATGTTATTGACTGACTAAAATAAGAACTTTAATAGAATGACTTGCACCAAATATCTTTCTAGTTACTCACACCTTTATAATTTTAGCTTCCTTGTACAGAATTTTTAATATTTTCCTATAATAAAAATATCAATTTTAAGGCTTTTTATACTCTCTATCTTTACTTGAACATGAACATTTCAACCAACCATAGATCTGAAGGGTAATTTCTTCCTTGCTGTTGTAGCTTATTAATGCTATCATTCTGTATGCATAAATTACATGCCACTTTGGAGCATATTTTAGAATAAAGTATAAGATGTTGTCATATACTCTCTTTCTGCCAGACTACTTTCTAGTTTTCTCAGCAATTTTTATCTAATGTTGAGTTCTTACACAAGAACTTTGGTCATTGGGTTTGAAAAACATGAGTCTCCTGTGCTTATTACTTCTTCATGTTGTCTGTCTGATCCATTGCTCTCTGATAGACATTTATGCCTACTTCTTAATAAGTACTCAATTATTTTGATCATTATAATTTTGTATGAAATCTGACATTGCTGGTATCCCTTCCTTACACCTTTTCTCCCATTATTTCCCTTGACACTCTTGATGTTTAGTTCCTCCAGATGATTTTTTTTATAAGCTCTATAGAGCAGGTAGATGGTACAGTGGTTAGGTTGCTGGCCTTGTAGTCAAGAAGACACATCTTCTTGAGTTCAAATCTGACCTCAGATACTTACTAGCTGTGTGACCATGGGCAGGTCTCTTAACTCTGTATGCTTCAGTTTTTTTCATCTGTAAAATGATCTGGGGAAGAAAATGACAAGCCATTACAGTATCTCTGCCAAAAAATCCAGATGAAGTCATAAAGAGTTGGACATTACAGAAAACAACTCTACAGCAAAAAAAGTGAAACTTTGGCAACTTTGCTATATCACATAAATAAATTAATTTAGATATCATTTATTATACTGGGCTTGCACAATAATTAGCAATTAATATTTTTTTCCAAACAATTAGTTCCCCTTACTTGGACAAATAATGGGTTTTCTTAGATTCATGTAGTTCCTATATGTGTCTTAGAAGGTAGATTATTAAATATTTGGTTCTACAATTATTTTAATGGAATTTTTCTTTTTATCTTTTCCCACTGGGTCTTGTTGGTAGTGTACTGGAATGATGATGATTTTTTCAGGTTTCTTTAATATCCTGCAATTTTGCTAGTTATCAATAGTTTCAATGAATTTTAGTTGACTGACATTTTCTAAGTAAATCAAAATAACAGCAAAATGTGTTTATTTACTTTCATATTTACCTATTCTTATTACCTCAACTCCCTTTCCTGTGTGGTTGCTATTACTAGCATTTCAAGTCCCAAATAAAATATAAATTGTGATAATGGGTAATCATTTTGTACCACACCTTTTTAAAAAGGCTCCAAGTTTATCACCTTTACAGATTATGTTATCTCTTCATGCTTCATAGACATTACTTATCAAAAAGAGGAAATACTAACTTAATCATTTTCTTTAGTGTTCTTAACATGAATGGGTATTGTATTTTCTTTCAAAAAACTTTTTTGATATGATCACATGATTTATCTTGTTCTTGATATTAACGTAAAATATTTTTTCATAGTTTACTTAATATTGAACCAACCTTGCATTCTTGGTCTATAACCAAACCAATTATAATATGCAAACTTTGTAAAATGTTTATGTAATCTCCTTGCTTACATTTTAATTAAAAGATTTTTATTTTAATTAAATGCAGCACATGAGGTAGCAGAAGATGATAATTCTGCCCAAGTAGAAGCCCAGAGCCAATTAGGGCTCAAAACCTTATATATCATTTGAGACAGAAAACAAGTATCATACCAATGCTTAATTGTCCTATTATTCATAAGACCAGTAGAGTAAGATCATTTTTTAAAATTATCTAACAAGCAGAAAGCAATGTTGATCAGGAAATTAGGAATTAGGAAAAAAAAGGAGAAACTTAAAACTGACAGCACTATTCCAGCAAGGGGCTGAAATAAAGAGTGCTCAAACTAGTTTTCACAGGTCAAAACTGGTATACCAATTTTCTTCTTTCTATTAAAAATCAAATTAGATGGTAGTTTAGATATTTTATTGTCATCATCCACACACTACAAAAGTTCATATATATATATATAATGTATATTACTACTTTATTTTTAAATTTTCTATCATGTTTTAAATTTAAACTTGTAGTTTTTATATTTTCTTCTTTTTGTTGCAATTGAATTGTTTGATCTGTTCTTTCTCTTTTGTTGATGAAAGTATTTAGATGTATAAAATATCACCAAAGAATTACTTTGGTTACATTCCCAAAATTTCATGTGTTGTGTCAGCAGTGTAATAATCCATTGTCTCTATGATTTCTTCTTTTACCTATCCACTTTTTAGGATTACGTTATTTGGTGTTCACTTATTTTTTTAATAATGTCTTCATTCTAATTGTATTAAATATAATTTTATTGTATCCAGTCGATGAAAAACGTGTTTAATATTTATGCTTTCTGGAATTCATTTCTGAAATGATTTAATGCCTTAATACATGGTCAATTTTTGTAAAAGTGTCATACAAAGTTAAGAATAAGTGTTGTCTCTAGTCTCATTCAATAATTGCTTTAGTTTGTCCTATTAAATAGTTCTACAAGTCTATACTGGACCATATGTTCTTTCTTATTTAGTTTTTATTTGGGAGTAGTGGATTTATCTGATGAACTTCACTTTCATTTGAATTGGATAAAATAAGGTTGAACAAATTCCACATACACACATAATTTGGTATGGACATATATTAAACTATAAAGGAAAATATGAGGGGGTGAGGACATGGGTAAAGAAAAGTCTAAAGCAGGGTACAGGATGAGGAAGGGACGAGTTAGAAGAAAAACATTTTGATTCTTATTTAGTCCTTTATGGATACACATTCCTATTTTTTTCTTGAATGTTTTATATTTAAAAGTTTCTACTTAGAACTAATCTTTTCACTAGGAATATTTCTAAGTCCTCTATTTCAATCAAGACTCATTAACCCCCATAGGATTATATTATTTTTTGCTGGGAAGGTTACTTTGGTTTTATGCCTGTATTTTTTGACATTTGAAATATAATTTTCCAAACTCTCGTCTTCTTTATATAGTAGTCTACCACATCTTCTGCAATCCTACCTGTGGCTCCTTGGTGTTTTTTTGTTTGTTTGTTTTGGCTGTTTCCAGCATTTTAAAAAATTTAACCTGAGATATCTTGATTTTGACAATAAATTTCCTGAGAATTTTCATTTGAGAGTATCTTTCAAAAGTTAATGAGAGGTTTCTTCCTACTTTCTCTTTCTCTTCCAAAGATATTGGCAGTTTTCCTCATGATTTCTTGAAATATTGAGTCTAGGTGATTTGGGGTGGGAATATTATGGCTTGAAGTTAGCCTGTTTTTTTTTGAAATTATCTTTCCTTGATCAAATAGCTCATTTTTTAAATGAAATAAAGTTCTTTACCTCTTGTGCTAAACTGTTTAATATGGCTCTGATTCATTAAAATTCTTTTGTCTAGTGTCCTAATTTCATTTTTACTTCTAGGAATTCTAGTTGAACTTGCACTCAAGTTGTTTTTATTTTCCACTTTGCTTGTATGTGTTTTGGGGTCATTCTCTTCCTAAGGGTTAGTCAGTGTCTCAAGTATCTCTATTACTATGATAGCTCTCTCTGAAGGGATTCTTTGTGTTTTTGGTTTGTTTACTCATTCTTCCAGTGTCACTACTTAACTTTGGACTTTTTTATTAGTGTCAGGTTCTGAAAACATCTAAAGGTACTATGTCATCTGTGCTTGTCTTAAGTCTATTTCTGCTTTCATCAGGTATTGATGCCAAGGACCTACCTTTTTTTTTTTTTTTTTTGAAGCAGGGTACAGTCTGCATGCTACTTTTTTTTTGTTTGAAAACTGTAAATCACTGACCTGGGTTTGGGTGTAAGCCCCACATCCCGTGATTGAAGCTTCATTAGAATGCTTCTGACCCCAAACACCATCAGTTTTCTTGGAAAATCCTGCTTGTTCAGAAGGTCAAAACTGTAACATTACCTGAGATCTTGACTTGCTGCCTTTGTTCTTTTCCATCAGGCTTCAGACTGGGTGTTGGCTAAATCTGAGACCAAGACCATTTCTCACCCTGAATTGCCTGTAACTGCCCCTTTGCCTAGTCCTGCATTCTTAGGTGCTAATTCACTCCATAGTTCAGAATGGTTCTTTGACCCAGTTTTAATGTATGAGTGACAGATGCCAGGTGCCACTTATTACTGTTCCTTGCACAGAATGAGATGATTTTGTGCTGTATCCTGGGTATCTTCTTGGCCAAGTGAGTGCACAGTCATCCTTCAGACAGGCCACCCTTCAGTTACAACTAGAAGGGATGATAATAACAGAAGATGGTGAGAAAAACTCAACTGCTATTTTGTCTCTGTTCATCAAGCAAAATGATAAGCAGACAGAAGTGGACAAAAATAGTTGAAACACTACAAAAGGAAGAGATAGAAGAAAATTACATGGTTATTTTTAGTGAGTTCAAGTAGTCACTCCCTAATCCATCATTGCAGACACAATTGTTGAATGTATTATCATGGATTTTTGAGGATTTTCAGAGGATATAAGAACAAGGCAAATCTACTAATTGTTTTTAGAAAAATAAAATCAGGAAGGGGCAGAGCACAGATGGCAGAGTAAAAGCAGTGACTTCCTTGAGGTCTCCCCCAAATCCCTCCAAATACCTATAAAAAGTGGCTCTACCATCTAAAGTCATATGAAAAAATGCTTTAAATCACTATTGATTAGAGAAATGCATATCAAAACAACTTTGAAGTACCACATCACACCTATAAGATTGGCCAACATGACAAAACAGGAAAATAGTAAATGTTGGAGAATATGTGGGAAAATTGGAACACTAATGCATTGTTGGTGGAGTTGTGAAATGATCCAACCATTTTGGAGAGCAATTTGGAGCTATGCCCAAAGGGCTATAA
This sequence comes from Vombatus ursinus, assembly GCF_900497805.2. Taxonomy (NCBI): domain Eukaryota; kingdom Metazoa; phylum Chordata; class Mammalia; order Diprotodontia; family Vombatidae; genus Vombatus; species Vombatus ursinus. The sequence goes on from NW_020954569.1 coordinate 15,424,163, forward strand.
AAATGTGCATACCCTTTGATCCAGCAATAGCACTTTTAGGGCTATATCCCAAAGAGATCATACAAGGGGAAAAGAACCCACGTGTACAAAAATATTCATAGCAGCTCTTTTTGTGGTGGCAAAGAATTGGAAATTGAGAGAATTCCCATCAATTGGGGAATGGCTTAGCAAGTTGTGGTATATGAATGTAATGGAATACTATTGTGCTATAAGAAATGATGAATAGGCAGACTTCAGAAAAACCTGGAAAGATTTGTATGATCTGATGCTGAGTCAAGTGAGCAGAACCAAGAGAATGTTGTGCACAATAACAGCCACGTTGTGCGATGACTAATATTGAAAAACTTAACCCTTCCCAGCAATACAATGATCTAAGACATCTCCAGAGACTTCTTGATGGAAAATGCTATCCACATCCAAAGAAATAACTATGGAAGTTGAATTGCTATTTTTTTCTCTTCTATTGAGTTTTGTTTCCTCTTTCTGATGGTTCCTCCTATTTGTTTTAATTTTTACTTACAACATCACTAATGTGAAAATATGTTTAATAGGAATGTAAATGTATAGCCTATATCACATTGTGCACCATCTTGGGGAGGGTGGTGGGGAGGAAGGGGGAGAAAAAATTTTAAACTCAAAAGCATATGGAAGTGATTTTTGATAAATCAAAATAAATTAATAAAAAAAATGACTCTAAACAAATTCTAAAGCAGCAGAACCCACAAAAAGACAGAATGAAACAAATTTCCAGTCAAAGACAGCCCAAATAGTTGATCAGAAAGGTATATTGCGCCCAGTGGGGAGAGGAGCACAGTATGGAGTGGGCACGCAGGCCACAGCAAACCTGGAGTAGGCCTCAGAGAACCAAATCACTGGCAGATGTGGCTGTTTCCAGACTTACCAACCCATGAACTCCAAAGACAACTTAGAAGAACAGTGGGAAAAGTCTGGTTCAAGCTCAGCCCCAGGGCTGGGGCTGCGTCCTGAGCTTTTGGCCCACAGACTGAGGGGGAACTGAAGTGGCTGATCAGAGGGGATTGCAGGGATCTCTCTGCTGGTGCAGGATTCTCTTGCATTGCCCATGCTTGGATCTGGGCCACAGTTCTGCATGGCCATCCTGGGGTGAGGAGGAGCACTGGCATGGTGCAGCTTGTAGTGGTGTTGGAGAGGAAATCTTCACAGTCCCAAGACAGAAAAGAGTGCTTGTGGTCACTCATAGACCAGCCAAAGCTGCTACATCCAAAGCCTCCAAGAAAAATATGAATTGAACCCAGAGCATGGAAAAGCTCAAAAAGGATTTTGAGAAGCACGTAAGAGAAGTAGAGGAAAAACTGAGAGTGATGCTATAGGAGAACCAAAAAAATATTGAAGAAAATAGCAACTTAAAAAATAGCCTAACCCAAATGGCAAAAGAGGTCCAAAAAGCCAATAAGGAGAAGAATGCCCTAAAAAGCAAAATTGGCCAAGTGGAAAAGGAAGTCCAAAAGCTTACTGAAGAAAATACTTCCTTAAAAATTAGAATGGAGAAACTGGAAGCTAGTGACAATTTGATAAATCAAGGCACTGTAACACTAATTCAAAAGAATGAAAAACTAGAAGAGAATGTGAAATATCTCATTGGAAAAGCAACTGACCTGGAAAATAGATCCAGGAGAGAGAACTTAAAAATTATTGGACTATCTGAAAGCCATGATCAAAAAAAGAACCTAGACATCATCTTTCAAGAAATTATCAAGGAAAACTGCCCTGATATTTTGGAACCAAAGGGCAAAATAGAAATTGAATAAATCCACCTATAATCTCCTGAAAGAGATTACCAAAGGAAAACTCCTAGGAATATTGTAGCCAAATTCCAGAGTTCCCAGGTCAAGGAGAAAATATTGCAAGCAGCAGAAAGAAACAATTCAAATAACGCAGAAACACAATCAGGATAACACAAGATTTACCAGCTTCTACATTAAGGGTGTGGAGGGCATGGAGTATGATATTCCAGAGGGCAAAAGAGATAGGACTACAACCAAGAATCACCTACCCAACAAAACTGGGTATAATCCTTCAGGGTGAAAATGGTCATTCAATAAATTAGGGAACTTTCAAGAATTCCTGAGGAAAAGACCAGAGCTGGATAGAAAATTGACTTTCAAATACAAGACTCAAGTGAAACATGGAATAGGCAAACAGGAAAGAAAAATCACAAGAGACTTATTAAGGTTGCACTTATTAAGGTTTACATTCCTGCATGGAAAGATGATATTTGTAACTCATGAGTCCTTTGTCAGTATTAGGGTAGTAGGAGGGAAAAGTTATATGGACGTATATTTAGATAGAGGGCGTAGGGTGAGTTGAAGATGAAGGGGTGATATCTGGAAAATAAAATTAAGGGGTGAGAGAGGATTATACTGGGAGAAGGAGAAAGGGAAAAGTAGAATGGGGTAAATTATCTCACATGAAACAGACAAGAAAAGGCATTTACAGTGAAGGGGAAGTGGGGGAAGGTAAGAGGGAATGAGTGAATCTTATTCACATAGGATTTGACTGAAGGAGGAAATAACATACACAATGGGGTATGGAAATCTATCTTACTCTACAGGAAAATAAGAGGGGAAGGGGACAAGAGAGCAGGGGGTTGATAGAGGGGAGGGCAGATTGGGGGAGGGGATAATCAAAAGCAATCATTTCTGAGGAGGGACAGGGTCAAAAGAGAGAATAGAATAAATGGAGGGTAAGATAGGATGAAGGGAAATATACTGAGTTTTTCACAACATGACTACCATGGAAATGTTTTTTATGACTACACATTTATAACCTGTATCAAGATGCTTCCCTTTTCAATGAGGGTGGGTGGGGAGGGAGGAAGGGAGAAAATTTGTAACCCAAAGTTTTAAAAACACATGTTAAAAAATAAAATTTAAAAAAATGGAAAAGAAAATCATGTTAGTAAGCATTTATTAATTTACTTGAATATAACAGAATGATATTATGAGGAAGATGATAAATGCAGAGAAAGTGAGAAAAATTTAAGTGAACTGATGAAAAATAAAGACAGAACCAGGAAAAGAACATGCACAATGATTATGACAATATAAATGGAAAGAACAATAGCAAGACAATTGAAATGAATACCAAGAAACTATAATGACCAACCTTGGCTCCAAAAAGGAGATGGGAAAGGTATCTCCCCCTGCTTCCTTTCAGAAATGAGGGGCTATAGTATCCTATGGGCATAGTTTAATTTGGGGGTCAGAAGATGATACATTAGGAAGTTTAAGAAATGTAAAAACAAAATATATAAATAATTATTTGTTTAAAAGCACCAAAGTTAATTTTCTTTTTTTAACATCAATAATAAAATTATAAGATTAGAGAAATATGGAGAAAAAATGGAGGTGGTGAGTACAATAATGTGGATGGTTAGTGTTTGAAGAGAACAATATGAATCATCAGTGGGTTATGGCAGCCTCCTTTAAAAAAATCTAATAAAATGTTTGGCTTTATTAATAGGAGCATGTATGGAAATTAGAGAGGTATAAAACTGAACTCTGAAGCCTTCATATCCTAAGACTTGTGTTCCACAATTTGGAAATGTTCTTAATGAGCATAATAATGCCCAAAATGGTGAGTGAATTTTGAAGCGCAACAAATATGTCAATGAGTAGACTAGCAATAAATATTTAGGCTGCAGTTGGGAACCCTGTAATACAGTCAGTCAATCTAATCAATAAACATTTATTCAATGCCTACTACATTAAGCACTGTTGAAAAAATGAAAGTCACGTTGTCTGAATAGCTTTCACGTTGGAAATGGATCAGAATTGTTTTAATTGACCAGGGTAAAACAAATGAAAAGTTTCAGAGAAACAGGTTTGGGCCCAAAGTAAGCGAGAGATTATTAACAATTAGAATGTTCATAAAATGGAAGACTTTAGGAACTAGTGAGATGCCTGTCGCTAGAGATATTTGAACACAGTCAAGATGTCATGGGTAGGGTACTGTTTCAAGTTTTACATATCATGTAGGAGCTGATAAGTTGTTCTGTGATGTCTATTCCAAATTTATTTTTCTAATTATATCATTCCATGTCAATGTGAAACAAATAATTTTGTTTAAAAAAATGCTGGCCTAAAAGAGCCTGACTGATCATTATTGTCTTACAGTAGGAAATGACTCATTCCTGTGAAATAAATAAATATATATATATACAGAAATGTTTTTCAAACTTAAGCTTGGCAGTAAAAGGTAAACACCTGTGCAAATTCATTTCCTCTTTTAAAGGTCTCCATCTGCAAACTATATGGAGAAAATATCTGGGGAGACAAACTCCACCTGCAAATTATATGGGGAGAGAGGAAAAAGAAACGTTGTAGTTCAAAAAGTAGAGTTCAGTTCTTGCTTAAAGATGGGGCTATAATCTCCTAGCCTTTTCATTAGGATCAAATTAATGCCTGTCATTTGCAGTAATTATCAGTTATCTGTCCTCTGGTTTTGTCAAAGGAACAAAGTTAAGCAATAAAAGCAAACTTGAAAACAGTAGGCTTAAAATGCACTGTAGACAGCATTTGTTAATCACTACAATGAAATTAAAAATGGGTCATTGAGATAAAATCATCTAGTTTATGGACTGGAAGAAAAGAAAAAAGAAAAGAGAAATGTATCAGTATATGTTACTGTAAATCCATTCTTTAATTTTTTTTGAAAAAAATTACTTTTCTTGTGATATAATTACTAATAGTATTGTTTATTTAAATTGTTTATTTAAATAATTCATTTAGTTAAACTCCAATTATCCCTCTTTGGGTTATTCAGAATGAACAGAAATTAATTGCAAATAGTCAAGGATAGATAAATGAGATACTTGTTTCATTAGAAAATTTTTATGGTGCTTGGAACACAATAATTTCCTAACAATTACTTAATGATTGAAATTCTTAATGTAAATTCAGAATGGCTGATGATATGATTCCTATTTCTCAAAATTTTATTGATTGTTTTAATAGAAGACCTATGACTGTATGCCTGAATATTTTATGGTTCAGAAAACAAATCCTGTCATAACTTCAGGTAACATTCCATTTTCATGACAGTGTAATCAGCAGAAAAACAGAAGTAGTATCTGTCTCTCTTATAACACCACCTTATATACCAGCCAAAATGAACAATCCACCTTTAAGTTACTGTCAAAATACTAAAAGAACATTTGAGGCACTAGGCAACTATATCACTGATTATTAAGCTTTTACAAGTTATTATGTTCTTATGTTATAATTTATTTTGAGAAATATTTTGTTTCCATCTTGTTTGGTTTCTGTAATGGTTAGAGAACTGATCTCAAAGTCAAGGAAACCTATGTTCAAAACCCACTTCTGATATATACTGCTTGTGTGACTCTGGAAAAGTCATTTAATAACTCAGTGCTCAACACTGGCAACTCTCAAAGACTGAGTTTTAGATAATGTAATCACTTGCATAAGAAGTCATTTCCTCACCTGGGGGCTCCCCATGTCACTGAAATCATACATCCAGTCCCTATCTGTATCACTAAGAAATTCTGCATGTCATTGAAATAGAAATTTATGACAAAAGAAACTTTTCTCAAACTCACTGAAGAATTAATCCCTGAAGTACAAGAGGCTTGAAGCTCTAAGAAACTCAAAGAGAATGTTACTATTGTTAATACAATTTATTCTAGCCAGAATTTATTAAGGGATTGAAATGTTATAGTCATGATGTCTAAGAATAAAAAAAGACAAAACAAAAATGGATATTTGCTTTAAGAAGCTTAAATTTTACCAGAGAAGTATTGGAATGAACCCTAAAAACTTGAAATAGGGCTAAACTGGAGCATTTTTCAAAGTACCCAGTAATGAATCATTTCAAATGAAATATGCTCTGGGTCCCTTGATAAAAGACCTGCACAAATGGTGAGTGATTTCTCATCAATAGCTTGGTTCCCTTAAATGAGGAATTTTATCACAGATAATTGGAACTTGAGCAAGGAAGAGCCACCCACTCAGTAAGCTGGAGGAGTTATATAAAGTCTTCACTCATCTCTTATTTCAGAGCATTCTTTCTTGGGACAATTGTACCATGATTTCCCCCTTGAATTTCAATGGCAATGACAATTACAGCTCAAACCCCTTGTCAAGAAGATTAGCATGTCTAAGTGAGCAAAATAATGTTCTTCAGGGTCTTCATTACCTCTTTTTGTTTTAGTGGATTAAATAAACACCTGCCCTATATCTTATATTTCCTTGATACATTGAGAATTTTTTAAAGGGACTCTCATCACTTTTAAGGGAAACCATAGATACGAGCCATACATGTTTGCTTTAGAAATCTGCCCCAAAATTCTGGAGTAGGAGTATAATGAGCTAGAAAGTTCTATAAAAGAATCCTGATTTGGATTCGGATCCTACCCAGAGTCAATCAGAACACATTGTGAGACTACACCTTGGACACCTTAAAGTAGTCACAGACTGTCCCAGGCTCATCCCACAATATAGGGCAATAGATTACATATATACAAAGATAAAAGTTGATTTGTCTTTATACTTGTCAATTAAAAGTTTATGGTATTTATTTGCTGCCGTAAATTGTACGTCTATTTTGTTTCATTGATCTATCTTTCTATTTCTTAGTTAGTATCAGATAGTTTTGATAATTACTCCCTTTTGATATAGTTTAAGATTTGGTACTGCTAAACCTTCTTTTACTTATTTTTTCATTGTTTCCTTTGATATTCTTGGTTTTTTGTTCTTCCAAATGAATTTTTTGTCCTAATTCAGTTAACCGTTTGTTTTTGTAAATTTAATTGGATGTCATTGAATGTATAAATTAGCTTAAGTAAAATTGTCATTTTTATTTTATTGTTCCTGCCTACTCATGAGCAATTAATATTTCTCCAGTTATTTAAATCTGATTTTATTTGTATAAAAAATTTTTTTTGCTTAAATACTTCCTGGACTTGTTTTGGCATGTGTACTCCCAGGCATTTTATACTGTCTGGAATTATTTTGAAAGGGATTTTGTTGGTAATATATAGGAATGCTTATGACTTATATGGATTTACATTATATTTTGCTGCTTTGCTAAAATTTTTAATTATTTAAACTAACTTTTTAGCTGAGTCTTTGGGATTTTTCAAGTACATCATCATATCATGTGCAAAAAAAATAGTTTTATTACTTCTTTCCCTTTCCTTACTGCTTCTACTTCTTTTCTTTGCTTATTGCTATTTCCAGTAAGAAAAGCAGTACTAGGGTATAATCTCAAAAATGACAATGATACCTGTTTGACTCTAAGGAAAACTATTCAATGTTACAGTAATAAAGTCTATGATCCAGCAAGTGATTCTAAAGCGACCAAAATTGATCAGTTCTATGAAATAAAAAAAAACAATACAATTGAAAAGACAGGAGATCTCTTCAAGAATATTAGCAATATTAAGGTAATATTTCATTACAAAATGGGCTTGATAAAGGACAAAAATGGGAAAGACTTAACAGAAGCAGGTGAGATTAAGAGGTAACAAGAATACTCAAAAGAACTACACAGGAAATATCTTAACATCACCAATAGACAAGATGGTGTATATATGGATCTAGAATCAGACATCCTGGAGAATGAATTCAAATGGAGCTTAGAAAGCATTTCTAACAATAATACTAGTGGAGGTGATGGAATTACAGTTGAGTGTTTTAAAATCCAAAAAGATGATGCTGTTAAAGTGTTATACTTAATATGCCATCAAATTTTGAAAACTCAACAGTGGTCACTGCATTGGAAAAAAATAAGTTTATGTTCCAATCCTAAAGAATGGCAATGCCAAAGACTATTCAAAATACTGACCACTTGAACTCATTGGAAGTATCAGCAAGGTTATGCTTAAGATTCTGCAAGCTAGGCTTCAGCAATATGTGAACCAAAAGTTACCAGAAGAGCAGGCCAATTTTCAGAAGCAGTGTCAGATTTTATATTCTTGAGCTTAAAAGTCAATGCAGATGGTGACCATAGCCATGAAATTAAAAGACTTTTGCTCCTTGGAAGGAAAGCTATGGTAAACCTGGACAGCATACTATAAAACAGAGACATTACCTTGCTGACAAATTTCCATACATCATAGTCAAAGGAACTAGAGATTAAATTGCCAACATTCACTGGATTATGGAGAAAGCAAAGGAGATCCAGAAAGACATCTACTTCTGCTTCATTGATTACACTAAAGCTTTTGTTTGTGTGGATCAGAACAAAATGAAACAAGTCTTCAAAAGGATGGGAGTACTAGAGCATCTTACTTGTCTCCTGAGATACTTGTATGTGGGCCAAGAAGTAACAGTTAGAACCTAACATGGAACAACTGATTGTTTTGATATTAGAAAAAAGAATAAAATAAGGTTGTATACTATCATCTTATTTATTTAACTTATATGCAGAGTACATAATGCAGAATGCCAGGCTGGGTCAATCATAGCCAGAATTTAGGTTGCAAGGACAAATATCAATAATTTCAGATCTACAGATGGTACCACTCTGATGGCAAAAAGTGAAGAACTAGGAAGCCTCTTGATGAGGGTGAAAGAGGATAGTGTAAAAGTTGGCTTGAAGCTTAACGTTAAAAAAAAAACAAAACAAAAACTAAGTTCTTGGCAATTGGTCCAGTCATTTTCTAGCAAATAGAGGGAGAATAAATAGAAGCAGTGTCAGATTTTATACTCTTGAGCTTAAAAGTCAATGCAGATGGTGACCATAACCATAAAATTAAAAGACTTTTGCTCCTTGGAAGGAAAGCTATGGTAAATCTGGACAGCGTACTATAAAGCAGAGACATTATCTTGCTGACAAATTTCCATACATCATAATTATGGTTTTTCAGTAGCAATGTACTGCTATGAGATTTGGACTACGAGTAAAGCTGAGTATTGGAGAATGGACACTTCTGAATTGTGGTTCTATAGAAAAAATTTGATAGTTCCTTGGACAGCTAGGAGGTCAAATCAGTCAATACTTAAATAAATCAATTCAGGTATTCACTGGAAGATCAAATGCTGATCATAAATACTTTGGCAATGAAATTAGGAGATGGGACTCATTAGAAAAGGCCTTGATGTTGGAAAAGATGAAAGGCAAAAGGAGAAGGAGATGGCAGAGAATGAGATGGATAGTGTCATAGAAACAATGGACACAAACTTAAACTTTGAGAGACAAGGGAGGATAGAATGGCCTGGCTTGCTGTGGTCAACAGGGTCCTGAAGAGTTGGATGTGACTTAACAACTGAACAACAACAAGAAATTGTTAAATTCTAATGAAATGAGATTTCAGTTTACTTGGTAATAAAATATACATGCATATAATTTATGTATATTTGGTTAATAAGGGCTATGAAAACTGGCATCTATTTACCACCCACTCACTCTACCATGTTGCTACTACTCTAACAACAATTAAAACTTAAAGTATAAGTCATATTGTGGCTCTATTGTTCCATTGATTTGAAATGGTATTATTAATGAGTAGCCCCTAACAGAATAGTCAGTACATTGTTGCTGTTCATTCATAAAGTCATGTCTGGCTTTTCATGATCCTATGAATCACACTGTCCATGGGATTTTCTTGGCAAAGGTACTGGAGTGATTTGCCATTTCCTTTTCCAGTGGATTGAGGTGAACAGAGGTTAAGTGACTTGCCCCAAGTCACACAGAGCCAGTAAATGTCTGAAGCCAGGCCCAGTTCTCTATCTGAGGTGTCTCAGTGGACCAGCTGTGTGACCCTGAGCACATCACTTAATACAGCACATAGGCATTAATAATTCAATGGTTGTTAAATTCACATAAGTAGGTACAGTACTAAAGAAACTTTGACCTTGTGGGATTAAGTGGTGGATTGATTCAATTTGACCCTTTTTGTTATTTTGCTGAAGTACTCTCTTAAAGACAACCTATCATACCACATCAAATATTTGCATATTTGAGACTGATATCTCATGTTACGTATTAGGCAATCAACTGTAAAATGTTATCTAATTTATCTGTCAGAAACAAGGTGTACAAATCTGACAACCTGAAGAGACACAAGAAAAACATATTTTGACTATTTGTAACTTAATTACTGCCAGGGAAAAATTAATCAAAACATAAAAAGAAAGCCACACAATCAGATTTTTGGGGGATTAATTCAAAACATTTGGTAATTGAGAGTTAGTGTTTTTTAGTGATAAGAGTATTAGATATTAAGTCAGAGGACTAAATATTGAATATCATTTCTTTTTTTATTGTCTTTGTAATTTAACCTCTATGAGTAACTTCCTCATATTAAAATTGAGGAAGTTGTGCCAGATGACCTCTCAGGTTCTTTCCAAATCTAGAACTTTTGATTTTGGTAACTTCCAAAATGTGACAATTTAATTCAATTTACATTAATATTATCAGAGCAAACTGGGGTTGCCCTATAGCAAAAATTTGAAATGAGCAGAATTTGAAAATACTTATATCCTTTTAGCTTACCTTAAAAAAGACGAACCATGTAAGAGGTACTCTTGACTCCTGTGCCTGAATCTCACTAGCTGAGTTATTCTTAACTTAATGCAAGTTGAAGGTCCATGAGACCCTGAGGCCAATATGACACTTAGGTTAATGAGCTATAAACATTCTTGATATTTAGAACCACTCGAAACAGAGTGTCAACCATGTACACAATGAAAGACAAAGCAAACAAACTAAACAAGTAGATGAAGAGGGTCTATTGTAGAGATTATGGCATTATAGCATAAAGTTATATGGTAAACTTATAGCACTTGCTCATTAATATGTATGTATGTATGTATGTATGTATGTATGTATGTATGTATGTGTTTGTTTGTTTAAACAATTCACATACAGTATGAACTTATGTCCAAGAGGCACCTATGACACTTACTGGCTTTAGGACTCTGGACAAGCCTCTTAGCTTCTCAGCAGCAAAGGCAACTTGTTGAGACTTCAAGTTGCAGAAACAGCACCAACTTTATTGATATTGGGAGTTTTTCACTGATGAAATCTGTTTTCATACATACCATTTATGAAATCATAAGCTACATATATGTGTTGAACACACATTACAAATGGATAAAGTGTTTGACCCAGGCTTTAAAAAGAGGAAAACAAAGCAGATGGCCTTCAGGGAATTTCAAAAATTCCTTAAAAATCCCAAACTTGTTCCAGGAACAGATGTCCCAATGAATTAATAGTAATATTCTATCAGTATCACATGATTATGAGTCATATAGCACTATCCTTTCTGACCAATTAAATGTATGTATCACAATGATATAAATGCATGTATGCTGCATATGGGCAGAGGTCAACATATAATAAATAACACTGAAAAAGAATGAGAATAAATGATGTCATCAAATAAGTTTATGTTCTAAAAAATTGATTGGTCATATGGAAGGGTGAAATATAACAAGTACGAACTATGTATTCCATTGATATCCTTACAATGTCAAGAGAAAAACAAGGACCCCAAAATGTTATATGAGCACAGGAACAAAATTTGCACGCAGTTGCCAATCATGGAAATATTTTAATCTCCTTCATTAGAAGGAATACCTACATTGATGAAATCACAGATATAATTCAAATTTTGTATATTTGTTATTCATAGCTTGGGTCACTCAGCATCAAGTCATTTTTACTCATCCTTTAGGTCTCAATAGATTCTTCTTGTTCATTGTGACTATTTTCCCAAACAAGTGTCACAGATCCAATTACTATCTTGTTTGGATATCTTTTCCATTCACACTACCCCTAGGAGTAGAGCCTTACCTTGTTCTCAACAATGCCTGAAAGTACTTAGTTTTATTTCTATCCCAGCTCCTATTCTGGACTATCTGCTGCCAGGCCCCTTGGTCATAGAGTCTTCTGCTTGCTGGCAGTTTCTAGCTTACCCATGCACCAGCTTCTAGCTGCCCAGGATAACTGTAAGAGATTTTGTAATATGCCAAATCTACATATACTTTTAATGATTTTACGCTTAATGTGAGATGAGTAAACTTTATTTATATATTTCATCCCTATGACATCTCCATGTTGGTTGCCTCAATCTTGATGGATCTCACTGGATTCTAGATCTTAGGTGTTGTGCGTCTGGATCACTATATTACCCATTAATGAAAATCTAACAATGACCATACCCCAAACCTTAAAAAATGAATTTAAATAACTGTTATTTTATGAATATGATATTTGATGAGGTTGGGATGGGGACCTGAGAAAGGAAAAAGCCTGGACTTTTCCACATGGTCAAATCTTTGGCATTTGCCTCAGTCTATAATCCCATCAAGTAGCCTTTCATTGTAGCTATGCCCAGTTTCCCAATTCTGTTACCCTTAATTTAGCCTAGCTCTCTATGTCTTAACTCCCTATGGCCCCTGGCCATTTCCTACCCTTAATCCTAGGTAGGATCCATTCTCCCTTGACCACAAATTCCGAGTCCCAGGCATTCTGTTCACCCCAGCTTACTGGCATTTAGATCTTCCTTAGACCCCCTCCTCCAGTTGCCCCAAACTACTTGGCCACTCCTAGATTCCTCCCACAGTCTTTCTGTATATAAGGTCCATCTTGTTATCATTAAACTGCTTAAATTCTTAAAACCTAGCCACTGCTTAGATTCTTAGAATTTAGTCAATAGCTCACTAATGTTTAGACTCCTTAAGAGTCTGCCCAATATGAAGGATGTTCTAATAAACCTTGTCTTCAGTTGAAAGAAGTCTTGGGTTGAATTGTTTTGGGTAGGACCCATGTGTTGTGATCTCAGGGTCCCAGCACCCCTAAACCTCTAGACCTCATTAATATTTATATTTATGATTTAGAAGTACATGGAACTTTATAGATCAATTAGTCTAAAGCTACAAAGTCTGAGCCCCCCTCAAGCTGAATTCTGAAGTTTACACTCAGAATCAAGGAACATGATGTGTCAGCATCTATTCCTTTCTGTATTTCATAAGTTCCTAATTATGCTTCCTATTTTCAAGACTATACTAGAGACAAAGGTATTTAAACAACTTGGTGATGTGAACAACAGGATATGATGTACAAAAAGTTTGAGGGGCATAGTTTCTGGGTAATTAATCATTTTATTAACCATGCTAGCATATAATTAATAAAAGGGAAACCACTCAATGCTTATATGCTTTTGGTTGAGTGGCATTCCTGAGGGTGACAATTGACTCTGAGTGGTTAACAAGTAATGAGAAGAATGTATAACACAATGAGAAGTGGATCTATTCAAACAAGGGGCTGGGGAGTAACTGATCATTCAGTTTTGGTTAAAGAGACTTATCTATACCCATATCACCTATCTAACAAAAGGGAGAATCCACATTTTCCTAGACCTGTCAGAATAAAACACAATGGGCCAGAATTCATCAATTCACCTAAATTAAAATTTCTCTACCTTTTGAAGAGATCTCAGTTTTCCTTCCCAGTGTCAACTCTGCACTTCAAAGGCTGCCTGAATAACCTACAGGGGCTGATTTCTAATTGAGGAAGTAGAAAAGAGGAAATATTTGTCCCTAATTCAACACTTAGTTATCAATACCAGAGAGAAATTAATTATTTCTATCAAGGATAACACCCTGTACTACATATACACTGAAGAAATACTTTCTGACAAATTACCATGAATCACTCATGAAAGAGTGAACATGCATAGCTAGGGCAAATAATATTCCCAGATCTGAGTATCAAATGAAACATTTCTCTGCCTCAAAATCTGGTACATGTTGTTCCACTGAAGAGCTGATGATGTTATCTTCTGGTGTGGTCAGGGCACTTGAAAGATTCATTCCTCTGATGAACTGCATCATTTTTCTTTTCTACTAATCTGTTATGATCTGCTACTTTTCTCTACTATTTTTTTTTTACTCAGGGGATTGGTTAAAGTTATTTTCTGAGAAAACCCATACCCTCAAGTCTATCTCAGCTCATTTATAATTCCCATTCACACCCACACCCAGCTATTGCAAGATTAACTTAGGTCAAATCTATATTTTTGGTAACTTTAGCTCCATTTAAGAAACAACTTTTCATCCTTTATTGCTTTGGGGTGAATAAATTGTTTCATCTCTTATAATGATTCTTGCTAGAACTATTATCATAGATATTAACTTGTGCCTTCACTTAGAATAACTAAACTAGAAACTGAATCAACTAGTTACCTTTTTTTTTGCATTCCAATAAGAATTCTGAAATTATCCATCTCTCTTACTAGTTTAATTTCATAAATAAGGAAGCTACAGCCCAAAGTAATTAAATGACTTTTCACACACCAATAGGAACAAATCCAAATAGGTTCTATGATTCTAAATCCATAGGGCTTCACTTTCTTCTAGAGAACTGAAGATACATGTAAGAAAGTTATCTGTAACATAGAATCATAACAGCCAACAATCTATTATCTCTCTCTCTTTTACCTTTCCTCACTTGGGGGGAGGGGAAGAGAAACAAATCCTTTGTAACAAATATCTATAAACAAATTGGCACATTCAAATGTGGACAGATAGGGAGATAAATATGTCTCTATCTTTCTCATCTTTCTTCTTATCTGCATCTATATATATTTATCTACAGATATATATGAGAATGGTGTAGATCTTGTAATTCTGCATTTATATACCATAAATAAAATGTTAGAAAGGTCAATCTAGGTAGATAGACAGATAGATAGACAGACAGATAGATAGGCATGATTCTATGACTTTTGGAATATCTGAGATGTCAGCTACTAAAGAGTAATTCACACTGTTGGAATTGTTAGTGATTTTACTAGCTATTGTTTTAGCTATGGTTTTAGACAGATCAAGCTGAGAAAGGTAAGGTGCTACTTTCAAGAAAGTATGTAATACATTGTTAACATATTGAGGCATCTTGTGACCTGGAGAGGAGGTAGGTTTCTAAAATTATATTTTAAATCTTATTGTTTATGATACATGTACACATATTCATGCTTACATGTATTAACACATGTGTATACATGGGCACACATGTTTATGTTGGTGGGCACACATGTATGCATGCATGTACGTACATGTATATGTATGCCCACATGCATGTGTGTCTAGCAGGACATCAAGTCAGAAAAGATACAACACTATACTAGGCAACATGAAGGTATTTCTATTCACCCAGGAAAATTGTCTATGAACCAATTCTATTTTTCTATGTTCATTCAGTAGAGAGAAATTAAAACTGAAAAGACACCTCCAAAACTTTTCACATTGAGGATGAAATACAAAGAACAAAAAATAAATCAATAAAAATTTTTTTAAAAAACTGCAACCTTAAGACAGTATGGATTCCCTCCCCCTTCATTTTCAAAGATCACCATTACTTTCACATTCATTGGTATTATTTTATCATTCATTCTGAAGAACTGGAAAAGTTTCTTACTATTGAATGACAGCCATACTCTGATATATGTTTTTGAGACTGCAAGTACTTTCTTTATTTTCTTTTATGAGAACCATAAAGTATTTCCCAATGTTTTGGATCAAGAACTTAACTTGATTTTAGAGAAAGTGAAGAATCTTTCTATTACTCCTCTACAAAACTTTCAAACCACAATTCCTCTTCCCAGTTTGTCTTCTACTCCTCTTACTTGCTTCTCAGAATCCTTTTTGAACTCTTCCATGGGCTGGGAATGATTCATATTTTTCTTGGAGGCTTTGGACGTAGGAGCTTTGACTTTGTTGTCTTCTTCTGGTTATATGTTTTGATATTCTTTGTCACCAAAGTAAGATTCTATGATCTGACTTTTTTTGTGCTGTTTGCTCATCTTCCCAGTCAATTATTTGACTTTTAAACTCTTTGTTAATGTAGGGGTCTGCTTCCAATGTGAAGAATGTACTCTTCCAAGCTTCTGAGGTTTTGTGTAGCTGTTTTCAGAGACACTTCTAGAGACCTGTAAATTTTCCATTCTTCCAAGATGGTATGATCAAGGGTGAGGTGTTACTCCTTTCCTGGACTGTGATCTGGTCTGTGAGTGACCACAAACACTCTTTCCTTCCTTGGAACTGTGAGGAGGATTCCCTCTCTACCGCCACAACAAGCTTCACCATATCAGCTCTCCTCCTTGCCCCAGGACCGCCACCTTGAACTGTGACCCAGATCCAAGCATGGGCAAAGCAAAAGAATCCTGCCTCAGTGCCAGCAAAGATAACCCTGCAATCCCCCTCTGATCAGGGCTTGATCCCCTCTCCTTCTGTCTGCCAAGAGCTCTGCAAGCAGCTGCTGCCTTGTTACTGTGCCAAGATTGGGGCTTGACCAAGATCCTCTCTCATCATGGTCAACAGACCTCTCCTAATGACTTTCTAAGTCATGTCTGGTGTTTGTGGGTTGAGAAATCTGGAAACCATCACAGCTGTCTGTGATTTGGTCCCCTGAGGCCTGGTATTTGCTGGCATGGCCCACTCTAAACAGTGTTCTTCTCCCAGCCTGGTGCAAGAGAACTTTCCAATCAACCATCCAGGTTGTCTTGGGCTGGAAATTTGTTTTGCTCTGCCTTTTTGTGGGTTCTGCTGCTCTAGAATTTGTTTAGAGCCATTTTGTATAGGTATTTGGAGGAATTTGGGGGAGAGTTCAAGCTAGTCACTACTTTTACTCCACCATCTTGGCTCTGCCCCCCCAACCACAATTCCTAAGAGAATAAACTTAATCATCTATCTTAGTTAATTACTTTTATGTATGACATTATCAATGTGGGTACTATCTGCAATGATCTAAATTTTGACCCAAAAGCCCTTTCATTACCATTAGGCTGACCATTTGCCATGTGAATTCTTTAACAATAGCAAAATAAAAAATAATTAGATACTATTTAGTAAATGCATTTTCTTTCATTCTTCTTTAAACTTTTCCAAGGTCAAGTCAATGTCTTAAATAATAAACAGGAAAACTCTCCTAAAAGAAAAAAAAAGACATATAAATAAAAACCATTGGAATGAACTAATACCAACAAATCAAATGAGAATGTTTCTTGAATCTTGCTGAATGTTACAATAAATCTCTAAGCTGGCTCCCAAGAGTGCATGGTAATTGAATTTCTTTCAGAGCTTCCTTTTAATGAGCATTGGTTAGTAGAAAATGTGAAATATTCCATAGTAATTCACCAGGTTGGCTTTTTTTGAAACACAAAGGATTATATACCAACAATGGGTATAGCTATTTTTCAGAAGTCAAACACTGTAGTCCTTTGTTGGTTCTCAAACATAATAAAGATGAGAAAGTTCTAATGGATAAAATCCTAAATGATCAATGAAAGGGAATTTTTTTCTAAGTTTTCAAACAACTATGGGAAAATAAGGTGGGGATGTTCAGTAGGCATTTGGAAGTATGTCATAATGGACGTTATGGTTCTTATATGAGTTTTGAACATATACAGACCTCTCTCCATTTCCTAACTGCCTAATCACATTCAATAACTTACCAACTTTTATTAAATATCATTTTGTATTGAGGATAGTAATAACAGCTCTATTTTTTAAAGTATTTTAAAGTTTACAGGGTACTTTATACATGTTGCTTCATTTGATCTTATGCTATAGGTGCTATTATTATCCCCATTTTAAAGAACAGGAAACTGAAGGTGGAGAGAGGTCAAATGATTTGCCTAGTCACACATCTAGTACTTGTCTGTGGAAGGATGTGAAATCAAGTCTTCCTAAGTCCAAATCCACAACTCTGTCCATTAAACCACCAAAATCCCTGGGGGAATTGATTGCATTTGCTTTTGTTTTTATCATGTTTCCTTTTATATTTATAACTTGACCTAGATAAAAAAGTGAATATTTCTATATAAAAAGAAAAATGTATGTGAAACAATGAATGCCCATACTGTTCAGCTTTTAATAAATATTTTTGTGCATTTTGAGATGTCTTTCCCCTAGAGCCTTGCTATGATATCTATAAGTCTTATCTAAATTATTATATTGCATTAAGACATTGCAAGTCTTCATTACATTTCAAATGCATTATCTGAGAGGTTTTATAATATTAACATTCATTAAAACCATTCATAAATTCATTTATAAGATTAGCAGAAACCAGAAAGCATATCAGGCCTGTTAAATAATGAACCACAGATGAGATCAGTTTTAATGAGAAAAATAAAAGTTGGGTAAAGCCAAGTAGGGAGTGTCAGTGAAAAAGATCATGGGATTGTAGAATCATAGATTTTGAATTGGAAGTACCTCTTGAAGTCATTTGGTTCAATTTCTTCATTTACAAATGAAATAGCTGAGACTCAGATAGATTAGGGGAGGGGGCTGAGGTCACATAGGTGATAAATATTAGGATTTGAACACTGGCCCTCTGACTTCAAATTCAGTGCTTTAGAGTTCACTGGCCCTGGTGAAACTTCAGAAAAAGAATGTGAGTGATAGAGGAATAATCAAAAAATATTTTTATGACTTTTAAATTTTTCCTATATTAAGTCCTGACTTTGTATAATTGAAAGTAATACAAGTTCTTTCCTTCCTAATACAGTGCAATCCCATTATAAAGAGTCCATAATTTAATAATTCCTGAGATACCAAAGGTCAAAATATACCTTCCTAAATACCAAGTCCTTCAAAATCTTGAAATAGCAAGATTGGGTTGTCACCTGAACTAGTAGCATTCTTTATTCTTACACCAAAAACATATGGAACTTATAATGGGTTTTTATGAAGACTTATCATTAATTCCAAGCTTTCCCCTTTAATATAAATTGGTATAGTTTTGTTGTACTAGTCAATTTAAAAACTATTATTTCCTTATGTTTTCAATCATCTCATTTTCATCTCAAATAAGAACCACATAATTATCTAATCCTATTCATTATATTCTGTAATTGGTAGTAGTGTATAACATTCCAACAACTTGGCAATTACTTATTCAATTTTTTTAAGCCAATGGCATGTTTAATATTCAATAACAAATACATTCTATTCTAAACAAGCTACTCCAATATTAGTGATGCTTGCATAGCCATATGAATTAGTGAGCTTTTATACCCAAAGTCATTCAGGACAGATAAAGAATCAAACTCACTATGCCTGAGGCATCAGCCCATTCTAAGGGCTTCCTGACCAAACTGTTATGCCACCAATCACTAAAGCATTAAGACTAAGTGGCTACTCTGCCTACCTGGACAGCATATGCAGGCAAATATGCAGAAGAATTTATAAGAACCAAACTGATCCAAGCAGCATGTGTCCCTAAAGAGGAAATCATATGTCCATCCATGTAAGGAGACAAACATAAAAAGTACAAGCACTGCTCAACCTATTCTGAAGCTCAGTGCATGAACTGAAAATGAAAACCAGAATGATAGTTGATTGGATGCTACAACAGTAATAACTGGCAGGGAGGAAACATCCTGCCAGGTTATACAGCCTAGGCAACAACTTCCTCTTGGATCTATGCTGCAGAATGATATTTGGACCCAGCCATGAAGTAATCTTATGCAATAAACCCAGTATTGTTCTCAATGTAAAAATAACAGAAATGATACAAATTTACTCCCTTCCATACTTTTTTTCATTCAACAGATGAGAACTCGATGCTGTCAAGGCAATTGGATGACCAAATTGGGACAGGTTTATACCTTCGTACATTTTCCAGGAATTACCTAGAATTTTCTTTCTATTAAAAGAATCTAGAATCATTGATATATGTGATATAAGTCACTGGATAGATAAAGTCACCACATAGGAATGGAGAACCTTGATCCACCCTTTCAGTTTCCATTTAGCTATATCATGATATTGATCCCCTTAGTCTTTACTTGTATCTCACTAAAACTATACATTGGTTTGTCCCAAATACTTTGTGATACTTTGCTTCCCCCATTACTATCTTTCCTTCTTCCTGCTCACCCTCCTTTAACTTGATAACATTTACTGGTAACAGCTCCGGCTTGCTCTTCTATGAGCAGAGAAGTCCTTGCTGTCTCTACTGTTTACTCATCCATAGTATTTGCATTCTTACTTTCCAATAAACACAATGACTTTCTGCTGGTCTGAATGAACACTATGAATAAGGTTAACCCCTGATTTCCCATTTCTTAGTGAATGACAACAGACATTCATAGATTCTGAGTTTCTGGAACATTTGACATGTAAAGGAATAGCCTGTTAAGCCTACTGAAACAGCAAAACCATATGACCAAATATCAGTGCTGAGGAAACCCACCACCGATCATTTTTAGGAATTAATAGGTGCCTCTCACTGAGTTAATTTGTTCATCTGATTGGCAAGTGTCATTCTACGAGGAACATATGGCATCCGTGGCTAGCATACACCTGCTGAATGATGTTCCCATAGCAGAAACAGAGATGCTTAGATGATTTGTAAAACCTCATTATGATAATTGATATTTAAGTAATCCACAGTGTTTTCCAACAATGTCTGATATCTGTAACCAGTTAGTTCATGTGTTAACTCTGCATATACTCTTTCAATTATGCATTCCTTTAAAAAGCTAATTTTAAATAATTCATCTCATTTATACCAATATGGATTTAAAAAATAAATTCTAATTTTTTAAAATGTGTTAGTTATTAAAAAATTGACATTCTTAGCTTCATATGAGGAGTTTGAGGTATGACGCCATATTCAAAAGCAAAGATACAAATCTACATGAGTTTTTAATTGGCAGAATCAACTCCATGATGAAAAATACAGACATTAAACTAATGTCATCACCAATTTATCATGTAACCAGCTCCATCTTTCTGCTATCCATTCTGCTGTTTTTCCACAATTTTGACATGTGATGTATAAAAAGTCCAAGAGACATAGTTTCTGGATAATTATTGATTTTATTAATTATGCCAGCAATGATTAATAAGAGGCCAGTGGCACTCTTGAAGGCTAAAGACCCCTAATAGAATCTGCTCAATACTTATATTCCCTTGGAAGTGTAGGTATTCTTGAGGGTGGCAATCAAATTTGATTGGTTAGTAATTCATGGAAGAATAAATATTATAATGAGAGGTGGGGGCTGAGGGACATGACTCTAATCACTCTGTCTTAGACAAAGAGACTTATCATTTATTCAGACTACCCCCATGTAGGGCAATCTAGAAGGGGGTCCACCTTAGACCTGGCTGAGTGAGACACAATAGCCAGAATTAAATTCTTTGTATGGTTCTTTAGTTGGGGTTGCAGTGGGGCAACAACTCCCACCAAACTCAAAAAGCAGGTACCTTGGGAATTTAGATAATCTCATCCATCAACAATGTCCTTCAGATGCTGGCTTGGCCTAGTAGAAAATGAGAATATAGGAAGGGAAAAAAAAAAACACCAGGTTCTCCCCAATTATTGGTTATTTAATAATCATGTCTCTCAAAAATAAATATTATTCATATTGGCTAAGAATAACTAGTAGTTCCTCTGATATCCATTGATTGGTTGAACTACATCTTCTGAGATTTGGGGGTAGGACAATGAAGACTAATTCTAACTGAAGACATAACCATAGCAAGTTATGTCTCTAAAAGTCAAATTCAGGGTTTTCCAAAAACAGAAATAAAGAAAGGACAACTGATGAAGTGTCTAAGCATCCAGGAAATATGATACTCCATGAAAACAAGAAATAACTATCATGGCCAGTTGAATCAGTTTGTATGTACAAGGCATTATGGTCTATAATATGATCTTATTCTTTTACCCCACAAAATCAGGAATTTTGTTTATCCCCTGTTGTGCTGGCAACAAGTTATGAACTTCATTGTCTACAATGCCCTTCTGTTATTGTTGTTTAATCCTTTCCACTCTAAACAACATGGAACCATTTGAGGTTTTCTTGGTAGAGTTATTGGAGTAGTTTACTATTTCCTTCCACACATCGTTTTGTAGATGAGTAAACTGAGGCAAACCGTGTTAGGTGACTTCTTCGGTATCACACAGCCAGTAACTGTCTGAGACAGATTTGAACAGAAGAAAATGAGTCTTCCTGACTCCAGGCCTAGCACTCTATCCATTGTGCCAAATAAGTTTCCCATATACCACCAATCTAAAAACTATACCCTCCAGAATCCAAAGTGATAAGACCTCACACAATGATAGGACTGAACAAGTAGATATGAGGAGAATTGGAGGACAGACATTTTACAAAACCTTTGGGGAAATGAGTAATTAATCAAATAAGACACTTATTGATAATGTAAAAAGATACAGAGAGGTGAAGGAAGAGGATTGAGAAAAAGGCAATTATGATAGGTCACTATAGACAAAATCATTTTGTTTGAATGATGAGGCTGGAAGCCTAACTGCAGAGAGTTAAGAAGAGAGTAAGAAAAAAAGAAGTAGAGGCACATATTTTAGAGAACCTTCTTTTATTTCCTTTTTGTAATTAATTTTGATTTATCAACAATCACTTCCACATGCTTTTGAGTTCAAAATTTTTTACACCCTCCCTCCCCAACACTCTCCCCAAGATGGCACACAAATATATATATACACACACATATATATACATACATACACATATATATACATTTATATGTATATATACACACACACATATATAAACATACTATATATACATATATATGTATATATATGTATATATATATGAAGAAGAACACAAGGGAAAAAAAAGCAAATACTATGCTTCCATCTGCATTTAAACTCTGCAGTTCTTTCTTTGGATGTGGATAGCACTTTCCATCATGAGGCCTTTGGAGTTGTCTTAGATCTTTGTATTGCTGGGAAGGGTTAAGATTATCAATATTTGTCATCACACAACATGGCTGTTATTGTGTACAATGTGCTCCTGGTTCTACTCACTTCACTCAGCATCAGACCATACAAGTCTTTCCAGATTTTTCTGAAGTCAGTCTGTTCATCGTTTCTTATAGCACAATAGTATTCCATTACATTCATATACCACACTTGTTCAGTCATTCCCCAATTGTTCAGTCATCCTCTCAATTTCCAATTCTTTGCTACCACAAAAAGACCTGCTATAAATATTTTTGTACAAGTGGGTCCTTTTCCCATTTGTATGATCTCTCAGTGATATAATCCTAGAAGTGCTATTGCTGGATCAAAGGGTATATACATTTTTTATAACCCTTCGGGCATAGTTCCAGATTGTTCTCCAAAATGGTTGGATCATTTCACAACTCCACGAACAACACATTAGTGTTTCAATTTTCCCACATCTTCTCCAATATTTATCATTTTCTTGTTTTGTTATCTTGGCCAATCTGATAGGTGTGATGTGGTACCTCAGAGTTGTTTTGATTTGCATTTTTCTAATTGATAGTGATTTAGAGCATTTTTTCATATGACTACAGATGGCTTTAATTTCTTCATTTGAGAACTGTCTGTTCATATCCTTTGACCATTTATCAATTGAGGAATGACTTGTATTCTTATAAATTTGACTTATTTCTCTATATATTTTAGAAATGAGAACCTTATCAGAGAGACTGCTTATAAAAATTCTTTCCCAATTTCCTACTTTCCTTCTAATCTTGGTTCCATTGGCTTTGTTTGTGCAAAAACTTTTCAATTTAATGTAATCAAAGTTATCCATTTTGCTTTTCATAATGTTCTCTATCTCTTGTTTGGTCATGAATTCCTCTGTTCTCCATAAATCTGATAGGTAAACGATTCCTTTCTCTCCCAGTGTGCTTACAGTATCAGCCTTGATATCTAAATTGTGAACCTATTTTGACTTTATTTTAGTATACAACATGAGATTTTGATCTATGCCTAGTTTCTGCTATCCTCTTTTCCAGTTTTCCCACCAGTTTTTGTCAAAGAGTGAGTTCTTATCCCAGAAGCTCGGGTCTTTGCATTTACCAAATAATAGATTACTATAGTCATTGACGACTGTGTCTTGCATACTTAACCAATTCCACTGATCCACCACTCTATTTCTTAGCCAGTACCAAACAGTTTTGATTATTGCTGGCTTATAATATAATTTAAGATCTGGAATGGCTAGGCCACATTTCCCTGCATTTCTTTACATTAGTTCCCTTGATATTCTGGACCTTTTGTTCTTCCAAATGAATGTTGTTATTAATTTTTCTAACTCAATAAAACAATTTTGGTGGTTTGATTGGTATGGCACTGAATAAGTAAATTAGTTTAGGTGGAATTGTCATTTTTATTACATTACCTCGGCCTACCCATGAGTAACTGATGTTTTTCAAATTATTTAGATCTGACTTTATTTGTGTGAAAAATGTTTTGTAATTATGTTCATATAGTTCCTGGGTTTGTTTTGGATGGTGGACTCCTAAATATTTTATAATGTCTACAGTAAATTTAAATGGAATTTCTCTTTCTACATCTTGCTGTTGAGCTTTGTTGGTAATATATAGAAATGCCAATGATTTATGTGGGTTTATTTCATAGCCTGTAACTTTGCCAAAGTTGTTTATTATTTCAAGTAGTTTTTTACTTGATTCTCTAGGATTCTCTAAGTATTTCATCATATCATCTGCAAAGAGTGATAGCTTTGTTTATTCTTTTCCTTATTCTAATACTTTCAATTTCTTTTTTCTTCTTTTATTGCTAACGCTAACGTTTCCAGTACGATATTGAACAACAGTGGTGACAATGGACATCTTTTTTTCACCTCAGATCTTATTGGAAATGCTTTCAGCTTGTTCCCATTATATTTGATGTTTGCTAAAGGTTTTAGGTAGATCCTACTCATTATTTTAAGAAAGACTTCATTTATTCCTATGCTCTCTAGTGTTTTTAATAGGAATGGGTGTTGTATTTTGTCAAAAACTTTTTCTGCATCTACTGAGATGATCATGTGGTTTCTGTTAGTTTTGTTATTGATATGATCAATTATGCTGATGGTTTTCCTAATATTGAACCAACCTTGTATTCCTGGTATAAATCACACCTGGTCATAGTGTATTATTCTTGTGATGAGTTGCTGTAATCTATTTGCTAATATTTTGTTTTAAATTTTCGCATCTATATTCATTAAATTGGTTTGTAATTTTCTTTTTTTTGTGAGATAATTTACTCCATTCTACCTTTCCCTTTCTCCTTCTCCTAGTACAATCCTCTCTCACCTCTTAATTTTATGCTCCAGATATGACCCCTTCATCTTCAACTCACCCTGTGCCCTCTATCTATCTATCTATCTATCTATCTATCTATCTATCTATCTATCTATCTACATACATATAATTTTTCCCTCCAACTACCACAATACTGATAAAGGTCTCATGAGTTACAAATATCATCTTTCCATGCAGGAATATAAACAGTTCAACCTTAATAGGTCTCTTATGATTTCTCTTTCCTGTTTACCTCTTCATGATCCACTTGAGTCTTGCATTGGAAAGTCAAATTTTCTATTCAGCTCTGGTCTTTTCATTAAGAATGCTTGAAAGTCCTCTATTTCACTGAATAGCCATTTTTTCCCCTGAAGGATTATACTCAGTTTTGCTGGGTAGGTGATTCTTGGTTGTAATCCTATTTCCTTTGCCCTCCAGAATATTATATCTCATGTCCTCTGGTCCCTTAATGTAGAAGCTGCTAAATCTTCTGTTATCCTGATTGTGTTTCCAAAATAATTGAATTGTTTCTTTTTGACTGCTTGTAATATTTTCTCCTTGACCTAGGAACTCTGGAATTTGGCTACAATATTCCTAGGAGTTTTCCTCTGGGGATCTCTTTCAGGAAGAGGTCAGTGGATTCTTTCAATTTCTATTTTGCTCTCTGGTTCTAAAATATCAGGGCAGTTTTCCTTGATCATTTCTTGAAAGATGATGTCTAGGCTCTTTTTTTTGATCATGGCTTTCAGATAGTCCAATAATTTTTAAATTCTCTCTCCTGGATCTCTTTTCCAAATCAGTTGTTTTCCAAAGAGATATTTCACATTGTTTCTATTTTTTCATTCTTTTGGATTTGTTTTACAATGTCTTGATTTCTCATAAAGTCACTAGCTTCCAATTGCTCTATTCTAATTTTTAAGGAAGTATTTTCTTCAGTAATCTTTTGGACTTTCTTTTCCATTTGGCCAACTTTGCTCTTTAGGGCATTCTTCTCATTGGCTTTTGGACTTCTTTTGCCATTTGGGTTAGACCATTTTTTAAGGTATTATTTTCTTCAGTATTTTTGGGGTCTCCTTTAGCAAGCTGTTGACTTGTTTTTCATGATTGTCTTGCATCACTCTCATTTCTCTTCCCAGTTTTTCCTCTACTTCTCTTACTTGCTTCTCAAAATCCCTTTTGAGCTCTTCCAAGGCCTGGGACTGATTCATATTTTTCTTGAAAGTTTCGGATGTAGGAGCTTTGACTTTGTTTTCTTCTTCTGGTTGTATGTTTGTATCTTCTTTGTCACCAAAGTAAGATAATATAGTCTGACTCTTTTTGCACTACTTGTCCATGATCCCAACCAATTACTTGAGTTTTAGACTCTTTGTTAAGGTAAGAGTCTGTTTCCAATGTGGAGAATGTACTGTCCCAAGCTTTTGTACAGCTCTTTTCAAAGATACTTCTAGGGACCTGAAAAGTGTCAATTCTTCCAAGGTACTATGATAAGGGGCGAGGTGTTTCCTCTCCACCACCACAACAAGCTCCACCATGCCAGCACTCCTCCTCACCCCAGGACCACCCCTCAGAACTGTGACCCAGATCCAAGCATGGGTAAAGCAAGAAATTCCTGCCTCAGCACTGGCAAAGAGATCCCTGCAATCCTCCTCTGATCAGCCACTCAATTTCCCCTCAGTCTGTAGGCCAGAAGCTCAGGAGACAGCAGTTATTCTCGGGGTGGCTGAGACCTAGCTTCTTCTCTCACTGCAGTCACAGACTTTTCCCATTGACCTTCTATGTTGTCTTTGGTGTTTGTGGGTTGAGAAGTCTAGACACTGCCACAGTGGCCCACAATTCAGTCCTCTGAGGTCTGCTTCAGGGTCACTGTGGCCTGTGTGCCCATGCTGAACTGTGCTCCTCTCACAGCCCGGCATGATATACCTTTCTGATCAGTCATCCAGGTTGTCTTGTGCTAGAAATTTGTTTTACTCTGTTTTTTTGTGGGTTCTTCTACTTTAGAATTTGTTTAGAGCCATTTTTAATAGGTATTTGGAGGGGTTTGAGGGAGAGCTCAAGCAAGTCACTGCTTTCCTTCTGCCATCCTGACTCTGCCCCCCTCCATAATTTTCTTTTTCTGTTTTGACTCTTCCTGGTTTAAGTATCAGCACCGTATTTGTATCATAAAACAAATTTAGTAAGACTCCTTCTTCACCTATTTTCCCAAATAGTCTATATAGTATTGGAATTGATTGATCTTCAAATGTCTGATAGAATTTGCTTGTAAATCCATCTGGTCCTGGAGATTTTTTCCTAGGGAGTTCATCAATGGCTTGTACAATTTCTTTTTCTGAGATGGGGTTATTTCAGTATTTTACTTCCTCTTCTGTTAATCTGGGCAATTTAAATTTTTGTAAATATATATCCATTTCACTAAGATTGTCAAATGTGTTGGCATACAGTTGGCAAAATAATTCCTAATAATTGTTTTGATTTCCTTTTCCTTGGTGGCGGATTCACCCTTTTCATTCTTGATACTTGTTATTTGGTTTTCTTCTTTCTTTTTTTTAAATTAAATTAACCAAAGATTTATCTATTTTATTTGTTTTATCATAAACCAGCTCTTAGTTTTGTTTATTAGTTCAATAGTTTTTTTAATTTCAATTTTATTATTTTTTCCTTTGGTTTTCAATATTTCTAATTTGGTGTTTAATTGAAGGTTTTTAATTTGTTACTTTTTGAGTTTTTTTTTAGTTCTGCACAGAATTCATTTATCTCATCTTTTTATATTTTATTAACATAAGCATTTAGAGATATAAAACTTCCCTTAAGAACTGCTTTCACTGCATCCCATAAGTTTTGGTATGGTGTCTCATTATTGTCATTCTCTTGAATGAAGTTAGTGATTGTTTCTATGATTTGTTGTTTGACCCAATCATTTTTTGGGATTAGATTATTTAGTTTTCAATTATTTTTTAGTCCATCTTTCCATGCCCCTTTATTACATATAATTTTTATTGCATCATGATCTGAAAAGGATGCATTTAATACTTCTACCTTTCTGCTTTGGATTGTGAGGTTTTTATTCCGTAGTACATGGTCATTTTTTGTTTATGTGCCATGTACCACCAAGAAAAAAGTACATTCCTTTCTCTTTCCATTCAATTTTCTGGAGGTCTACAATACCTAATTTTTCTAATATTCTATTAACCTCCTTTACTTCTTTTTTGTTTATTTTGTAGTTAGAAATGTCTAGTTCAGAGAGGGAGAGGTTGAGGTCCCCCATTAGTATAGTTTTGCTGCCTATTTCTTCCTGTAACTCCCTGAACTTTTCCTCTAAGAATCTGGTTGCTATAACATTTGGTGCATGTCTGTTTAGTAATGATATTACTTCATTGTCTATGGTGCCTTTTAGCAGGATATAGTTTCCTTCCTTATCTCTTTTGATAAGATCTATTTTTGCTTTTGCTTTGTCTGAGATCAGGATTGCTGCCCCTGCTTTTTTTTTTAAAAAAAACTTCAGCTGAAACATATTATATTCTGCTCCAGCCTTTTACCTTTACCCTGTGTGTGTCACTCTTTTTCAGATGTGTTTGCTGTAAATAAAATATCATAAGCTTATTGTTTTTAATCCATTCTGCTATGTGCTTCAGTTTTATGCGAGAGTTCATCCCATTCACATTCACAGTTATGATTACTATCTTTGTCTTTCTCTCCATCCTTTTCCTCCCCTGTTTATGCTTTTCTTTCTCCTTTCTCCTTTTCCCTCCTCACTAGTGTTTTGCTTTTGATCACCACCTCCCTCAGTCCCTCCTCTCTTCTATTAGCCAGTTCCTTTTTCTTTCCCTTTACCCTTACTACTTCCCTCCCTTCTATCCTCCCTCCTTTTTCTTTCACTTTTTTCCTCCTACTGCCTATAGGGCAAGTTAGATTTCTACACCTAACTGATTATGTTATTCCCTCCTTGAGTAAAATTTGAGGAGTGTAAGATTCAAACAATGCTCATCTATCTCCCTTCTTTCCCTCTGCTGTAATAAGTTTTTGTGCCTTTTACTGTAATATAATTTACCCTTGTCTGTTTCCTCCTTTCTCAGTACATTTTCTTAGATCAGATTAATCCACTCACTTGGATCCATTTAACCCACTTGATTAGATTTTATTTTACAATTACATCAAAGTCAACTTATATCCACCCCCTTTATGTATACTCCTTTAACATGGTGTAATAACAATACTGTTCTCAAAATTACAAGTGTCATCTTCCCTTGTAGGGATGTAAACAGTTTATCCTTATTAAGAACATATTGTATCTTTCTGTCCCATATACCTTTTTATGTCCCTCTTGAGTCTTGTATTTGAAGATCAAATTTCCTCTTGAGCTCTGGTCTTTTTATCAGGAAGATTTGGAAGTCCCCTATTTAGTTGAATATCCATCTCCTCCCCTGAAAGATCATGCTCATTTTCACTGGTAATTGATCCTTGGTTATAATCCAAGCTCCTTTGCCTTACAGAATATCATATTCCATACCCCACGATCTTTTAATGCAGAAGCTGCAAGGTCCTGTGTAATCCTGCTTGTGGTTCCACAATATTTAAATTGTTTTTTCTGGCTGCTTGCAGTATTTTCTCTTTGACCTGGTAATTTTGGAATTTGACTACTGTATTCCTTGGCACTTTCAATTTGGGATCTCTTTCAGGAGGTGATCACTGGATTCCTTCTATGGCTATTTTGCCCTCTCATTCTAGGACCTCAGGGCAGTTTTCCTTGATTATTTCCTGAAAGATACTGTCCAGGCTCTTTTTTCATCATGATTTTCAGGTAGACCAATAATTTTTAAATTGTCTCTCCTGTAACAATTTTCCAGGTTTTACCAATGAGGTATTTTATGTTTTCATCTTTTTTTTTTCATTTTTTGTTTCTGGTTGACTGATTCTTGCTCTCTCATAGAGTCATTAGCTTTCTTTTGCCCAATTCTAATATTTAGCAAATTGTTTTCTTCTATTAGATTTTGTATCTCCTTCCCCAGTTGGCCAATTGTATTTTTTAAAGGATTCTTCTACCTCTCTCATTTGACTTTTAAAATCCTTCTTGAGCTCTTCTAAGAAGGCTTTTTCAGCTTCAGATGAGTTCATATTCCTTTTTGAGGTTCCAGATTTGGGTTTGTTGACAATGTTGTCCTCTTCAGAATTTCTGCCTTGATTTTCATTGTTCTCATAATATAAATCTATGGCATGTTTCTTTTTATTCATGGTTTTTGCTTATTTCCTGTCCTTTAAAGAGATTGAGTTGTCCTGCTGGGGAGCAGAAGGCACTTGGGCTGGGAGCTTTGGGCCTCCTCAGTTCCTTTGTGTGCTGGGACCCCCCAATGTGGGCAGTTAGAGGCTGTAGGGTTCTGGCAGCATACCTGGTGTTGGGCTGGAATCAGCAGCACTAGAACTCTAGAGGGAGGATTGTGTAGTCTGCCTCCTGGATGTTGCCTGTTTTTCCTTTCCTTTCCCTTCCTTCAACTCCTTTCAGATGGATATTGCAGGATGTTTA
The DNA here is from genome assembly GCF_900497805.2 of Vombatus ursinus. NCBI lineage: Eukaryota > Metazoa > Chordata > Mammalia > Diprotodontia > Vombatidae > Vombatus > Vombatus ursinus. The sequence continues at coordinate 15,454,733 of NW_020954569.1, forward strand.
TCCACCTGGGACCCCTTGGAGTGCTTCACAGATTTTTGCTGAGGCACTGGCAGACTGATGTATAATGCCTAGGCCCATGGTGGTTTTCTGAGCTTGTTTCCACCAGTTCCCCAGCCCTCAGTGAGGTATTTGGGAGTCCAGGTGTTGGTGTTGACCTGCTCCATCACCTATGTTTCAGGATCTCCTCCTGGTATGCTAAAGTGGGGCTTTCTGCTAGCTTGCTGGGATGCTTCCCTGGTACTGCTCCTCTTCCCCCCAGAGCAAGAGAGGCTTTTCCCATAAATACGTCAAGCTACCTGGGTTACTGGACTGCTGCTCCTCATCTTTTTTTTGGTTCAACTGTTCAGGGTTTTTTCTGGGGCAATATTTTCTGGGCTTTCAGAGGTTGAAATGGGAGGGTGAGAGCAACTACCTTTTCACTCCGCCATCTTGGCTCTGGAAGAGTAAGTACACCTAGAGAGCCTTCTTAAGGAGTTTATCCAAAAAAGGGATTAGGGCTACAGCATGAGAGCCAATGGGAATGTGTGGATCAAATAAGATTTTCTTGAGTATGTGGAAGACATAGGTCTACTTGTAGGGAGTAGACAAGGAGCCAGTAGATAAGGAGAGATGAGAGACAAGTGAAAGTGTGGGGATGATAAAGGAGGTAATTTACTGGAGAAGACAGGATGGACTGGTTTGATGAGAATGAATACTTTATTATGTGAGAAAAGGGCAAAAAAGGAGACAGTGGAAAATGTCATCTGACTGATATGAGGTGATGAGGAATAGAGAAGAGGGGAACTCTTGGTGAATGGCCTCACTTTTTTTTCAGTAAAATATAAGGCAAGCTTTTCAGCTGATAGGATGGAAGAAAGGACAATCATAGGTGGCTTGAGGAGGGATGAGAACATTTTGAAGCAGTGTGATGAATCAGATAGTGAGTTAATTAGAGAGCTATAAAAGGATTGCCTTAGACAATAGTGAGGGTCCTATTGAGATAATATAATAAAAATTTGTAGTGGACTAAATCAGCATGGTTTCATGATTTTTTTCCACCTTTGTTCAACATGTATTGGAAAGAAGGCAGCAGATAGTGAGAGTGATCCAAAATTGAGACTTAGGAGGCAAAGATCTATGATATGATAAAGGACTAAAGAGAAGAGGCAAGTATAGAGTTGAACTGCTTCACCAAGGTTTCAAATGGTTTGTTGGTTGTTGTACTTTGTTTTTGAAGAGGACCAAATGACACCACTATGCTGTGGTCAAGTTTTAGTGTGTCCAACTGTGGCTGATCAGACCAATATGAGTTCAGAATGTTGGACTTCAGGTCGAGCACAAATACTTTGTGTGAACATTTGGGGTGGATTCTCTATGTTTGCACATCTTACGTTTCTCTTGAGCTATTTCAATTCTTTGCTCATAGAGCATAGCACCTTTTCTGATGTAGGCATGCCATGCTGAATGATCCTGTGCCAGTGTCTCCCATGATACAATCAATTCCAAAGTTCTTAAGAGAGACTTTGAGAGTGTCTTTGTATTGCTTCTTCTGACCACCATGTGAACACTTGCCTTATGTGAGTTTTCCATAAAATAATCTTTTTGGCAAGTGTATGTTTTGCATTCGAACTATGTGGCCAATTCATCAGAGTTGCATTTTATGAAGCAGAGTTTCAATGCTTGCCAGTTCAGTTTGAGAAAGGACCTTAGTGTTTGGCATCTCATCCAGCCATATGATCTTCAGAATCTTCCTAAGACAATTCAAATGGAAGAGGTTCAGTTTCCTGGCATGGCTCTGGTGTACTGACCAGGTTTCATAGGAATACAACAATGAGGTCAACACAATGGCTCTGTAGACCTTCAGTTTGATTGTCAACCTCTTTTCTCCCATACTTTCCCTCAGGGCCTCCCAAATACTTAGCTAGCTCTGGCAATGCCTGTGTCAACCTCATTATCAATGTGTATATCCCTGGAAAGTATACCACCAAGGTAAGTGAAGTTATTCACAGCATTCAAAATGTCTCCATTTGCTGTGAGTTATGGTTCCATGTGCGTGGTATGGTGGTGGTTGATGGAGCACTTGTGTTTAATTGGTGTTAATTGTTAGGCCAAAATTAGCACAAGCAGCAGAGAATCAATCCATACTTTGTTGCATCTCAACTTTAGAGGCTGCATTGAGTGCATGATCATCTGTAAATAGAAAATCATGCACCAACACTCTCTGCACTTTGGTCTTAGATTGTAGTCTTTTCAAGTTGAAGAATTTACCATCAGTGCAGTAGCTGACCTTGATGCCATGTTCATCCTCATTGAAAGCATTTGACAACATGGCTGAAAACATCATGCTAAAAAATCATGGGAGCAAGCACACAGCCTTGTTTCACTCCATTGGTGACTGGGAAAGGACAGAGCATTGTCCATTATCCAGGACCCAGGCAAGCATGCTGTCATGAAATTGACAACAATGCTGATGGACTTTTCTGGGTAACCAAATTTTGCCATAATTTTCCTTAAGCCCTCAAGACTGACAGTATCAAAAGCCTTGGTCATGTCTACAAACATTGTGTACAGACCAGTGTTCTGCTCCTGGCATTTCTCCTGGAGTTGTCAAGCAGCAGATACCATATCAACCAGTGCTTTGCCCTTTTGAAGCCACACTGGCTCTCATGCAGATGCCCATCTTCCAGGTGAAGTATCAGCCTATTAAAGAGGACTCTGAGAAGAATTTTGCTAGCATAGACTAATAGAGATATCTCCTTGTGATTGTTAACATGACAATTTATTTCCTTTACCTTTATAGATATGGAAAATGGAGGCATCCTTGAACTCCTGGGGGATGACCTCCTCTTGCCATATAACCTTGAAAATTTTAGTTAACTTTGGTATGAGCAATGGACCCCCTACCTTGTAAATCTCAGCTGGAGTAGTATCATCACCAGGTGCTTTGCTATATGAAAGGAGCCTGATGGCATTAAAAACCTCTTCTTGGGTTGGAACTTCAGCTAGGAAGGAATTGACTTCAACCTGAGGTAAACAGTCAAAGGCTTTAGCATTGATTGATGATGATCTGTTGAGAACACTTTGGAAGCATTCAGCCCACCTCTCTAGGATCATGTCCTTACCACTAATCAATGTGGCTCCATCAGCACTAAGTATTTGAGATGCACCATAGGTCTTTGGCCCATAAATAGCTTTCAGGGCATCATAAAAGCCCTTTGGATTGTTACTATCAGCATAAAACTGAATTTCATCTACTTTCTCACTGAACCAAGAATCCTTCATGTCTCTAAGCTTTGCTTGTGCTTTACTTTTGATGGAATTAAATGCTGCCTTCTTAGATAAGAATGAATTATCCTGCTGGTAAACCTTGTGTGGTTCTCATTTTTCATCTAGCAGTTTCTGAATTTCCCCATCATTTTAATCAAGCCAGTCTTGATGTTTGTGAGTGTTCTGACCCAAGTGAGCAAATGCAGTGTTATACACCATGTCTCTTTTCAGCTGCCCACTCCTTTTCTGCTCCTCTGTTGCCAACTGTGAGTTGGCTCAACTTTCCCTCCAAGTTAGCAACAAACTGTTCCCACTCAGAGAAGAGCTCTAGTCTGTTGAAATTAATTCTTCTGGTATTCATTTTGCCTTGGGGATGCCACTTTAATTGAATGCAAATATTAAGCTTGGAGAAGATAGGTCTATGATCAGTCCAGAACTCTGCACCACACATTGCCTTCATCACTCTCACATCTTATCTCTTCTCCTTACAATCACAAAGTCTATTAAATGTCTATGCTTGCTGTGAGGCTGTATCCACAAAGTTTTATTACATTTAGGTAAATGGAAGACAGTGTTGGTGATGAGAAGGCCATGAGATATACAAGTCTTCAGTAGTAAGTGACCATTGCTGTTGCTTCCTCCAATTCCATTCCTCCCAAACACTCCCTGCCAAATCTGGTAGCCTGAGACTACTACAGCATTAAAGTCACCCAGAATTATAAACTTGTCCTCTTTTGGCACATAGATGATAAGGGTCTCCAGGTCTTCATAAATTTTTTTTGACATTATCAAGGTTCATCATTGTGGGTGCATAGTCATTGATGATGGTGGTGTTATGTTTTCCTGCAAGTGGCAATTACATTGTCATGAGCCTGTGGTTAGCTCCTTTTGGTAGGCATATAAGCTTGTTAACTAGGTTAGTTTTGATTGCAAAACCTATACTAGCTTCATAGCACTCCCCTTTCACTGCAGCCACTGCAGAAAAATGTGTATCCAGCTCCAACTTCAGTAAGTTGGTCTTCATTTGCTAGCCTTGTTTCACTAAGGGCTGTTATTTGAATGTGATACCTGCTGAGTTCTCTTGCAACAAGAGCTGTTTGTCTCTCAGGTCTACCAGATTTTGTGTTGTCTATAAGTGTGTGCACATTCCGTGTGCAGATGGTGAGTGGAATCGTCTTTGCAGATATATTTATACATTATTTTTGTGTGTTTTGACCACAGAGTAGGATGTCCTACTTGCCACAGCAATCAGGACAGGGTTGGGTAAACAGACAATTTTTAGGGCACTTTTTCTAGTCCCTTCCTTACACCAGGAGGTGAGCAGTGTGATCCTTCAAAGGTCATTCAGACATCCAAGGGGTTGCTGAATCCCACTGCTGCTTCCTGTGAGAAATGACCCTATGGCCTGGACTGCTTGTGTGCAAAATTGTGACTACAGCTCTCAGTGTACCCACACCTGCTGGTTCATTACTTGCCTGTTGCCACAGGACTTTGAGACAGGTCAAATGGTAAAATGGTATGGGTGATGTCCTTTGATTCATGCGTAAGTTTGATTTAAGTGAGGCCGAGTTACATGAAGTCATCAGCCTCACTCTCTCCTCTAAAGACATCACAGTCCTTTGACCAGATAGAATCAAGACCACTATTGATGGCTCAAGATGCAGTGCATGACCTTGGCATCTTTGATGTCTAACCAAGCTCTAGTGCCTATTTCAGCTGCCTTCATGGCGGTTGGAACAAACTGTTCTTATCCACCCATTGCAACAGGGGAAGTCTTTACATACTTGAGGTAGACACCCCTCTAACTCACCAATGGTTTGAGAACCCTCATTTACCCTTGATCTGGGTTAGCCTATCTGGCAAAACAGTTTACCAAGCTGTGGCCACTACACATTCTACAGCTTCTTGAAGCCACAGGTGAGACTTAGGTGGAACAGGTGGACACCAAATGTGGAAAGCAGCCCTGAAAAGGGCTCAGTAGCCCTCACACCAGAGACACTAGTTTTCCCTGAATACATCCCACACCCTTGCAAGGTTTCAAATGGGGAAAAAGAGAAGAGTATAGGTAGTGCACTAATAAGGACCTGTATATGTCAACATGTGTACATTCATGCACATATGTTTGTATACATACACACATAAATTTCAAAGCTGATACAAAGGCTCTTGAGTCACTTTGGGCTCTGAAATTGCTATGGATGTTTCTGGCTTCCACCTCCAAGGTAGAAGATGCCAACTCCATTTCAAGTAGATGAAGAAAAGACCTGGGAAGATGCCAACATGAGAGGAGCTGGCAATCTGCATAATATTCTTGTCCCCAGATCACTACACTGGAACTTTAGAAGAACTCCTTGTGTGAGATCTAGGATTATTTCTCTTTCTCTTGGTTGGCCTGAGCTACTTTTCTTCTAATGATAGTGCTCCAAAACTGTATTATCTGGTATATATTTATAATGTATAATTCTATTTTGCTTCCATTTCAGAAAAAATGGGTTACTGTGCTATTTTTCTATGGGCATTCATTATGGAACTGATATTTTATGGAAAAAGGATCAAGCCTTAGATATGAAGTTTGGGTTCCTGTTTCCTCCACATAATGAAACAGTCACCAGAACTTAGATTGAGCATGAAAATCACATGCCCTAGGCTAACAATATTTTACAACACAAGTAAATAAAATTCTAATCTGGTCTCTGTGAGGAAAGCAAAGGTGGCTTCTGGCCCCAACTCCTGGCTTTCCTGCATAGAAGGAATTAAAGTCTCCCTCAAAGAAAGGTGAGAGGTGGAGAGAAGAGGCTAGAGATGTTTATTCTACCTCCCTTCAAGTCATATAATGACACTCTCATGATACAAATTTAGGAATAGCCCTTGCTACAAAAAAAATTAATAAAATTAAATTCTAAATGATAGTTCAAAAATAATGAAATTAAATATTTCCAGGGCCATATAGAAAGATTATATTCTTTTATGACTGATTAAAATGTGAATTAGTATAAATATTTTGGAAAATAATATGTAAATGTACATTAATTGATAAAAACTGTTGCTATCATTTGACAACATGATTCAATTCAAAGAATGATATTTCAAGAATAGTATTGAAAGGAAGATAAATGACTTAAAAGTAGAAAGATATTCAAATCAGATGTATGAGGAAAGAAGAAGATATAGGTAGAATAGATCATGATGTGTGAATGGGGAAGCATGTGTTCTGTGGTTGGGAAATAGTTGAATACATTGTGGGGTTTTTTTGTTAATTGAATGCTGCAGTGGCATATGAAAAGGCAAACATGGAAAAATTATGGACATTCTGAAAGATATGAATGACCAAAGAAACAACCAATAAACATTGATTAGTGCTCACTATGTCCAAGGTACCAACATAGAATATAGAGAGATTTCTGGCTAAACTAGTGTTATGTTTAAAACATGGCAGACCCTAGATCCCCTACAAATACTTCATGTCAAAAATGTACCAGAAAGAATGATGATAAAGAAAAACAGAGAAATAGCTTTAAATTCTTTCATATAATCCATATCTACATATAGTGACTACTTCCAAGAACATTGGAAGTAATAGGAAGGAATAGTCTGTATCAAGCATCAGCTCCCAATCTAAAAAAAATGAGTCCAGACTTCTGAGTAAACAGAAGAAAACATTTGACAAAGTAAATACTGTTGATAGAGGGAAGCCCAAAAAGTCAACTGAGATGAAAGAATGTCCACAAGTCAAAGAAGAGACTCAGAGAAAAGAATGATTGGGCCACAAATACTACAAAATTATCTATTAAAAAATTAAGCAAGAGATACCAAATTCAACATTAAATGAAATGAATGATATGGAGGAAAGAGTAAAAATGATCCTTGATACCTTAGAATGAAATGAGCTAAAACTTACCTAAAAATTTGAGTCCGAAAACTGGAATGGACCCAAATAAATGAGGAAACAAGAAATACTACAATAAAATCAAAATATTACAAAAAAAGGAACACCCCAGCAGAAAACACGTGGTAGAGTTAAAAAAAAAAAAGAAATAAGATGGAAAATAGGTCAAGAAGTTATCATCTAAGAATCATGTTCACTGAAAATCATGATAAAAGAGACCTAGATATCATATTTCTAGAGTTCATAAACTACAAATTACAAAGATCTATTAGAGCCAGAGGGCAACAGAAATAGAAAAAAAAATCTTTGTCACCTTCTGAAAGAAATTCCCAAATAGAAATTGTGCAGTTAGACTGAGAAAATATTCAAGTACCAACGAATCACAGTTAGAATCTCACAATTCATAGCATCTACCACTGCAAAGAAAGGAGGGGATACTAGAGTGTGATATTCTAAAAGGCAAAAGAGATAGGGTTTACAACCAAAAGTAACATCTTGCACCAATGAATGTAACCTTGTAGGGAAAAAAAATCTTGATCTTTAAAAGAACAGGAGACTTTCAAGCTTTCTTAATAAAAAGACCAAAGCTGAGCAGAAACTTTGGAATTCAACCACAAAAGTCAAGGGGCAAAAGAAACTTGAAAGCTAAGTATTTCTGAATATTTAAAAGGTGCTGTCTAATGATGAAGTGCTTATATTCTTAAGAGGCAGAGAGGGAAGAACATGTTTTACTTCAGCATCTTAATGTCATCAATTGTTATAGAAAGAAATAAAAGAAACAAACACAATGCCTTGGGTGATTTTGTTTTGTTTTGAGAGTCTTAAGAGAAGAAAGAAAAGAGAGGGTAAAAGGACTATGCTGGGGTATAAATGGAGAGAAAAGGAAAAGAACTTCTATCACATAAAACAGTAGAATGAGAAAAAGAACATGCAAACATATTAAGGGATGTGTGTGTGTGAAATTAGAGTGATGGGAATCTTCAATTTCATCAGAAGTGGAAAAAAGAAGATTTGAGCACACACAAATTCACATAACAATTGATAAACAGAGAGTTTGGCATAGAAATACATTAAATTGAAGCAAAAAAGGAGAGTGGAATCTGAGCATTATATACATCAACTTTGGTTATATAATATATACAGGATATTCCAAAAGCCTTAGTGTAATTTTAAGCTCTTGAAGATTAAACACAAAGATATGCATATACTCATTTGTACACATATTATCAAGAAAATTTAATAAAAAAAAAAACCCAGATATTTGAGATCAGAAAGGGACAGGAAAGTACATATCATTCATGATAGCTATTATCGCCTGTTACCTATGAGGCAAAATGGATTGAGTGTTGGACTTGGAGTCAAGAACACCTGTGCTTGAATCCAGCCTCATAAAATGACTAGCTGGAAGATCTTGTGCAAATCACTTAACATTTCTTAGTCTCCTTTGTTTCATCCTTATATGAAGATTGTAATAGCTTCCAAGTTAGGGTTGTTGTAAGAACCAAATGAAATACATGTAAAGTACTTTGAAAACCTTAAAGGACTATATAAATGATAGGTTATTATTATCATCATTATTATTTGGTTAGTGTTGATATAAAATTTAAAAAAAAACACAGATCTTGTAACTTTAGTTTTTATCACTTCATTTTTTGTAATTGCCTTTTGTTTATGGTTATTAAATTTAGATTTTTTAAAAATAAAACAAGGCTCTTATGATATCATAAGTTCCTTCTCAATGGATGTGCTTCAGTAAACAATTGATGAAATGTGCTATGTATTTTGTGGATGGAGTTATGTGTCAAGTGTGACTTGGAAGTTCTAGGATCTCTTTTAATTTTAATATCTTGTGAATTTATTATTAGGTGATCTACAAATTCCTTTCCATTTATGACAATCTAAGATTTGTAGTTTTTCTCAGAGTATCACATAAATAAACCCCATTTTTAGCATGCCTCAAAAATTGTCTCCATTTCTATTGGAACATGTCCAGTGAGAGGAACTTTGTCAGAAGTGCGTTGTAACTATCCAACCAGAAAATTCAATTTTTATAGGAGAATTTAATTAGAAAAAAATATGGGATTTTCAGAAACAGTATCTTCTGGGGTAAATTTCAAAGTTAAAAAATAATGGTATGGGTTAAAGTCAAGTTGAGTAGCCATCAAACCAAACATACTTTTTAATTCTAAATTACAAAAATATTCATGGGGTTGCTGTACTTTGTTGTTGATCAGATATTTGCCATTGTTGTGATCCCACTTGGGGTTTTCTTGCAAATACTGGAATGGGTCTCCATTTGCTTCTCCAGCTTATTTTACAGATAAGGAAACTGAGACAAACATGGTTAAATGATGTCCCTGGGTCACACAGCTAGTAATCATCTGAGGTTATATTTGAACTCAGTTCTTCCTGACAACAGGCTCTGTGATCTATCCACTGAGCTATCTAGCCACTTCAGTTGTACTTTCTGAACACATATCAGTATCTGGAAGCAACATTCTAGAGTTGTTTCCTCAAAAATAAAAAAATTAAAATGGCAAGTCAGATACTTGGAGTTTACCAGTCATGAAACTGACAAAAATAAAAGAAAAGTTTTCTTTATACATAACTTTATCATCATAGTGCCACTGGGTTTGTAGATGTTGAATAAACATATGGTTCATATGGGCTATGTGAGTTTGCAGGTGGAATGGATTGTAAAATCTTTGTTTCTTAAATAAAGGAATTCACAAAACACAACTTTTAAGTATTTACTACATGTCAAGTAATAGTAATCTCCTAATGGAGATAAAATGTTTCCTAAGGTCTCCATACTTATAGAGCTTACCATATCATCTTCTGAAACTCTGTAGAATAAAGATCATACAAAAACCCATATTCTATCCAACTTTTACAGTTTTATCCTAGAAAACACATTTTGACAAATTATTAGAATTGTAATAGAGCCTAGTGTTGAACTCTTTCATTATACAGACACAGAAATTGAAACCCAGTTAGTGTTTGTGACTAACCCAACACCAAACATGTAATTATTTGGGATAGCCATGAATAGTCTTTTGATTCCTAACCCAATACTGTTTTTTACTATATGGCACTAAGTTTCCTTTCATTTGAATGAAGGGTGATATGCATTTGTGTGATAACATTGATGACAATAATGATTACTATTACTGCTACAACCTCCATCATGACCACACACACACACACACACACACACACACACACACACGATTTTAATGATTGTAAAACTGTTGGAGGTGTTTGTCTAATTAATAGAATGTAGATCATATATAACCCTTTATTGCACAATGCTCATGAGCACACATTTATTAGAGAAAATTTCACTTTACATGAGAATCATTAAGATAGCTTAGTGAGTAGAAGGCAAAGTAATCAAGTCTTTGGGCAAGAATACTAACATAACATAAAAGCAACATTGTAGTGAATTCAGTCTTTTACCTCTTTGATGCTTCATTCTTGTTCTGCTATAACCCAGCTCCATCCTCATCCCCGGATAATAAGCTTATTGTTTTTATATACTTCTTTGTTTTTTCTTCTTGATCTTGGTTCAAAAATTAAAAAAATGGATAACAATCCATGACATACTATTCTAGATATCTCATTTAACACTTAAAAGATGTGTTATGGCTGTTTTTCATTTAGTTCACCTGTGTAGCTGAAAATCAGCATGTGTTCATGAACACTTAGGAAAAACATTAACAAGATGATTTTTTTTTGAACCAGTCTGATTTATTGCAATGATGATACCATACAGAATATATAAGCTCTGATACCAGAAGCACACAGTGACTTTTTATATGTTCAGGAATGTTGTGAGATTCAAATGAGATAACAAATGTAAATCATGTTGAATTTCTTAAAACTCTATGTACCTTCCAGTTATTATTAATATCATTATTAATAATTATTATCAGCCTATAGTTACCAGGCCAACAGTGTAGGGATTACTTCATTCTGAGCGCTTTACTGCATACCTCCTGAATTCAAGCATAAGTAGACAATCAAACATGGACAAATTAAGCCCTGATATGGAGCAATTGTCTACTTCTGAGGTGTAAATGCTTACAATGAAATTTTTACAATGGATTTTGTAAATCAAGTATAACTGCATTGAACACACCCTTGTATATGTTACCAGTAAATCCTATAAGCATGGGAAAATTAGCAAATATATTAATTAGTGCCTTTGTGATTCTATTATAGAGGATTTTAATTTTTAGTTACAGCTTTCATGGAAATTCAGTCTGGGAAAATCTGTTTAGAAAAAAAGTGAGATATATGCCATTCAGACATAAATGTGAACACTCTTAATAGTTATTGAATTGAATTGATTTGACATAAAGCCTAGGAATTCTTATTGATCTGGGAGTTAGCAAATTTAATAAATTTTGGAGAATTCTGTTCAAGGAAACAGATATGTGTTTAGTTTACTGTGGACATATAAACATGGCATTGGTTAATGATTTTAGAATGTATTTTTTAATTAATTTATTTTGATCTGTCATCAATCACTTTTATAAGCTTTTGAGTTTTAAATTTTTTGACTCTCCCTCTCCACCTCCCTCTCCAAGATGGCATGCAATCTGATATGGGCTATACATAAATGTTCCTATTAAACATATTTTCACATTAGTAATGTTTTAAGTAAGAATTAGAACCAATAGGAGGAACCACCAGAAAGAGGAAACAAAACTCAACAGAAGAGAAAAAAAATATCAAACAGTATGCTTCTATCTGCATTCAAATGCTATCAGTCTTCCTTTGGATGTGGATAGCATTTTACATCATGAGACCTTTGGAGATGTCTTAGATCCTTGTATTGCTGAGAAGAGCTAAGTCTATCAATATTAGTCATCGCACAACGTGGCTGTTACTGTGTGCAATGCTTTCCTCATTCTGCTCACTTTATTCAGCATCAGACCATAAAAGTCTTTCCAGGTTTTTCTGTAGTCTGCCTGTTCATCATTTCTTATACCACAATAGTATTCCATTACATTCTTATACCACAATTGAAGGGCATCCTCTCAATTTCCAATTCTTTGCCACCACAAAAAGAGCTGCTAGAAATATTTTTGTATTTATGGGTCCTTTTCACATTTGGATAATCTCTTTGGGATATAGCCCTAGAAGTGCTATTGCTGGGTGAAAGGGTATGCTTTTATAACCCTTTGGGCATAGTTTCAAATTGCTCTCCCAAAATGGTTAGATCATTTCACAACTCCACCAACAATGCATTAGTGTTCCAACTTTCCCATATCTTCTCCAACATTTATCATTTTCTTGTTTTCTCATCTTGGCCAATCTGATAGGTATGATGTGGTACCTCAGAGTTGTTTTGATTTGCATTTTTCTAATCAATATTGATTTAGAGTATTTTTTCATATGACTACAGATGGCTTTAATTTCTTCATCTGAGAACTGCCTGTTCATATCCTTTGACCATTTATCAATTGAGGAATGACTTGTATTCTTATAAATTTGACTTAATTCTCTACATATTTTAGAAATGAGGCCCTTATCAGAGAGACTGATTGTAAAAATGATTTTGCAATTTTCTACCTTCCTTCTAATCTTAGTTGCATTAGCTTTGTTTGCTCAAAAACTTTTCAGTTTAATGTAATCAAAATTATCCATTTTGCTTTTTGTAATGTTCTCTATCTCCTGTTTGGTCATGAATTCCTTTGTTCTCCATAAATCTGATAGGTAAACTATTCCTTTCTCTCTCAGTTTGCTTGTAGTATCAGTCTTTATATCAAAATCATGAACTCATTTTGACTTTATTTTGGTATATGGTGTAAGATTTTGATCAATGCCTTGTTTCTGCCATGCTCTTTTCCAGTTTTCCCAGCGGTTTTTTTCAAAGAGCAGGTTCTTATCCCAGAACTGGAGTCTTTGAGTTTATCAAATAATAGATTACTATAGTCAATGACTGTTGTGTCTTGCATACTTAAGCTATACCACTGATCCCCCACTCTATTTCTTAGCCAGTACCAAGTAGTTTTGATGATTACTGCTTTATAATACAATTTGAGATCTGGAATGGCTAGGCCACCTTCCCCTGCATTTCTTTTCATTAGTTCCCTTCATATTCTGGATCTTTTGTTCTTCCAAATGAATCTTGTCATTATTTTTGTCTAACTGTATAAAATAAATTTCTATTAGTTTGATTGGTATGGCACTGAATAAGTAAATCAGCTTAGGTAGAATTGTCATTTTCATTATATTAGCTCGGCCTACTCATGAGCAACTGATGTTTTTCCAATTATTTAAATCTGACTTTACTTGTGTGAAAAATGTTTTGTAATTGTGATCATAGGGTTCCTGGGTTTGTTTAGGGTGGTAGACTCCTAAATATTTTATAATGTCTACAGTAAGTTTAAATGGAATTTCTCTATCTCTTGCTGTTGGGCTTTGTTGGTAATATATAGATATGTAGATGATTTGTGTGGGTTTATTTTATAGCCTGCAACTTTGCTAAAGTGGTTTATTATTTCAAGTAGTTTTTTACTTGATTCTCTAGGATTCTCTAAGTATATCATCATATCATCTGCAAAGAGTGATAGTTTTGTTTCTTCTTTGACTATTCTAATACCTTCAATTTCTTTTTCTTCTCTTATTGCTAAAGCTAACATTTTCCAGTATGATATTGAACAACAGTGGTGATAATGGACATCTTTGTTTCACCCCCGATCTTATTGGAAATGCTTCTATCTTGTCCGCATTACATATGATGCTTGCTGAAGGTTTTAGGTAGATCCTATTTATTATTTTAAGGAAGACACCATTTATACCTATGTTAACTAGTGTTTTTAATATGAATGGGTGTTGTATTTTGTCAAAAGCTTTTTCTGCATCCATTGAGATGATCATGTGGTTTCTGTTAGTTTTGCTGTTGATATGATCCATTATTCTGATAGTTTTCCTAACATTGAACCAGCCCTGCATTCCTGGTATAATTCCTACCTGGTCATAATGTATTATTCTTGTGATAAGTTGCTGTAATCTATTTGCTAATATTTTATTTAAAATGTTGGCATTTATATTCATTAGGAAGATTGGTCTATTATTTTCTTTCTCTGTTTGGACTCTTCCTGGTTTGGATATCAGCACCATATTTGTATCATAAAAAGAACTTGGTAAAACTCCTTGTTCACCTATTTTCCCAAACAATCTATATTGTATTGGATTTAATTGTTCTTTAGATGTTTGATAAAATTCACTTGTAAATCCATCTGGTCCTGGAGATTTTTTCCTAGGGAGTTCATCAATGGCTTATTCAATTTCTTTTTCTGAGATGGGGTTATTTAAGTATTTTACTTCCTCTTCTGTTAATCTGGGCAATTTATATTTTTGGAAACATTTATCCATTTCACTTACACTGTCAAATATATTGGTATACAGTTGGCCAAAATAATTCCTAATTATTGTTTTAATTTCCTCTTCCTTGGTGGTGGATTCACCCTGTTCGTTTTTGTTACTGGAGATTTATTTTTTTCTTTCTTTTTTTAAATTAAATTAACCAAAGTTTTATCTATTTTATTGTTTTTCCTCTAAAACTAGCTCTTAGTTTTATTTATTAGTTCAATAGTTTTCTAATTTGATGTTTAACTAAGAATTTTTAATTTGTTCTTTTTCTAGTTTTTTTAGTTGTATGACCAATTCATTGATCTCCTCTCTTTTTATTTTACTCATGTAAACATTTAGTGATATAAAGATTCCATTAAAAACTGCTTTTGCTGACTCCCATAAGTTTTGGTATGTTGTCTCATTATTGTCATTCTCTTGAATGAAGTTGTTGTTTATTTATATAATTTGTTGTTTGACTCAATCATGTTTTAGGATTAGATTATTTAGTTTCCAATTATTTTTAGTCTATCTTTCCATGGCCCTTTATTACCTATAAGTTTTTATTGCATCATGATCTTATAAAGATGCATTTAATATTTCTGCCTTTCTGCATTGGATTGTGACATTTTTATGCCTTAGTACATGGTCAATTTTTGTTTATATGCCATGTACCACAAAGAAAAAAAAATACATTCCTTTCTATCCCCATTCAGTTTTCTCCAGAGGTCTATTATACCAAACTTTTCTAATATTCCATTCACCTCCTTAACTTCTTTCTTGTTTATTTTGTGGTTAGATTTATCTAGTTCAAAGAGGGGGAGGTTGAGTCCTCCCCCAGTATAGTTTTGCTGTCTATTTCTATTTGTAACTCTGTGAACTTCTCCTCTAAGAATTTGAATGCTGTACCATTTGGTGCATATGTGTTTAGTAATGATATTACTTCATTGTCTATGGTGCCTTTTAGCAAGATGTAGTTTCCTTCCTTACCTCTTTTGATAAGATCTGTTTTCACTTTTGCTTTGTCTGAGGTCAGGTTTGCTATCCCTGTTTTTTTTTTAACTTCAGTTGAAGCATAATATATTCTCCTCCAGCTTTTTACCTTTACTCTATATGTGTTGCTCTGTTTCAAATGTGTTTCCTGTAAACAACATATTGAAGGATTATGTTTTTTTAATCCTTTCTGTTACCTGCTTCAGTTTTATGGGAGAGTTCATCCCATTCATATTCACAGTTATGATTACTATCTGTGTCTTTCTCTCCATCCTTCACCCCCCCATTTATGCTTTTCTTTCTCCTTTCTCCTTTTCCCTCCTCACTAGTGTTTTGCTTTTGATCACCACCTCCCTCAGTCCAGTCTCCCTTCTATTAGCTCCCTCCCTTTTCTTCCCCTTTACCCTTACTACTTCTTCCCTCCCTTCTATCCCCTCTCCCTTTTATTTCCCCTTTTTCCTTCTGCTGCTTGTAGGGCAAGTTAGATTTCTATACTTAACTGATTATGTTATTCCCTTCTTGAGCCAAATCTGATGACAGTAAGGTTCAAACAATGCTCATCTCCCTCACTTCTTTCCCTCTACTGTAATAAGATTTTGTGCCTTTTCCTGTAATGTAATTTACCTTTGTCTGCTTCCTCCTTTCCTTTTCTCTCATTACTTTTTCTAATTAGATAAGATTAATCCATTTACTTGGATCCATTTAACCCACTTGATTAGATTTTTTTTATCATTAAAACAATGTCAACTTTATGTATACCCTTTTTAACATGGTATAATAACAGTACAGTTCTCAAGAGTTACAAGTGTCATGTTCCCTTGTAGGGATGTAAACAGTTTGCCCTTATTAATAACGTGTTGTTTATTTCTGTCCCATTTACCTTTTTATGTCTCTCTTGAGTCTTATATTTGAAGAGCAAATTTTCTGTTGAGCTCTGGTCTTTTTAACAAGAAGGTTTGGAAGTTCCCTATTTTGTTGATTATCCGTCTCCTCCCCTGAAAGATCATGCTCATTTTCACTAGGTAGTTGATCCTTGTTTGTAATTCTATCTCTTTTGCCGTATGGAACATCATATTCCATGGAATGTTTTGTTTATTGCTTACCTACATGATACAAAGCAAGTTCTATAAGCTATGCGATAAAGCCATCCAACCCCTAAACTACATTTATCATCTGAAAAATTAAAGGTTTTCCCTCAGTCAGGCTGAAGTTCTCCTGAAAGGTGACTTTCATAAGGCTATATTTATGTGGAAGTGGAAGTGGATAACATAAACACATGTAAGATCAGTCATACAATTTTTTGGGTAGGGGCAATTATGAATTATTTTTATCACCCCATTTCTACAATGTAGTACTTAGATATGGAAATTTCCCTATGGAACATAAAATTTGTCTTCACATGGTGTTTGAATCACTGGCCCATCAGAGTCATAGTACTTTCAAACTCAGTCAATGTACCACCTTCTAAATGAAGCCTTTCCTGATCTTCCCCAGCTTCTAGTGCCTTCTCCCAAATTATCTGGTATGTTCTTTATGTTCATTTTACATTTACTAATGGAGATGAAATTTGCCTTCCCAGAGAGAATAAAACTTACTTGAAGGAAGGGACTATTTCTTCTTTCTTGTATATCTCCAAGTACTGGTCCTCCCAGCACTTAGCATCTACTTAATTAGTGATTATTAATTAATAGCATTTACCAATCTCATCCTCAAAATATGCACTTTGTTTCCTTTCCTGTTACAGTAAGGGAAGTAAGAAGCATTCACAGATTTGGAAATACTCGTACAATATCTTGAGAAGGCATTGTGGCTCCTGTATTTTGTTTGTGCTGGAAAGAACTAGTGCCTTCAGATTTTGGTGTATATACAATGGATCTGTTATCTTATCTGTTTGGAAATTCCCTTCACCACACCTCCATCTATCTATGACTTAAAGAATAATAAAAAGTTTCCTGAAGCAGATTGAGATTTGGTGATGTTCTAAATGCTGCTCTAATGACTCTCTGGATTTTTGCCACCATGACTCATATCATTTCTCATCTTCAAGTTGTTTTCTACCTTGTAGCCTTCTCACCTGAGAAGATCCTTCTCCTTTGAAATCTTTTGCTCCTTTATATTAGTTCCTGCTAGAACCTCTATTTTGAAGATGGATTAGGCCATTCATTCCTCATTCCTTTCCTGGCTCCTTCTGAACTTCTGGACTTCAACACTATGTCCTTTTTATTTATCTTCTATGCCCAACCCCCACTCCTCAATACACAGACACACAGACACACACACACACACACAAACATACTTTTCCTTTTACGTGTTGTCTTTACCTTTTAACATGTAAGTTCCTTGAAGGCTGGGGCTTTATTTATTTTTTATTGTATTTGTGTCCCAGACACTTATGAAAGTGTCTGACATATATTAATCACTATAAAATACATTTTTTTTACATAAAGTAGAATATTGAATTGTGCTGGACTTGGAGTCAAGAAGACTTGAGTTCTTATCTTGCCCCAGAAACTTACAAGCCCTGTGACCATGGATAAGAAATATAATCTCTTTCCTCCTTTGTTTCCTTATCTGTAAAATGAGGATAATAAAAACATCTACTCCTTATGGTTGTTGTGTTGATCAAAAGAGATAATTCATGCAAATTTCTGTATAAACCTTAAAGTACTGTGTAAATGCAATGTTTGGTATTGTAGGCTCGTTGATTTGAGATGATTTTCCCTGGTTCACATAGTCAGTTAGTATTAGAGGTAGCATTTGAAACATGGTCTTCTTGATTCTAAACTCTTCATTCATTCATTCATCTATCCATTTGTTCATTTGTACTTCTGTCAACTACCCAACTGCCTCATTTATGCTGCTTCTGTTTTGTGCTGCTAATATAGCTAATTCCTGATTACTTATGGCAAATGAAACCATGACTTTTTAATTCCTAAGTAAATTTATAATGAAAATTTGAGTGTTCCCTTAAAAATGATTACCTCAAAGCAAATTATATTGTATTTTAAATAATTATTATAACAAAATGAGTTAATAAAAATTTATAATCTGTAAAATTTTTTACTAAAATTGATATCAATGTTTCTATTAAGAGAGCTGTAACTAGTTTTGCCCAATAGAGACAAAACATGAATTCACTTAAATAAGCCTCTAGTTAGCAAGAATATTTAGTTACAATGGCAAATAACCAGAGGTGCTTACCTCTACTGTACAATCACTGAGCTCCTTGTCTTCTCCTTAGCCCAGCACTGCCCTACTCTCTAGCCCTACTCATGTCCTTCCAATCAATAGTTCAAGACCTTTCTCCATAGTCTCTTGCACCTCCCCACCTTTCTTTGAACATATTTTGTGATGTTCTAGGTGTCAAATTCTCTAGCTACGGCTCTTCATTTTTGCTAAAATGGAAAAAGAAAATATGTATCTAATTTAACATATATTCCTGTGGGACATGCAATTTGTGTTTTATAATTCTGCTCCTGATACAAATGATACACCAAAGAATAGCATGCCTTGGGGAAAAACCTCTATCTAGAAGTGTTGATACAATCTTAACTATGACCATTTGAATGAATGGTTTGATAATGTAGAAACTGAGGTAAATCTGTTTCCTGATCAATCTGAAAAATTAGAGCAAAACGTCTATCTATATTTGCAATTTTTAAGGGGCTATGTGACAGGTGGGCTCCCTGAAAGCACATCATTTTTCTCCATATTTACTTGGCATAAAAGAGATTAGAGTCACTTTGTTGTTTTCACCAAAATTGCTCCATTTCTACTCATGGCTTTGAACATTACCCTGTCAAGAAAAATCATCACCTAGCAGATATAAATATGTTTATAATATTTTATAGGCCCCCACTAATGGATGCATGTTATCAAGACAAACCATTTTATCATAATTGTTGTACAATACAATGATGTTACAGAGCTTATGTGAAATATTCCATTTATGAGGGTATAGAAATTTACATATAAAGTGGAGTAGTCCACAAAAGTGCCACATCATTAAATTACAACTAAGCAGGACATACCCATTACTTTAAGATACTAATGCTATTCTTTAGTTAAAATATTTCTCTAAGGTGTCATATTTTCACAGATAAGCACAAAAAAGTTAAATAAGAAAGAATAAAGCCAATAATTTGAGATGTACTTGCTTATTCTGTTAAGATATTGTTTCATTTTTCACTAATATTTTAGAACCATTATGGGATGATGTTAAATGTTTCTCATTCCAGGTGATGTTGAATACTAGGAGTTAAAAAAAACAAAAACAAAAAAAATCTTTCTTTCAAACATAAGGCAAACTGTGAAAGATATTACCTTATCCCAAATGTTATTACTGTAACTAGCTGTGTGATCTCTCATTTAAATGAGATTTAAAACTTTTCATATCAAAAGTGAACCAGAAATGCCATCAAGTTCAGTCACCATTTGAGCACCGGAATTAACCAGTATTTGCTGCCATCTTTTAAAAATTTATCTCTCTATTGCTAACCTTTAACTCAGTATTTTTCCCCTTCTCTGTTACTATTGCATCAGATACTCACTTGCCTGTTACATTTTCCTCAAATACTACCATCATCATGCCGGACTGAATGTCATCACAAAGATTAAAATTACTCAACTTATGTCATGATACCACACACTCATTTAAGATTAATTTAATCAAGTTAATTACTCATTATTACTGAAATAATGACATTTTTTCTCTCACATGACCTTTCCATTTCATCTGGCCCCCTTCTATCAAAGGATCATAGATTTAAAATTAGAAAAAAAAACTTAACAAGTCAAGTAAAAACTTTTTATACATGAGGAAAGTGAGGCACAAGGAATTTTGATGATTTGTTCTGAATCACAAAAATGCTAAGTGTCTGTTTTAAGATAATATCCATTAATACCAACTCCAATGCCCTACCCACAATACTATACTGTGTTATCCATGCAAGTGGCCTTGGATTTCTCATGGATGATGATTTGAGGAAGCTCCTTTGCCCTTTCTCTAAATTACATCATGAAGGAAACCAGAAACAACAATAGGTCATGATATTCCTTTCCTTCTGTTGACTTACCAACTTTTGCTATCATTGCCAGCAAGATCATGTGGTTCCAGTGCACCAATTTTCTCTTTATTCTTTCCCTGCATTTTTAAATATGTACACAGATGAAAACCAATTAAAATCCTCAAAGAAGAAATTAATAATAATTAATTCTTATATTGGAGTGGTAGTGGCATTGATTATATTTATAAGGTACCCCAAGTCTTCTTTAGTGCCTATTGGTATAGTAGCAGAACCTCAGTATCTCAAATTTGGAAGAGACCTCAAAGTCCATCTAGTTCATCTTAGAGCTAAACTAGAATATCTTATTCAATTTATTAACCAACAGTCCTTCAGTGATTTGTTAAAGAGTTCTATTGAAAGTGAATCCACAGCTCCTTCTTTCTTATAGGTTGCCCTTTTCCACAGCAGTTTTGGTGTATGAGGTGCTATAGCAGTGATGAGCAATCCAATTTTGGGAGCCCCAAAGGTGATTGCCTTCATATGCCATATCCAGGTAGTGATATTCTGAGCTGCTGAGGATCTAATTATCCTTGTCTTTGAATAAATATCTCTAAGCATGGAAGACTTTCATATCAAACTCTCATGAATTCTCATCAATAGACCTTCTGATAGCCTTTATTATAACACTTTGCTGGGGGTAATTCTTTGCCTTGTAATAATACATAAGTTTCTAAAGATTACCAAACAACAAGATCACAGAATGGAGAGAGGAGTACCTTCAGTGGCTATTACTCCACTGGTCCTTGAAAAAGATTTTGCCATACCAATTATCCAATCAATAGTTATCAACCCTCTGTTTTAAGACCTTCAATGAACAGGAACCCATTATCTTCTTTTAAATAAAATCATATATCTATGGTCACTTTTATATTAAGTGTAACACTGTTAAAACATTATCTTATATTTTATATAAATTTTGAGTGTATTCACATTAATTGTTTTAGGTAAGTGGATCAATAGAAAGATTTGGTAGACTATACAATAATAAATAACCATAGTAATGTAATATTTGATAAACACAAAGATCCAAGTTTTGTGCACAAGAATTCTTTATTTGACAAAAAATGCTGAAAAACTGGAAAGTAATTTGGTAGAAACTAGGTACATACCAATATCTCACACTACATACAAAGGTAAGGTCAAAATGGATACATGATTTAGACACAAAGATTGAATACCATAAGCAAATTAGTAGGACATGGGATAGTTTATCTGTCATATGTATGGATAAGAGAAGAATTATTGACCAAACAAGAAATACAGAACATTACAGGATATAAAATGAATAATTGTGATTATATCAAATTAAAAAAAATTATAAACAAAACCAATTCAACCAAGCTTAAAGGAAAGCAGAAAACTGGAGGAAGATTTCTCTGATAAAGGCCTTATTTTTCAAATATATAGAGAACAGAGTCAAAATTATAAGAATAAAATTCATTCCCCAATTGATAAATTGTCAAATAATATGAACAAGCACTTTTCAGATTAAGAAATCAAAGTTATCTCTAGTCATAACAAAATGCCCTAAATCACTATCAATTAGAGAAATACAAATTAAAGCAACTCTGAGATACCACGAGATACCTATCATATTGGTTAATATGACAGAAAAGAAAAATGACAAATGTTGGAGGGGATATGAGAAAATTGGGATACTAACATACTGTTGGCGGAGCTAAACTTTTCTAGTCATTCAGTAGAGAAATTTGGAATTATGCCCAAAGAGCTGTAAAACTATGCATACCCTTTGATCCAGCAATACTACTACTTGGTCTGTATCTAAAAGAGATTAAAAAATGTAATAAGATCTATATATACAAAAATATTTATGGCAGCATTTTTTAGTGGTAACAAAACATTAGAAATTGAGGGATGGCCCATCAATTCAGGAATGGCTGCACAAGTTGTGGTAAATGATTATGATGGAATACTACAGAGGTATAAGAAATGATGAGCAGGATGCTCTCAGAAAAACCTGGAAAGACTTAAATGAACTGATGCAAAGTGAAATATGTAGAATAAGGAAACATTGTACACAATATCAACAATGTTGTATGATGATTAACTGTGAATGATTTAAGGTATTCTCAGCAATGAAATGATCTAAGACAATTCCAAAGAACTCACTATGAAAAATGATATTCCAAAGTCTGAATATAGGTTGAAGCATATATGTATATATGCACACACATACATATATACTATATGTATATACTATATACAGACATACACATATACACACATATGCACACACACACATAGACACATACACATACTATATACATACACATACATACATACACATATTTTTTCTGTTTTTTTTTTAGGGGGAGTCTTCAGAATGTTGAAAATTGTTTTTGCATGAAATTGAGAAAGTAAAAGATTAAAAGAAAAAATAACCCCATTTGGGAAAAATGAGGCTCAGTCAGTGACTTGCTTCAAATTATCATTATAAAATGAGACAGGAAAAAAGAATGCAGGCAGTGGTGTGCTCATAAATGTTTAACAATAGATTTTTTGAATTACTATGCCTTTTAAAAAATGTTTCTGTGTTATTACCACTCTCCATCACTTTCTTAAGACTAGACCATCAAAAACAACAAAAAAATCAAGGCCTGATTTGTAGTATTTGCTGATCTTTCATGAGTAAATGTTCACACTGAAAATTTAATAATAGTCTGATTTTAACACACCTCTGAATGTAGGTCTCCCAACTCTCTCTTGGCTAAGTTTTTTAAACAGATCTTGCTGTCATTCTAAGCTACTAGTGAGTATCCTTAGTTATATAACCAGATGATCTGTCTTCTGACAATGATGAATGAGAACTTACAGTTATTCTTACTATTTGGTGATTCAGTGTAAAGAAAATCCCAGATTTCTAAAACAATTCCAGTTTAAAAAAAATTGTACTTTTTAATAAATCACTACAAAAAGCATTATAATATATATTGAAATTTAACTTGTTCTAGTCCCACTGACCACTCCACTACTAGTCAATATAGTAAGTAAATTTATAGGTAGCTAGTAAAAAGTAACTGTGGTAGGAAGTACAATTGCATTGGAGAACATACAAATCACTATCAAACTGTTCTATAAAGTAAATGAGCATAACAGTTACATGAAAAAAAAAACTGTCTAATAAAATAACAGTGCTTGGGAGCCATTGGAAACTGTCTTATAAATTAACTAAGGCACATTCTTAGACTCTGTTAAATAAGGGCAAGCCAACTAAGTCTTAATGTAAGGGCTATTTGGTCTGACTAACTGTCCTAAGTGTGTAAGCTTCAGATAAGTTTCAGACATGTGCAGTAAGACCAGCAAAACACCATTGAAGTGTTATGCTTATGAACTAATCCTAAGGTGGTGCTGACAACATTGAGATGATGTGAGTATATTAATGAAATAAGCTGAAATGGGATGGATAAGTATTATTCTACCCACCACCATCGGAACACTATAAAATGAGACCTCAAACTCCTGTATCTCCCAACAACTTCTCCATCTGGTAACGGTCCTTATTGCCCAGTGCTCTCAACTCTGATTTGCCACTACTTGAGTGACTCTCTATATATCTCTTCTTCCTCATTCTCTTCCTTACTGCTGCCTACCTCCTTCTATCATCTCATCCCTCATCCCAATGCCATTTGTCTCTGTAGTCTCTGTGTATTTTTAAAGTGTGATTGAAGCACTACTTATCATCATTGTCATCATTCCTGGAAAGTATTAAAAAAAACCGAGTATGCTTGTACCCCTCAACCCAAAGGGATCCTTAAATGGAATAAATGGGTGGATAACTCATAAACTGGGAATACCAGAACTAAGATTATATGCTGCTAACAGTCACCTCTGCTATGAATTAATTGGTAGAAAGTAAGAGTGGGCAGCTGAACTTCATGTCTCTTCCTAAAATAAGAATATTTTTCCTTTATTGGGTTGCAATAAATTAATTGATAATTCCAATTTTTTTTAAACAATTCATCATGAGTCAGGCCCTGCATACTGGTTTTTAGTTTAAAAATATTACTAATATTTGTAGCAGCTCTATATGTGGTGGCAAAGAATTGGAAATTGAGGGGATGCTCATCAATTGGGGAATGGCTGAACAAGTTGTGGTATATGAATGCGATGGAATGCTATTGTGCTGTAAGAAATGATAAGCAAGCAGATTTCAGAAAAAAAAAAAACATGGAAAGACTTATATGGATTGATGCTGAATGAAGTGAGCATAACCAGGAGAACATTGTACACAGTAACAGTCACACTGTGCAATGACTAATTTTGATAGACTAGGCTCTTCTCAGAAATACATGGATCTGGGGCTGTCTCCAGGGGTCTCATGATGGAGAGTATTATCCACATCCAGGGAAGGAACTACAGAGTTTGGATGAAGATTGGGGCATATTATTTGCTCTTTTTTCTGTTTTGTTTTGTTTCTTCTTTCCTGTTGTTCCTCCTATTGGTTCTGGTTCTTCTTTGCAATATGACTGATGTGGTGTGTTTGGTGGGGATGCATATGTAGAGCCTATATCAGATTGCATGCCATCTTGGGGAGGGAGGTGAAAAGGGAGGGGGTGAAATTTGAAGCTTAAAATCTTATAGAGGTGAATATTGAAAACAAATTACATTAATAAAAAACTTAAAAAATATTACTTAGTAAGAGGCAATGTTTAATTTAACAGCATAAGATATTTAGGCATTAAGGAAGTGTTTAGAAGTATTGATTGGAAAGCCAGTACAAGTCTTTGGACAGACTGGAGGCACTAAGCAACAGCTTCTTAGGGGGAACTTCTGAGACTAGAATTCCAAATGTGTAGATACCTGTCTGTGTCAATGATGAACTGATACTTGGTGAGTAAAAAATAATGGTGACCAAATGGATTTTTATAGTGGCATACTTTCAGTGATCTTGAGAATTGAGATTTTTGTTTGTTTTGTTTTAAGACAAGTAACATTTCAGAAAATGAAATTGGTTAGGTATTAATACCAACTAATAGGGAAGAATGTAATGTTCTCACTATTTTTTTTCATTCATATCTTTTATGGTTTCTGCTTGAAGTTTGGACTCATAGGTCATTTTAAAAATATAATGATACTTTTAATATCACCATATTTTTGTATTTATATACAATTTCTAGATCTTATTATATATTATATGTATATTTATTATATATTATAAACATTATATTTATCTTTTATACCATTGTAAATATCACTGTATCATTATTATCTGCAAGAGACCCACATAACAAATAGTATTTTTAAAGAAAAAGAAGATGTCAAACTCCAGCAAAACTGTACAATACATTTAAAAATCTAAAAATATATGTAATGTACTACAATTGTGGACATCTCATCTCTGCAAAGGAGTTAGGCAGGAGTATCTTTTCCATATCTTTACTCCAGGGCCATGAATGTTCTCTATAAATTTGCAATATTCATTTTTGATTTTGGGTGGCAATTGTTTATGTTTACATTGTCATAGAATTACCACTTAATTATTTTTATAAACATCTTGATCTATATGGGATATTTTTTCTTATCAATGACCTATATTACATATAATCCTAATAGTGTAATCTCTGTATCAAAGAGCATGGCATTTTAGATACTTTGCATAATTAAAAATTTCTTTTGAAAATGGTTATACTGATTCACAGTACCATTAAACATTCACAAATGTATCTACCATCCCACAACCCCTTCAACATGAACTATACTAATTTTGGCAATTTTTGCAATGTGGTGTGCAAACACACCACATCAGTCATTTTGCAATTCACTATATGTGAAATGAAACCTCAGTAATCTTTTGCTTTAATAGTAGTTAATAATATTAGTTCACTATTACATAGTACTTACTATGTGCCAGGCACCAGGCTAAGTGCTTTGCAGATTTCTTGTTTGATACTCACAACAACCTTGGGAGATGGGTGCTACTGTTATCCTCATTTTACAAGTGAGGAAATTGAGACAAAGGTTAAATGACTTGCCCAGGATCACATAAGTAGTAAGTGTCTGAAGTCAGATTTGAACTCTAGTATTCATTATTTCAGGCTGGCCAATCTATCTACTGTGTCAATATTATGAGTTACTTGGAACATTCTTTGATATGGTTATTAATAGCTTGAATTCTTTCAGGAATGATTTGTTCATATTATTTGAGGATATATCTATTGAGGATTGTTTTTTGGTTGTGCATGGATAGATAGATAGGTAGATGCAAACATATACATGCTTAGGTCAAAATATCTATGCATCTATGGAGAGAGAGAGAAACAAAAAGATGGAGAGAAGAAGAGAGAGAGTGAATAAGAGAGAGAGAAATAGACAGAGACAGAGAGAAATATATGGAGTTATAGATGTGTTAATTGTCTTTATATTGTGAATACTAAATCCTTCTCTGACAATTGAATACACAGATGTTTTCAAGATCTAAGCACTTAACTTCCTACCTCAAATGTATACATTTTATTCATGTAGAAGTTTTTCAGGTTTGTGTAATCAAATTTAGAAATTTTATGTTTTGCTATTGTCTTTATCCTTTGGTTAAGAAAGAATCTTATATCTGTAACTATAAAGATATATAATCTACTTCACTTCTCATTTATCACCATATGATCTTTAACATAGACATATTACATCCATTTTTAATTTATTGTGGAATATATAATGTGTGATGTTGGCCTAAACTTACTTTTCCCACCATACTACCAATACTTTGCATTTTTAAGAACACTTTTTTTATCAAATAGGGAATTATTTCCTAATTAATTTATATTTTCCAGTTTATCAAACACTTGTTTGATACTCACAACAACCTTGGGAGATGGGTGCTACTGTTATCCTCATTTTACAAGTGAGGAAATTGAGTTACATTGTTTTTGGTTCATCCTTACCTATTCTGCTCCATTGATTTACTTTTTTATAACCAACAACAATTTATTTTTTATAATCACTGCCTTATTATACCTTTGAATCAAGGAGCTGCTATCCCTTCTTCATAGCTATAATTTTTCTTTATTTCCCTTCATATTCTAGATCTTTTATTTCTCCAAATGGAACTTGAATCTTATTATTCTGTTGAATACTGTAAAGTGTCTATTTCATAGTTCGGTTGGTAAAGGATTAAACTTGGTTCCGCTTCCAGGAGCCAAGATGGCAAAGTAAGAAGTAAGTCACTCTCACCATCCCTTCTTGCCATTTGAAAACCCAGAAAATATCACCCCAGGAAAAACCCTGGAATAGCTGAATCAACAGAAAGATGAGGTGCAGCAGGCTGGTAGCCCAGGAAGCTTGAGAGATTAACAGGAAAGGCCCCTCTTACACTGGGGGAGGGGAAGCAGTACAGAAGGGGAGGCATCCCAGCAAGCTAGCAGAAAGCCCCACCTCAGCATACCAGAGGGAGATCCTGAGTCCCAGCTGGTGGAGCAGGCAAGCACCAACACTAGGACTCCTGAGTGCTTCAGAATGTGCAATGGAAACCAACTCAGAAAACCACCACATGCCATGGGTGTTCTATGGTAGCCAAGTCTCCCAGTGATTCAGCAAAACTCTGAGAAGCCCAGCTCAAATGGGGAAATACACAAACAGAGAAACATCCTGCAGCTGCAAAGCATCTAGAGTTCCAGTGTTGCTAATCCCAGCCCAACAACAGGTAACCTGCCAGAACCCTATAGCCTCCAACTGCCAGCATAGGAAGCCCCAGCTCACAAACCTAGTGACCAGGCACAAGGCTCCCAACACAAGAACCTTGGGTCAGTGCCCCATGCTTCCTAGCAGGAGAGCTCAATCTTTCTAAAGGCCGAGAAAGAAGCAAACACAATTAGCAAAAAGAAACATACTATAGATTCTTATAATAGGAACAGTGAAGATCAAGGCAGAAGTTTTAAAGAAGATACCATTGTCAACAAACTCACATCTGAAACTTCAAAAAGGAATATGAACTGCTCAGAAGGCCAAAAAGTCTTCTTGGAGGAGCTCAAGAAAGATTTTAAAAGTCAAATAAGAGAGGTAGATGAAATATTGGGAAAATAAAAGAGAGGTATGGAAGAGAGAGTCAATAGCTTAGAAAAGGGAGGACAAAAATAAACTGAAGAAAACAACTCTTTAAAAAGCAGAATTGGCCAAACAGAAAAGGAGACACAAGAACTCACTGAGAAGAATTCCTTAAAAAATAACATGGGTCAAATGGAAAAGGAGGTACAAAATCTAATAGGAGAAAACAATTTGTTAAAAATTAAAATTGGGCAAAAGCTAATAACTCTTTGAGAGAGTGAGAATCAATCAAACAGAAACAAAAGAATGAAAAGAAAGAGGAAAATGTAAAATACCTCATTGGTAAAACAACAGACTTGAAAAATAGATCCAGGAGAGACAATTTAAAAAAAAAATTGGTCTATCTACCTGAAAATCATAATAAAAAAAAAAAAAACCTGGGCCACATCTTTCAGGAAATCATCAAGGAAAACCTCTATGAGGTCCTACAACCATAGGGTAAAATAGCTATAAAAAGAGTCCACCAATTATCTCCTGAAAGAGATGCCAAATTGAAAACAACAAGGAAAATGGTAGGCGAATTCCAAAATTGCCAGGCCAAAGAGAAAATACTACAAGCAGCCAGAAAAAACAATTTAAATATCATGGAACCACAGTCAGGATTACACAGGACCTTGCAGCTTCTACATTAAAAGATTGTAGGGTGAGGGATACAATATTCCATAAGGCAAACAAACTTGGATTACAACCAAGGATCATCTACCAGTGGAAATGATCATAATATTCTATGGGAGGAGATGGACATTCAGTGAAATAGAGGACCTCCAAACCTTCCTGATAAAAAGACCAGAGCTCAACAGAAAATTTGATCTTCCAATGCAAGACTCAAGAGAGACATGAAAAAGTAAATGTGACAGAAAAAAAATACAACAACCACATGTTATGAATAAGGGCAAACTGTTTACATCTCTATAAGGGAAGGTGACACTTGTAGCTCTTCAGAATTGTATTGTTATTACACCACTTTAAAGGACTATACATAGAGGGGGTGGATATAAGTTGAGTTTGATGTAATGATAAAAAAAATCTAATCAAGTGGGTTAAATGGATCCAAGTAAGTGGATTGATCTATCTAACTAAGAAAATATACTGAGAAAAAAGGAAAGGAAGAGACAGACAAGGGCAAATTACATTACAGGAAAAGGCTCAAAAACCTATTACAGTAGAAGAAAAGAAGGGAGGGTGATGAGCATTGTTTGAAACTTACTCTCATCAGATTTGGCTGAAGGACGGAATAACATAATAAGTCAGGCATAGAAATCTAAACTTGTCCTATAGGAGGTAGGAGGGAAAAAGGGAAAGGAAAGGGAGAGGGGACATAAGGGAGGGAAGAAGTAGTAAGGATAAAGAAGAAAAGTGACAGGGAAAGAGAAGGGAGGCAGGAAAAAGGAAGGTGGTGGTTAAAAGCAAAACACTAGTGAGGAGGGAAAAGGAGAAAGGAGAAAAAAAGCATGAAAGGGGAAGGAATAGGATGGATGGAAAAACACAGATAGTAATCATAACTTTGAATGTGATCAAGATAAACTCTCCCAAAAAAGAGAAGCAGATAGCAGAATGGAGTAAAAACCATAATCCTACAGTATGTTGTTTACAGGAAACACATTTGAAATGGTCCACAGAGGGTAAAGGTAAAATGCTGTAGTAGAATGTATTATGCTTCAGCTGAAGTAAAAAAAGAACAAAACAAAAAAAAACAAAAACAAAAACAAAAACAAAAACAAAAACAAAAAGCAGGGATAGCAATCCTGATCTCAGACAAAAGTAGAAGCAAAAATAGATCTTTTCAAAAGAGATGAGGAAGGAAAGTGCATCCTGCTAAAAGGTCCCATAGGCAATGAAGTAATATACTAAACATATATGTAACAAGAGGTACAACATCCAAATTCTTAGAGAAGAAGTTCAGGAAGTTACAGGAAGAAATAGCAAAACTATACTAGTAGGGGAGCTCAATAACCCCCTCCCTGAACTAGATAAATCTAACCACAAAATAAACAAGAAAGAAGTTAGGGAGGTGAATAGAGTATTAGAAAAGATAGATACGGTGGACCTCTGGAGAAATTTGAATGGGGATAGAAAGGGATATTTTTTTGCCTTGGCAGCATATGGCACATCCAAAAAAATTGACTATGTACTAGGGCATAAAAACATCGCAATCCAATGCAGAAAGGAAGAAATATTAAGTGCATCTTTTTCAGATCATGATGCAATAAAGACACACTAAAAAATAATTGGAAACCAAATAATCTAATCCTAAAAAATGAATGAGTCAAATAATAAATAATAGAAAGAATCAATAACTTTATTCAAGAGAATGACAATAATGAGACAACATGCCAAAACTTATGGGATGCAGTGAAAGCAGTTCTTAGGGGAAGTTTTATAATTCTAAATGCTCACATGAATAAAATAGAGAAACAGGAGATCAATGAATTGGGCATGTAACTTAAAAAAAATGAAAAAAGAACAAATTAAAAATCCTCAATTAAACACCAAATTAGAAATACTGAAAACCAAAGAAGTGATTAATGAAATTAAAATTTACAAAATCATTGAACTAACAAATAAAACTAAGAGCTGGTTCTCTGAAAAAACAAACAAACAATAAAATAGATAAACTTTTGGTTAATTTAATTTATAAAAGAAAGAAGAAAACCAAATTACCAGTATCAAAAATGAAAAGGGTGAATCCACCACCAAGGAAGAGGAAATTAAAACATAATTAGGAACTATTTTGCCCCACTGTATGCCAATAAATTTGACAATCTTAGTGAAATGGATACATATTTACAAAAATATAAATTGCCCATATTAACAGAAGAGGAAGTAAAATACTTAAATAACCCCATCTCAGAAAAAGAAA
Source organism: Vombatus ursinus (assembly GCF_900497805.2). Classification (NCBI taxonomy): domain Eukaryota; kingdom Metazoa; phylum Chordata; class Mammalia; order Diprotodontia; family Vombatidae; genus Vombatus; species Vombatus ursinus. The sequence goes on from NW_020954569.1 coordinate 15,486,207, forward strand.
TTGAGCAAGTCATTGATGAATGACCTAGGAAAAAATCTCCAGGGCCAGATGGATTTACAAGTGAATTCTATCAAACATCTAAAGAACAATTAAATCCAATACAATATAGACTATTTTGGAAAATAGGTGAACAAGGAGTCTTACCAAGTTCTTTTTATGATACAAATATGGTGCTAATATCTAAACCAGGAAGAGTCAAAGCAGAGAAAAAAATTATAGACCAATTTCATTAATGAACATAGATGCAAAAATTTTAAATAAAATATTAGCAAATAGATCACACAATTTATCACACTATGACCAGGTAGGATTTATATCAGGAATGCAGGGCTGGTTCAATATTAGGAAAACTATCAGCATAATTTATCATATCAACAACAAAACTAACAGAAACCACATGATCATCTCAATAGATGCAGAAAAAGCTTTTGACAAAATACAACACCCAGTCATATTAAAAAAAAAGAGAGAAAATAGGTATAAATGGTGTCTTCCTTAAAATAATAAATAACATCTACCTAAAACCTTCAGCAAGCATCATATGTAATGGAGACAAACTAGAAGCATTTCCAATAAGATCAGGGGTGCAACAAGATTGTCCATTATCACCACTGTTGTTCGATATCATACTAGAAATGCTAGAATTAGCAATAAAAGGTGAAAAAGAAATTGAAAGTATTAGAATAAGCAAAGAAGAAACAAAGTTATCAGTCTTCGCAGATGATATGATGATATACTTAGAGAATCCTAGAGAATCAAGTGAAAAACTACTTGAAATAATAAACAACTTTAGCAAAGTTTCAGGCTACAAAATAAACCAACGTAAGTCATAGGTATTTCTATATATTGCCAACAAAGCCCAACAGCAAGAGACAGAAAGAGAAATTCCATTTAAACTTACTGTAGACATTATAAAATATTTAGGTGTCTACCTCCTGAAACAAACCCAGGAACTATATGAACGCAATTACAAAACGCTTTTAACACAAATAAAGTGAGATCTAAATAATTGGAAAACATCAGTTACTCATGGATAGATCAAGCTAATATAATAAAAATGACAGTACTGCCTAAGCTAATTCACTTATTCAGTGCCATACCAATCAAACTACCAAAAAAATTTTTATAGAGTTAAAAAAAATAATGACAAGATTCATTTGGAAAAACAAAATGTCCAGAATATCAAGGGAACCAATGAAAAGAATTGCAGGGGAAGGTGACTTAGCCATTCCAGATCTTAAATTGTATTATAAAGAATCAATCATCAAAATGACTTGGTACTGGCTAAGAAATAGAGTGGTGGATCAGTGGAATAGGTTAAGTGTGCAAGACACAGTAGTCAATGACTATAGTAATCTACTATTTGATAAAGCCAAAGACCCCAGCTTATGGTATAAAAACTCATTATTTGACAAAAACTGCTAGGAAAACTGGAAAGAGTATGGCAGAAACTAAGTATAGACCAAAATTTCATACTATATAGCAAAATTAAGTCAAAATAGGATTTAGTTATAAAGGCTGGTATTATAAGCAAACTGGGAGAGCAGGGAATAGTTTACCTATCTATTCTATGGAGAATGGAAGAATTCATGACCAAATAGGAGATAGAGAACATTACAAAAAGCAAAATGCACAATTTTGATTATATTAAATTGAAAAGTTTTTGCATAAACCATGCCAATGCAACCAAGATTAAAAGGAAAGTAGAAAACTGGGAAAGAATTTTTACAAGAAGTCTCTCTGATAAGGGCCTCATTTCTAAAATATATAGAGAATTAAGTCAAATTTATAAGAATACAAATCATTCCCCAATTGATAAATGGTCAAAGGATATGAACAGGCAGTTCTCAGATGAAGAAATTAAAGCCATCTATAGCCATATGAAAATATGCTCTAAATCACTATTGATTAGAGAAATGCAAATCAAAACAACTCTGAGATACCACATCACACCTATCAGAATGGCCAACATGACAAAGCAAGGAATGATAAATGTTGGCAAAGATGTGGGAAAATTGGAACACTAATACTTTGTTGGTGGAGTTGTGAAATGATCCAACCATTTTGGAAAGCAATTTGGAACTATGCCCAAAGGGCTATAAAAATTTGCATCCCCTTTGACCCAGCAATAACACTTTTAGGCCTGTATCCCAAAGAGATAATAAAAATGGGAAAAGGATCCACACATACAACAATATTTATAGTGGCTTGTTTTGTGGTGGCAAAGAATTGGAAATAGAGAGAATGTGCATCAATTGGGAAATGGCTCAACAAGTTGTGGTATATGAATGTAATGGAATACTGTTATGCTATAAGAAATGATGAGAAAGCAGACTTCAGAAAAACCTGGAAAGAATTGTATGGATTGATCCTGAGTGACATGAGCAGAACCAGGACAAGTTTGTACACAGTAACAGCCAGATTGTGTGATGACTAACTTTGATAGACTTACCCCTTATCAGCAATGCAAAGATCTAAGACATCTCCAAAAGTCTTATGATGGAAAATACTATCCACATCCAAAGAAGGAACTATGGGAGGAGCCAAGATGGCAGATTAAAAGCAGTGGCTTGCTTGTGCTCTCCCCCAAACCTCTCCAAATACCTATAAAAATGGCTCTAAGCAAATTCTAAAGGAGCAGAACCCACAAAAAGACAGAGTGAAATAAATCTCTAGCCCAAGATAACCTGGATAGTTGATTGGAAAGGTATGTCACTCCAGGCTGGGAGAGGAGTGCAGTTCTATGTGGATGTGCAGGCCTCAGCAAACCTGGGGCACGCCTTAGAGGATTGAATCACAGGCAGCTGTGGTGGTTTCCAGACTTCTCAGCCCATGAACACCAAAGACAACTTAGAAGTTCAGTGGGAAATGTCTGTGTCTGTGATGAGAGAGAAGCATGGTCCCAGTCCCTTGTCCCTGAGCACAGTCCTGGGGCAGCAGTTGCTTCCTGAGCTTCTGGCTCACAGACTGAGAGGAAACTGAGTGGCTAATCAGATGGGGGTTGCAGGTATCTCTCTGCTGGTGCAGGATTCCCTTGCTTTACCTGTGCTTGGATCTGGGCCACAGTTCTGGGTGAGAGCCCTGGCATGGTGGAGCTTGTAGTGGCAGTGGAGAGGAAATCCTCTTCATAGTTCCAAGACAAAAAAGAGTGCTTGTGGTCACTCATAGACCAGAGGACAGGCCATGAAAGGAGTAAACACCTCACCCTTGATCATAGCACCTTGGAGGAACTGAAAATTTATAGTTCCCTAGAAGTATCTCTCAAAACAGCTGCACAAAACTCCCAAAGCTTTGGACAGTACATTCTTCACACTGGAAGCAGACCCCTACCTTAACAAAGAGTTTATAACTCAAGTAATTGGCTGGGATCATGAGCAAGTGGCACAAAAAGAGTCAGACCATAGAAGCTTACTTTGGTGACAAAGAAGATCAAAACATACAGCCAGAAGAAGACAACAAAGTCAAAGCTCCTACATCCAGTGCCTCCAAGAAAAATATGAATTGGTCCAAGGCCATGGAAGAGCTCAAAAAGGATTTTGAGAAGCAAGTAAGAGAAATACAGGAAAAATTGATAGTGATGCAAGAAAATCATGAAAAACAAGTCAACTTGCTAAAGGAGACCCAAAAAAATACTGAAGAAAATAATACCTTAAAAAATAGTGTAACCCAAATGGCAAAAGAGGTCCAAAAAGCCAATGAGGAGAAGAATGCCTTAATTGGACAAATGGAAAAGGAAGTCCAAAAGCTTATTGAAGAAAATACTTCCTTAAAAATTAGAATGGAGCAATTGGAAGCTAATGACTATGTGAGAAGTCAAGACAGTGTAAAAGAAATCCAAAACAATGAAAAAATAGAAAACAATCTGTAATATGTCATTGGAAAAACAATTGACCTGGAAATTAGATCCAGGAGAGAGAATTTAAAAATTATTGGAGTATCTGAAAGCCATGATCACAAAAAGAGCCTAGACATCATATTTCAAGAAATTATCAAGGAAAACTGCCCTGATATTTTAGAATCTGGGGCAAAATAGAAATTGAAAGAATCCACTGATCTCCTCCTGAAAGAGATCTCCAAAGGAAAACTGCTAGGAATATTGTAGCCAAATTCCAGAGTTCCTAGGTCAAGGAGAAAATATTGCAAGAAGCCAGAAAAAAAAACAATTCAAGTATTGTGGAATCACAATCAGTATAACACAAAATTTAGCAGTTTCTACATTAAGGGACTGCAGGGCATGGAATAGGGTCTTCTGGAGGGCTGAGAAGATAGGATTACAATCAAGAATCACCTACTCAGCAAAACTGAGTATAATCCTTCAAGGGAAAAATGTTCATTCAGTGAAATAGGGGACTTTCAAGCATTCTTGATGAAAAGACCAGAGCTGAATGGAAAATTTGACTTTTAAATACAAGACTCAAGTGAAACATGAAGAGGTAAACAGGAAAGAGAAATCATAAGAGACTTACTAATGTTGAACTTTTTACATTCCTGTGTGGAAAGATGATATTTGTAATTCATGAGACCTTTGTCGGTATTAGGGTAGTTGGAGGATAAAAGTTATATGCATGTATGCATATATATGTATATATATATAAGTACATATAGATAGATAGATAGATAGATAGATAGATAGATAGATAGATAGATAGATTGATAGATAGATAGATAGATAGATGGCACATGCTGACTTGAAAATAAAGGGGTGATATCTGGAGAATAACATTATGGAGTGAGAGAGGATTATACTGGGAGAAGAGAAAGGGAGAGATAGAATGGGGTAAATATCTCACATAAAAGAGACAAGAAAAGGCTTTTACAGTGGAGGGGAAATGGGAGAATGAGTGAATCTTATTCTCATCATATTTGGATTAAGGAGGGAGTAACATACACACTCAATCGGGTTTGGAAATCTACCTTACCCTACAGGAAAATAGAGGGTGGTGAGGGGACAAGAGAGCAAGGGTTGATGGAGGGGAGGGCAGATTGGGAGAGGGGCTAATCAGGAGCAAACACTTCTGAGGAGGGACAGGGTCAAAAGAGAATAGAATAAATGGGGGGCAGGATAGGATGAAGGGAAATGTACTTAATTTTTCACAACATGACTGATATGGAAGTGTTTTGCATGACTACACATGTATAACCTGTAACAAGTTGCTTGCCTTTTCAATGAGGGTAGGTGGAGAGGGAGGAAGGGAGAAAATTTGGAACCCAAAGTTTTAAAAACATCTGCTAAAAAATTGCTTTCACATGCAACTTGGAAATAAGAAATACAGGAAATGGGGTATGGAAAGCAATCCTGCCTTACAGAAAAATACAAGGGGAAGGGGATAAGAGAAGGGGGGGTGAGATAGAAGGGAGGGTAGATTAGGAGAAGTGATATACAGAGTGTATGCCATCTTGGGGTGGGGGGAGGTATGAGATGGGGAGATAATTTAGAACTCAAAATCTTGTGAAAATGAATGTTGAAAACTAAAACTAAAAAAAAACTACTAACAAAAAAAGAACTATGGAGTTTGAATGCAGATTGAAGCATACTATTTGCTTTTTTTTTTTTTCTTCTGTTATGTTTTGTTTCCTCTTTCTGGTAGTTCCTCCTATTTTTTCTGATTCTTCCTTACAACATGCCTAATGTGAAATATGTTTAATACTAATGTATATGTATAACCTATATCAGATTGCTTTCTGTCTTGGGGAGGAGGGAAATTTAATGCTCAAAATCTTATGGAAGTGATTGTTGATTAATCAAAATAAATTAATTAAAAATTGTGCCTTTTTAAAAAAAATTAAAATAATGAAATTAGAATTTAACTTTGAGAGGATAGTCACTTTTTAATGACTTAGCACTGCTAAGTCTTGAGCGCTGAATATTCCTCTGTATTTAAGGTGGTGTTTATTTCTTTAAGGACCATTTTGTATATCAATATTTAAAAGTATTTGAAGTGTTTTGATAGATTGTTAACCAAATATCATGTGCATTTTCTAGTTATTTTTAATGATATTTCCCCTTCCACATCTTCCTTTTATTTAGTTATGTAATAATTCTCCTCTTTTCCCACCTCCTTCTGAGTTAAGTAGTTCAATAAAATCCTCTTTTTTTTTCAACCCTTCATTATGAATGGAAGTCTATATTTGTGAATACTGAATTGCAATGAAAATGAAAGAGATTAGAGTGACAATAAAGGAGTTTCTAAGTGTATCCCAGAGCACAAACTTATGCTTCCTTTTGAGAAGTCTTGACAATGTGGATCCTGGTGGGCAAAGAATGCATAGGAAGGGTGTAAGAAATTACTTTTCTCTGCTTAATTCATTAGTTTATTATTTCATTGTGGAGTTCTTAGTGACTTAGCCTGTGGAGACAACTGCTTTACTTCTAGCACATAATTCTTATTTTGGAGGCTTTTGAGAGGTTGTGAGGACTAGAGAAAATATCTTATTCTCTCTCTATCTTGCTGGTTATGTGACCCACAAGTCTCAGAAATTAACTTCAAACAAAGAACTTTTCACTCATTTTGCTCATATTCTTAGGAAATTTCATTTATGTTTTTCTTGACATAAAACCTATATTTACTTCTTTGTATCCATTGTTTCCAGCTCTACTTTCTAGGACTAAGCAAAATTTTAAAAATGTCCTACATTACAGCTCTGATTTGAATATAGCTATCATAAGATTCCTAAACTGTATTGTGAATTTATAAGGGTATAAATTATCAAAAAAAAATTTTTGTTAAATGTAGGGAATAAATAAAATTCCCTATCTCTCACTTGATTATCATAGTTTAGAATTCATTTGGATTTTCTTCACCTACTTAACTGCTCCATCACTAGCAATTACATGGAATCTCCATTTCCTGAAATGTGAAATGGGCAACAAGATGTTATATATGTACCATGGAATGAAAAATCAAGGTCCAAAGTATGAGCAAATATCTTCCATCAAAGAAATTTAAATTAGAATTTGTTTTATTTTCCCAAATTAGCAGGATCCTGACAGTGAAACTTCAATGCAACTAGAGATCAATGACTTGATTGGATTATTGTTCAATTTCCTTCTGAATACTTGTCTATGAATTTATTAGGCCTAAAGAAACAACAACAACAACAACAACAACAACAAAATCTTTACTTATTTTCTGGGGAAACTCAAGCTCTTGACCAAGGAGCCTACATCACTTAGAGGTCCTTATTTTTCTAGCAATAGCTAAAGAACCCACCCCTACTATATTGAATGGAGTTGTGATCTTGTGTTATTGAAATAATACTGGATAAGGGAATATTTCTGAAAATTACTCCATCTTTTAGTCAAGGAATTCTCCAACTGCATTCAGCTGAGCTCCATCAAATTCCCCTCCAACCAATTCTAAAATAAAGTCTCTAATAAAAATCTGGAGCAGCAGAACCAACAAAAGTTCAGGTGAAACAATTTTCTAGCCCAAGACAACTTCAGAGATTGCTGGGAAAGGTCTATCTCACCCGGTTTGTGGTCAGGCCTGAAACTCAGCTCAGGCGTCCCTTTACACCAGCAGAGGGCCTTGGAGGCACATACATTGGCAGCAGCAGATGTTTTAGAAGGTCTCAGCCCACAGATGGTGGGGCTGGTCAACAAAATATTGCAGGGTACCCTAGGCTGGCACTAATTTCAGAACCCTGTTGCATTGCCCATAAGCAGTTCTGGGTCTCAGTCCCAGGACCAAAAGAAGCCATAATACTTAGGGCAGAGGGCAACAAGGATGCTAGTCATGGTTCTCAGGCACAGAAGAGTGCTTGTCGTCACTCACAGGAAAGATGGTACCCTGGTCATAATTCCAAGACAGAGAGGGAGCAATAGCAATTAGAGCATCAAGAGAGCAGGATACCTGGTCACAATACCAGAGCCAAGAGGAGTACTAGCACTGGTGGCTATAGGGGAACAAGCTCCCTTCCTGGGTAAAGGCCAGAGCACAAGCCAAGAGAGCAGTGACTATACCTTTCCTTAGATCATACTGCTTTGGAAGTACTGAAAACCTATAGACTCCAGAGCTAGCTCTAAACATGACAGAAAGTCCTGAAGCTTGGGGGAGTACCTCCTTCACACCAAGAACAGAGATAAAGTTTAACAAGTGGTTTTAAGAAGAAATGAAAGGTATTCATAGTCATAAGAAAAAAAATGTTCTTTTAGTGGTGCAAAGAATTGGAAATTGAGGGGATGGCCACCAACTGGGGAATGGATGAACAAGTTATGCTAAATGATTGTGATGGGATACTATCGTGTTATAAGAAATAATGATCAAGATGCTTAAAGAAAAATCTGGGAAGACTTACTAGAACTGATGCAATGTGAAAAGAGAAGAACCAATAGAACATTGCGCATAGTAATGGCAATCTTGTAGGATGATCAACTGTGAATGACTTAGCCATTCTCAGCAATGCAATAACCAAAGGCAATTCTGAAGGAGTTATGATGAAAAATGCTATTCACCTCCAGAGAAATAACTGATGGAGTCTGAATGCAGAGTGAAACATATTTTTTAAAATTTTAAAAATTATTCTTGGGTTTACTTTGATCTGCATGTTCCTTTGCAACCAGGTTAATATAGAAATGTTTTGCATGACTACACTTCTATAATCTATAACAAATTGTTTTCTAAAATAGACAGTAGTGGAGGGAGAGAGTGAATGAAGGACACAGAGAATTTGGAGCTCAAATTTTTATTTCGTGGGATATTTTATTATTTCCTCAATTACATGGAAAAACAATTTTTAGCATTTACTTTTTTAAATTTTGAGTTCACACTTCTCTCCCTCACTCCCTTCTCACCTCCCTCCTTGATTCAGGAACTAATTTTATATAGGTTATACATGTACAATCATGCCAAACATATTTTCATATTAGACACATTAAGAAAACACAGACTATGAAAGGAATAAAGAAATTGAAAAACTAGGATGTTTCAGTCTGTTTTCATACTGGATAGCATTTTCCATCATGAGCCCTTTGGAATTGTCATGGATCATTGTACTGCTGAGAATAGTGAAGTCATCCATAGTTGATCATCACACAACATTGCTCTTATTGTGTATGTTGTTTTCCTGGTTCTGCTTAATTCATTTTCCATCAGTCCATGTAAATCTTTCCAGAATTTTCTGAAAGCCTCTTGCTCATCAATCCTTATAAAACAATGGTATTTCCTTACAATCATGTATACAACTTGTTCAGCCATTCCCCAATTAATGGTTGTCCACTCAATTTCTAATTTTTTGTCACCACAAAAAGAGCTGCTATAAATATTTTTGTAAATATAGGTCATATTGATTGTGTTTTATCTCTTTGGAATTCAGACCTAGTAGTGGTATTACTGAGTCAAAGGGTATGTACAGTTTTGTAACCTTTTGAGCATCATTCCAAACTACTATCCAGAATGGTTGGATCAGGAGCTCAAATTAATGTATGTACATGCATACATATGTTAAAAATTTTTACATGTAATTAAAAATAAGAATTAAGTGTCAGTGACAAAAGGAAGATAAAAAAGGAAAGAATGGAGGAAGGAAGGAAAAAATTGAAAAAGAGGACAAACTCAGGATATGATTGTGTTTTGTGTTCTTGTTTTCAATATTAATTTACTTTATGAAGGACCTTTACATCAATAAATTAATTGTACACCCAGTTAAGTTCTCTCTGCTCTGCACTCTGAAGAAGTCCTAAAAACAAAAAATCCCATTGATTTTGATTTAAGCATAATCCCATTGATTTAAGCATGATGATTTGCATTTTGTAAACATAGGCAATGCATTTGATTCTGTTATCAGTAAAATAAAACACCCTGCATCTGAACATTTTAGATTTTTAAAAATTCAAGAGAAGTTCCTTTATTTTCTTTACCAGTTTCATTTTCCTCTCCCCATGCCATTGTTTTCAAATATCTTCTTTTGTTAATTAAAAAAAATATGTCTCATATGAAGAGTGACTAAAAATTGAAATATTCTGTGATTTTACCAAGTATTCTAAGGAAAGACTAAAATGTCTGGAGTACCCTGGCAAGAAGAGTGCATAAGTAATGAATGTTTCCTTTTTCAATCTCCATAATAGGCTTACTGAAATAATATGGAAATTTTAGTTGGTGGGGACTTCTCTCTTATGAATACCAGTAATTTTTATTGTGAAGGTAATTTTAGGTTCCAGAGAGCAACAAAACAAATAATTATCAAAATTATGACCATATATTAGAGTGGGAAAAGGCTAGATTAAGTTAGGAAGCTAAAAGCAGGAGAGCCTATTGCAACGTTCCTTGTAAATAGATGTTTAATGATGTTTCACTCTTGTTAAGAAGTGGAGTTTTTCTCCTATTACTTCTTTGGGATTCCTAATTTAAGGAAGTAATTTTTTTTAAAATTTTAATGTCTTCTCCTGAAAAGTCTTTACTAAAATTTCACTCCAATTCCTTCTGATATTAGGTTATTAGCCCAGCTTTTCTTTTTTACCAAAAAAAATCCTCTCTGTTTGCTCTCATGTGATACCTCTTAAAACTAAAACAGAAAAAAAACTGAAAAAAGAAAAGTAGCAAAATATAGCTATAAGCTCCCAAAGAGGAAGCAATGTAATTGAAAATAGAAGGCCAAGAATCATCCCTTGGAATACTCACAAGTAACCAGTACAGAGAAAGAAGGAGAACAATGTAGGAGGGATCAATCAGAACAGAGGCAAAAGTTGCTAAAACTTCTGACTATTTTCTCCTTCCTTGTGGATCTTTCATGCCTCATATTACATCTGTTACTCTGCTCCATCAATCACCTATGTCTGGTCCATCTCTAGTCTTTATCTCTTTATAGATTCCTTCCCCTCAACCCAGACACATATTCGTTTATTGTCTCTTGATGCTACTGCCTCTTCAAGGTATGATCATACATTTCTAATACTTGTGACTGCTAAATTGCTAGAAAAAAAATGTATCCTACAGTCATGGACTCCACTTCCTCTTTTGCTCATAAAATCCAGATTCCATTAATACCATTCTATTGAAATAGCTTTCTCCAAGGACATTTATAGTCTCCTTATCTCCAAATCCAAAGACTTTTATTTAGTTTGTATCCTACTTGACCTCTTTATAACTCTGTCTTGATAGGCTTTCTTTTGTCTTTCATGAATCTTTTATCTCTTGATTTTCTACTTGTCTGACTGTTTAAAGACTTTTTGATGTCCCACCTTGCTCATTAATATTATTCTATACCGAAAATGTGTCACCCAAATCTTTGGTATTCTATCTAGTATTTTTTTTTCCCTACATGGTTCTGTTTTATCCCATGGCTTCAATCAAGTGTCACCAAAATGTGATGAGTACTATCTATGTGTGTGTATATGTATAGGTGTATACACATAAATATGCATATATCATATACATGTGCATAAGTGTATAAATGCATACACATAAAATTATGCATGAACATACTTATTGACATATATGTTCATATTTAATATGTATATATTCATCTTTAGTGAGAGATAAATATCCCAAGCCCTGAACCTGACTCAAATTTTAGTCCTGTTTCTCAAATTATTAGCAACATGATTGATTCTATCTTAAGGACTTTCTATAACCCCATAGTAAATATAGTAAAAATTGAACTCATAATCTACATCTCTCATCCCCAGTTCCCCCAACAAACTTCCCATTTACTCTAGCTTCTATATTTATTCATATTTGTGGTATTTCAAGCTACAAATGGATAAATGGAGAGCAATAGACATCTTGTTCAAACAAACCTGTGCTCCTTATAGGGTTATTATTTTCTTCTTGTTGGTTCTACAGAGTAAGTGACCATAAATTGACAAGGAACAATGGTAGAGATTTTGGCTGTTTTTTTTTTTTGTTATTGTTGTTGTTGGTTTTTTTTTTTCTGTATTGGTGTTCATACCTTGAAAAGAATTAGACTATTTAGACTCTTCCTTGTAGGGGCCATTCTGCCTTGCTATCTGTTATTTGGCAGAGATAAATGTCAATACCTGAGGACACAGTGAGAAGAACACCCTAGGAATATTGACAGGTGAAATATCTTGTCCAGGGTCATACAGTTAGTAAGTATATGCCAAAGGCAAATCTTAAATTCAGGTCTTCCTCATTCTGAGGCCAATTCTCACTCTTGTCTTCCATGTTGCTTTTCATTACTACTGCTATTGCAACTACAAAAATACTTCCAAAGAAAGGAAATTACCTGAGAAAATATTTACTAATTGCAAAGCACTATGTTTAATAAATATCTTGGTCTAGACTCTAGAGAACTACTTAACATATTGAAGAAAGTCAAATAAGACAAACAGTAATAATCACTTACAAGTGAATTAAGCTATTATAACCTTCTACAGGAAGCCTTTTCCAATCTCTTTGAACTCTATATAGTTATTTACATTTATCTCCCCCATTAGCATGAGAGATTCTCAAGAACATGGACTGTCATTTTACCTTTCATTGTTTTCTGAGCATTTATCACAGTGCTTGGCACATAAAGGGTACCTAATAAATGATTATTGACTGACTGCTATCATAAACATGTGTGAGAAATGAACACTTTGAAAATAATACCTTCTCTGTGGTTTGCAATATGCTTTGCTGCAATAGTGGGAGTGTTTATCAAAATTAAGCAGTATTCAGATGAAATCACACAAAAATAATTCTTTTCAAAAGTAAAAAATAAAGAATGTGGTCATTCAGGAATAAAGTTTGATCCTTAAATTCTTTCTCTAGTTTAACAAGGAGCCTTAAAATAAAGATATTTTCCTAGAAAGAATAGCCATAAATAGAGTGTTAACCTCAATTGCCCATGCATTAGTTTCAAATTGGCACATTGCTTAAGAAATCTAGAGTTGGATATGTCTGATGAATGACTTAAAAACAAGTCAATTTTTTTCCATCACAATTTTCAATTACTGAGGCTTTTGATTTACTGAGTCTGTCTTGGTATCAGTGGGAGAATCTATACTAAAAGAGAATAAGTGCTATGATGTTTGGTGAGATAACTAAAAAGGTTCTCTAAGTTGATCTGCAAAATGAGCATGTGATTAATTTTGTATATCAAATAAACATTTAACCACCATGCATTCCATGAAAGCCCATATAATCATTATTAATCTACAATCCATTTATTTCCCTTTGAAGTTTGAGTGCAGTTTCAAATAAGTTTGAAGAAAAAATGAAATGCTAATACCAATAAGGGAAAGAAAATTACTCTGACATCTTGGTGTTGCTTTATTCTATTTAATGCACCAATTTTTTGATGTTTCTTTCTAGCATCTTCAGTTTTATTCCTGCTTGGAAATGGAAGATAATTTGTGATCTGAAACACACTTTCTGCAAAGTGTAACTCATTTCACATTTCATTATGTGAATAAAAAGCCTTAAAGTATTATAAAAGTTCATTTGATGGTATATTCTAACAGTGTAGTGATTTTACACTTTTAAAACTTGTTAACCTTCAGATAAGAAAAAAAATAAAAAGAAAGAAAATGGGAAAAAAATCCCCCAAACAAGACTATCAAAGCCAAATCATACCAGGCAGAAAAAAGACTGACTATATGAGCTGTTTAAACACATAGGTAGAAACTACACAGCTTTCAAAACATCATTTGGTATGTAATACCATTTGTTTCAGCAGTATTCAGTGAGACTAAGTGAATATTTATGGATCAACAGTTATTCCTTAATTCCAAGTTTGATTACTGAGTCATGGCAATCTTCTAATGGCATTTAATTTTTTAAATATCATTTATTCAGAAAATAGTTAAGTGAAAGTACAGACATTAAATACCATACAGTATATTTTATAAAGTTTCAACCATTATTTTATAGAAATGAAAATCTATGAAATCAAATTTCTAAATTAAAAATAAACCCTAGCTTCAAAATTAACATTAAGCTTCAGAGTAAAAATAGATATGCTATTTCACAGAACTAGTAACAAAACCATGATGAATGATCTGTAAGTTAAAGTCCACATCTGATTTATCATACTAGTTCTCACTACTACATTGTAAAAACAAAACTGACAGATTTTGTATTCAGACATGGGCAACCAAAATGATAAATGGTCTAGAAATGAGCATTTGGGTTAAAAATGGAATAAAGAATTGGGTTGTTTCATTGAGAAATGAGGAGAGTTAAATAGAAACAAAGCTCCTTGCAAATATTTAAAGTTTTGTCATATAGAAGAGTGATTAGCCTTATTTCTTGTAAGTATAGAGAGTAAAAGTAGGGTTAACATGCAAAATTTACAAAAGGTGGATATTCAACCAGCATAAGGAAGAATTATATAACAATTTTAACAGCTAAAAAATGTAATGGACTTCTCAGGGGAATCTACTCCCATGGAAATGCTCAATCAATTAAGAAAGACCTTATATTATTTTGAATTTATTAAGTACCACTCTTTGTTGTATGTCCATCTCATTGTAAAGAAGATATAAATAGTAGTCAAAGGCATCATTCTTTTAGAACATGGCCATTAATAAAATCTAACAGAAAAATGAAAGCAAGCAGTATCACTTTATTATACATTAAGAAATTGTGATAAAACAAATTTATAGAAAGTTTGAGGAGGATCCTGAGTTAAAAAAAAATAGAGTCTTACTGGGAGTTTAAGAATGAAACTAGAAAAAGAACAACAAAATGGATGAACATTTGAAAATTTGTGTAAAGGTTTATATAACAAACTTGTTCCTTCATAAAAGACAGTGGAGTATTCACATTTGGAGGAACAGTACTGGAGGTGTTTATAGAAGAAGTAGTAATGTCACTGAAGAAATCAAAGATCAGAAACACATCTGTACCAAATCAAATATCTATAAAGGAGATCTGTGCCAAAAGCTAGACATTTTTGTAGACATTGATTCATTCTCTATATGTGAAAGGAGAGGAAAAATGCCTACGACAAGGATAAATCCAGTTGTATTGAGGACACCACCCTCCTTTCAGGAATTTGGGTTCTTAATTTTCATTATCCTCTACTCTTCATTCTGCTGTATTCCATCATAGTTGACTGAAAGATGAAGAACAAGAGAGAACTCACTTTCATTATTGTTTGTGGTCTAAAAGAAAGATGTGATAGAGCATTACAACTTCATTGATGTCTCCTCCAACAAGGCAGTTTCTCAAACAAATGAAAATAATGCAATTTAAAAAAAAAATATAAAACAACAGAAATAAGTCTTTCTGATTATCTTGTAATTATTAATATCAAGTAAGACATAAAACAAAAAGACATGTCAAAGAGATTGATAATGTCATGGAGAATTTTCAGTGCAGAATGAAAATGGAAAAGAGATTCTATAAAGATGATAATGTCATCCAGATGCCCTTATTTTTGGATGATATTGTGCACTGTACTGATTTTTAAGTATCTTTTGGAACACTTAAAAGGAAGTTTTCCCTTACAATAACCCTAAACCTATGTATCTGCAACTTTTATCCTCTGCTCCTACTTCTGCCATCAGGGACCAGGCAGAGCAAGTGTCATCTCATTTTGACATCACACCCCTTCAGTAACCAAATGCAATGATTCTCCCTCCCCCATTTCCTAGTTCAAATATATCTAGTTGCTTTAAGGAATTCCATCACCATCTTGCTCCTTTACCATCCTAACCATCCTCCTTTAGACACACTGAAATTTGTTAACATTCTTCCTAATATATGAAGTCCAGAATGGAATATATTACTCTACATCTGATCTGACCAAGTCATTGGGACTGCCACTTCCCTCTTTCTGGACATGGTGTTTCTGATGTTGTAATATAGTATTAGCTTTTTGCTTATCATACTGCATTCTTGATTCTTGTGATCTTGTAGTCTACTAAAATCCCAGGTTTTCTTTTTTTTTTTACATAAAAACTTTTGTCTAGCCATAATCTCAATACTCTCCATTTTCTTTTACATCTCTCCACTCTTTTTTTGAACTGAAGTTTTTGTGAAGTAGGCCTACATAAACAGAAAGCCATTGACACTGATTTTCCCTTCTGTCAGCAGCCTCATGCCTGGATGGTGGCCTGTGAATATGTGATTCCTCTGTGTTCCATCTGACAGACAGCCACTAAGGCCTTCTTCAGCAGTGGTAGCTGCCTTTTTTTCTCTTTAACTATAATGATTAAAGGGGGAAAAATCAACAGTCTGTCTCTGTGGTTCTTTTTCTTTCTTCACATTCCTGTTTCCAGAGCCTTGTTTACTTTGCAAAGTAAGAAAATGGAAATGAGCAGACAGTGCAAATCACCAGAGAAGGGAGAAATTTGTTATGCTAATATAGTTCTCTGGGAATAGAGGAAGATTGTCAGCAATACAGATGCCAAGAAACATGTCCTCATGCTAACAAGGCTTTATTGTAAGAGGAATAAAATGAGATTTCAAGTCTGTTTGCATGTATAGTTATCAGTCTTCAATGTTTCTGAATCAATGGGGAAAACTGGTAGATCTAGGGTAATTTTTTTTGGCCTCAATTACTCTTGTCCCAATCATAACACTTTATGAGCCATAATTTACAGATGACAATGGGCATTTCAAAATATTTTAAGGTAAAGTAAAAACAATTGGAGTTCAAGAGTTTCATCATGAAAAATCTGTTTATCACTTAATAAACTTATACATTACAATACATTTCATAATGCTAAAGTCTTTCCTAATGGTTTGGGTTATGTATGAGGGAAATGAATATAACAGAAGAAAATAAAAATTCTCTTAAACCTCTTCTTTTGTTCCCTCTGTGTGTCTCTCTGTTATTCCTTTTTTTCTCTCATTTCCTCTTTCACAGCCCTTCTTCTCCATTTATTCTCCTCTTTCATCCTTTACCTTAATATCTCCTATTAAAAAAAAGGTTCCAATGAAGGAAAAAGTGTGTATATGTGTGTGTATGTGAGTATTTCAGGTTGTTGAAATTTTATTCTTATATTTTATTCTTATAGTATATTAAATGATATGTTGACTATCAGAAAAAAATAAATAAAACTCAGTGTAACTTTTATTTAAAAAGATGCATCCAGTGATTTATATATGATACAGTAACTTTGAACCATGTTTTTTCCCCATGATTCTTTCTCCATGGGCTCATGTCTTATATATCTTGCCCATAAAAAAAATTATAGACATAAGAATGGAAAATACTACTACTACTAACACTACTAATAATAATCCACTCGGGATAAATTTTATTTTGATTTCAGGATAGCATGGTTTACCATCTTTCATGTTTGTAGTTTTTTCAAGATTTTCATAAGTAATCTTACTATCCCTCTTGTTCTTCCATGCATGCATTTCTGATTAATTGAGACATGAGTTTTAGTTATGATTAATGGATTATTACTGTTTCTTATTATAATCAACTTTTTTTTCTAAGTAGGCAAGGTACAAAAAAAATAGAAATTCCAGAATCATGTATCAAAATGAACCACCAAGTTTAGCTTTCAGCAATGGACATCACTTTCCTTTGAAGACCATTGAGTTTACTTAAATGTTATTTCTTTTTCTAACTCCAGTACAACTGGAGTCATTCAAATGGTGTTAGTACATTACTGTGCCAAAAGAATGAACAGTCTACTGATGTGATTTGTATTTTATGGCTTCTCCATGTGATATCAAACTGTGGGATAGATAGCTAAGGGACCAGGTGTATGACTGAAACTGTAGAAATGCATTTATGAATTGCTAGGGTCTAGGTAGTAGTGAAAACCTAAATAAGCAACAGACACAGAATATACAAATGGAAGAGGGTGAAAAATCCATATAAAAGTGATAATAAAAAATCCTATAAATAGGAAATCACCAGATTTTAGAGAGCTGTGAAATGCTTAAATCAAGTAATTAATGTAGTTTTTAGGCAATAAGACAACAGAAACAGAGGATATCCAAAATACTGGGAACCTCAATTGTGCTTCTCTTACCAAGATAAGCTATACTCTTAATAGGGGTTTGATTTGATCAAGTGCTTAATCGAGTGCCTATTACACAGTAGGTCATTAATAAATGCTCATTTAAGAAAACACTTCCTGCTACTGATAACTCAAAACTGGCAGCTGATTTTATGATAAAGGAAAAGAGTAGAAGTCCTTTTTCCAAAAGAGATTTTTTTTTTGCTGATAATGAGACTCTTTCTAGGTTAAAACTGAGAAGCAATGTCTTGTAAAGGAAAGGACATTGAGTTTAAATACTTTCACTGTGATTTAATATTTGTGTGACTTTGGACAAGCCATTTTCCTCTCTGTATCTTAAGTGCTCAAATAAATCTGAAAAAAAATTGTACTTGTACAATCTTCTTTGCAGGAGTGTTGGAAGTAGTCTCTTATAAAATTAGAAACACTAAATGAAAATGAAATATTGCCACATTGATCAAGAATAATCATGGTTGAATGAAGAAAAATATTTTATTTGAAAGAACTCTGACTCTGGAGTCAGAGAACCTGGTTCAAAACCTGCCTTTGATGCAGTGTAGTTCAGTAAGTTAATTAACCTTTCTGATCATAAATTTCATCATATGTCAAATTAAAGGGTTGGACTAGATGATCTCTGAGATCCCTTTCAATTCTAAATCTATGATCCTATTATTCTATGAATATGAACTCAGTGCATTTACATATTTAGCATTTTTCCATATCTGTATTCATACTCATCTATAATCTTTATCCATTTCCTCTCACCTTCACTAGTGCCTAATAACTTAGTGGATAAAAAAAACCATAATACAGTGCTCCTTTTCTGATTTCTAATATCTCCGTAACTGAATTAATTAAGGACTCTTTATTGGAAGATTAAAAGAAATACAAACACTTCGGCATGTTTTAAAAAAATTTCCTCACTAAATCTCATCTTTTTTTTTTCTTTTACTGCTTAATTTGATCTGCTTTCTTCATCATGCTAAAAAAAAGAACCTTCATGGGTATCTCACTCATGCACCTAAGAAGTTCAAATTTTAGAGCACAGCTTCCTGATCTTTAAAAAGCTTATTATAGGGGCAGCTAGGTGGCTTAGTGGACAGAGCACTGGCCTGGAGTCAGGAGGACCTGAGTTAAATCTAACCTCAGATCATTTAGTCTAAAACTTTCAGTTGATACATGAAGAAAAAATATAAATAAGTGAAATTATTTACCTCAGGTCACATAACAAGGGATTGACAGAATGGGGACAAAAATACAAATCCTTGCTTTTCAGGCCACTTACAATTGAAGATCCTCAAAGACCCAGCCAATATGATGAAGGAGGATGGAGTACAGACCAGTGGCAACCTTTCTCTCCCTAACCTTAACCCCAATTATTCCAACAACGATTTAAGAAGAACATAGTGATCCAGAAACAAAAAAAAATTAAATTATCATTTGTCATCTTCCCAGCCTGAGATCACAAATTCAAACTGCAGTTAAGTGAATAGGGCAAGAAACATGGAACAGGGGTGGAACAAGGAGGTTCCAGGAGAATGTATTCCTTACACAGAACTCCAAGCTAAGCTGGAATATAGAATGCTCAGAGTCAATGCCAGATCCGGTTTCAGGCCCACAATAGCAACAAAGAATCCTGGAGTTCAGAATCAATGTTCAGGGCTAGTAGACAGCAGCATTTGGATACCCAGAACTGATCACTGATTTGTTGTTGGGGCGAGTAGTTTTTCCCCCAATGGAAAGCCTTAATAAATGTTTGTTAGGTAAAGAAATAAAATGAAGACACTGAGGTGAAAAGGCTTACCTAAGTTCACATAACTGCTGTTGCTCATTGAATTCACTTTCTTTTGGGGCACCTGCCTGGAGCAGGGGATAGAGTGCCTGGCTGGAGTTAGGAATACTCATCTACCTGAATTAAAATCTGATCTCAGACACTTACTAGTTGTGTGACCCTGGGAAAGTCATTTAACACTGCTTGCTTAATTTTGTCAACTCTAAAATGAGCTAAAGAAAGAAATGGCAAAACACTCCAGTATCTTTACCATGAAAACCCAATGGGATCAGAAAGTGCCAGAAGCAACTGAAAAAAATGACTAAAAAACAACAACAAAAAATCTATTTTAAAACAGTTTTGATATAACAAATATACTTATTCATTCATGTAGCATTATAAAGATCACAGGACACCTAGTTTTTTTTAATATATTTTTATTTATTTCATTAATATTTCCCAATGATATTTTTTAAATAAACATTCTTTTTTTAAAGTGTTGAGTTGCAGAGGTGGATCCAAGATGGCTGAGTAAAGGCAGGGACTCCCCTAAGCTCTCCCCCACACCCCTCCAAATACATTTAAACAATGGCTCTAAACAAATTTGAGACCAGCAGAACCTACAGAAAGATGGAATGAAATAATTTTCCAGCCAAAGACAATTTACAAGGTTGGCAGGAAAAGTCTTTTGCACCAGGGTGAGAGAGGAACACAGTCCAGCTAAGGCCACATCAGAGCAGATCAGGACCCATAAAACCAGGACCCAGCCTCATGGTGACTGATTCACTGACAGCAGTGGCTGTTTCCAGATTTCTCAGCCCACAGGTGCCAAAGACAATTTAAAAGGTCAGCAGGAAAGATGTGTAGCACCAGGGTGAGAATGAAGCCCATTGTAGTGCAGGATATGCCAACACAGCTCTAGCCTCTGAGAGCCACTGAATCAGCAGTAGCAGTGGCTGCTTCTGGAACTCTCAGCCCACAGATGGTAAAGGGGTAGAATAACTGGTCAAAAGGAGATTATGGGGGTCTCTTTGCTAGCGGCACTGAGGCAGGCTTCTGTTGCTTTGCCCATACTGAAATCTGGGTCTACGTCCTGGGTGAGGAGGAGTACTAGCTCATCAGAGCTTACAGTCACATTAGAGCAGGGACCTTCATTACAATTCCAGGGTAAATAAGAGTGCTTGTGGTTACTCACAGACCAGAGCACAGACCAGGAGAATAGCAAACACCTCTCCTTAGATCATACCACCTTGGAAGAACTTAACCTTACCAGTCCCTAGAAGTTTCTCTGAAAACAGCTGAACAAACCCCCTGAAGTTTGGGATAGTGCACCCTCCAACCTAGAAACAGAGCCCTACTTTAACAAATAGTTAAAAGTCAAGCAATAGGCTGAGAAAATGAGCAAACAACAGAAAAAATATTCTGACTACAGAAAATTACTATGGTGACAAGCAAGATCAAAACACAAACTCAGAAGAAAATAAATCCAAAGCTCCTCTATCCAAAGCCTCTAAGAAAAATATGAATTGGTCTCAGGCCCTAAAAAGATTTGAAAATCAAATAAGAGAAGTAGAGGAAAAATTGGGAAAACAAATGAGAGTGATGAAAAAAAATCATGAAAAACAAATCAACAGCTTGGTAAAGGAGACACAAAAAATACCTTAAAAAACAGACAAGGCCAAATGATAAAAGAGGTCCAAAATTTCAGTGAGTAGAAGATGTCTGAAAAAGTAGAATTGGTCAAATGGAAAAGGAGATTAAAAAAACTCACTAAAAAACATGATTCCTTAAAAAATTGAATTGAGAAAATGGAATCTAATGACTTTATGAGAAATCAAGAAAAAATAAAACAAAACTAAAAAACAAAATAAAACAATTGGAAGAACAATTGACCTGGGAAAAAGATCCAGGAGAGATAATTTAAAAAAAAGTTACATTGAGCTCCCTGAAGGCCATGATTAAACAACAACAACAACAATAACAACCAGAGTCTAACTTCTAGAAGCCAAGATGATGGAGTAAGGAGTAAATCATTGCAGCTTTCTCATAGTCACCTTCATAAAACCATAAAATGTTGCCCCAGAACAAATCCTGAAACTGGGGAGCCAGTGGCAAGATGGGATAAAGGAATCTGTTAGCCCAGGAAACTTGAAGGATCAGCAAGAAAGGTCCATCTCACCCAATTAAAAGAAGAGTGAATTCCAGGAAAGGAAGCATCCCATCAAGCCAGCAGCAAGCCCCACCTGAGAAAACCACCAGGAGATTCTGAGTCCTGGTGTGGTGGAGCAGGCAAATGCCAACACCAAGATCCCCTACATGCCTTAGCATAGCTAGAGGAACCAGCAAACTCCAGCTCAGAGAACCACCACATGCTTCAGTGTAGCCCTGAGTAGTCAGGTGTCCTCCAGTGGCCACACATCCACATGTTTCAGCACAGCACAGGGCAGTCAGGCATCTTCCAGCTGTCAAACCTCCATGTGCTTCAGTGCAGCCTAGAACAAGCAGGCATCCTCCAGGGATCAGACTACCACATGCTTCAGTGTAGCTCTGGGAAATGCAGAAAAACCCCACCCGGCCTTAACATAGTCCAGACACCACCACTAGGACCCCAATTCAGCACCAAGTAAGGTGCCAGGCCTCTACAGTTTCCAGCTGCCAGCACCTGAGGCCAGACCACATGAAGCCATAATCTAAGCCCCGAGCAAAAATATTAAATGCATCCTTTTCAAATCCTGATGCAATCAAAATTATGTGTAAGAAAGGGCCATGGAAAGGTAGACTTAAAAAAAGTTGGAAACTAAATAATGTAATCCTAAAGAATGAGTTGGTCAAACAACAAATCATAGAAAAAATAATTAACTTCATCAAAGAAAACAATAATAATGAGACAACACACCAAAAATCATAGGATGCAGCCAAAGCAGTTCTTAGGGGAAATTTGATATCTCTAAATGCTTACGTGAATTAAATAAAGAGGAGATCAATGAATTGGATATGCAAGTAAAAAGAAAAAAAAAACTAGAAAAAGAACAAATTAAAAATTCCCAATTAAATGCCAAATGAGAAATTTGGAAAATCAAAGGAGAGATTGATAAAATGGAAATTAAGAAAACTACTGAACTAGTAAAGAAAAGTAAGAACTGGTTTTATTAAAAAAAATAAAAAAGATAAACCTTTGTTTAATTGATTAAAAAAACAGATGAAAACCAAATTACCAGTATAAAGATGAAAAGGGTGAATTCACTACCAATCAAGAGAAAATTAAAACAATAATTAGGAGCTATTTTGCCCCATTTAGGCCAATAAATCTGACATTCTAAGTGAAATGAATAAATATTAACAAAATATTTATAAACATTCTAGATTAGCAGAAAAGGAAATAAAACACTGAAATAACCCCATTTCAGAAAAAGTAATTGAACAAGCCATCGATGAACTTCTTAAGAAAAAATTGCCAGGAGCAAATGGATTTACAAGTGAATTCTACCAAACATTTAAAGAACAACTAATTACAATACTATATAAATTATTAAAAAAAAAAGGTGAAGAAGCCCTATCCAATTCTTTTTTATGATACAGATATGGTGCTAATACCTAAGCCAGGAAAGGTCAAATTAGAACAAGAAAATTATAAACAAATTTCTTTAATGAATATTGATGCAAAAATAAATAAATAAAATATTAGTAAAGGGATTGCAGCAATTTATTATGAGGATAATACACTACAACCAGGTGGGATATCAATAGATGCAGAAATAACTTTTGACAAAATACAGCACCCATTCCTATTAAAAACATTAGAGAGCACAAGAATCAGTGGAGTTTTCCTTAAAATGATAAGTAGCATTTATCTAAAACCATAAGTAAGCATTATATGTAATGCAGATAAGCTAGCAGTATGTCCAATAAGATTAGGGGTGACAAAAGGATGTCCATTATCACCACTGTTATTCATTTTTTTACTAGAAATGTTTGCTTTAGCAATAAGAGAAGAAAAAGAAATTGAAGGTATTAGAATAGGCAATGAAGAAATAAAGCTAACACTCATTGCACTCTTAGTATTGGTATCAATTCATTGTCTATGGTACCTTTTAGCAAGATGTAGTTTCCTTCCTTACCTCTTTTAATTAAGCCTACTTTTGCTTTTGCTTTGTGTGAGTAAATGATGTTATGCTTAGTATATGATGGTATACTTAGAGAATCAACTAAAAACCTACTTGAATTAATTAACAACTTTGGCAAAGTTGTACATTATATGATAAATTCACATAAATCATTAGCATTTCTATATATTACCAACAAATCATAGCAGCAAGAGATACAAGGAGAAATTCCACTTAAAATAACTGTAGACAATATAAATTATTTGGGAGTCTACCTGCCAAGACAAACCCAGGAACTATATGAACCCCATTACAAAACACATTTCATACAAATAAAGTCATACCTAATAATTGGAAAAAAATATCAGTTGCTAATGGGCAGGCTGAGCTAATATAAGAAAAATGACAATTCTACCTAAATTAATTTATTTATTCAGTCCATACCAATCAAACTCCCAAAAAGTTATTTTGTAGTGTTAGAAAAAATAATAACAAAATTCATCTGGAAGAACAAAAGGCCAACTGTATCAAGGGAATTAAGGACAAAAATGCAAGGGAAGGTGACCTAGCGCTATCAGATCTAAAACTATATTATAAAGCAGCAATCATTAAAATTATTAGGTACAGACTAAGAAATAGAGTGGTGGATTACTGGAATAGGTTAGCTACACAATACACAGTAGTCAACTACTATAGTGACCTACTATTTGATAAACCCAGACTCCAGCTTCTAGGATAAGAACTCACAATTTGACAACAACTTCCGGGAAAACTAGAATAGTATGGCAGAAACTAGGGCTAGACCAACATCTTACACTGTATACCAAAATAAGGTCAAAATAGGTACATGATTTAGACTTAAGAGTGATATCATAAGCAAATTAGGAGAGTAAGGAAAAAAAATCTATCAGATCTATGGAGAAAAAAAGAATTTATGACTAAACAAGAGATAGAGAACATTATGAAATTCAAAATGGATAATTTTGTTAGACTAAATTATGTTCTTTTTGCTCATACAAAGCCAATGCTTCCAAGACTAGAAGGAAAGCAAAAAACCAGGAAACATTTTTTATAGCCAGTGTCTCTGATAAAGGCCTCATTTCTAATATGTATGTAAAACTTAATCAAATTTATAAGAATACAAATCATTCCATAATTGACAAATAGTCAAGGGATACAATCTGGCAATTTTCAGAAGAAGAAATTGAAGTTATCTCTAGTCATATGAAAAATGCTCTAAATCACTATTGATTAGAGAAATGCAAATTAGACCAACTCTGAGGTACCACCTCATACCTATTTAAGTAGCTAATATGACAAAAAAAGGAAAATGATAAATGTTGGAGAACATGGGGGAAAGTTTAAATACTTATGCATTGTTGGTGAAGTTGTGAACTGATCTAACAATTCTTGAGAGCAATTTGTAATTATGCCCAAAGGGCAAACTGTGCATGCTCTTTGATCCAGCAATACCACTGCTAGGTCTATTTCCGAAAGTGATTTTTAAAAGTGGGGGTGGGGAATGACACACATGTACAAAAATATTTATAGCATCTCTTTTTGTAGTAGCAAAGAATTGGAAATTGAGGGGATGTCCATCAGTTGGGGAATGACTGAACAAGTGGTGGTATATGAATGTGGTGGAATAATATTACTCTATAAGAAATGATGAGCAGACAGATTTCAGAAAAACTTGGAAAGACTTACATGAACTGATGCTGAGTTAAGTGAGCAGAACCAGAAGAATCTTATATACAGTAAAAGCAACATCATTCAATGACTAACTTTGATAGACTTAGGTCTTCTCAGCAATACAACAATCTAAGACAATTCTGAAAGACTCATGATAGAAATGCTATCTACATCCAGAGTAAGTACTCTGGAGTCTGAATGCAGATTGAAGCATACTACTTTCTCTTTTTTTCCTTTCTCCTAGTTTTTTTTTTCCCTTTTGTTCTGAGTCTTCTTTCACAACATGACTAATATGTGCAACTATGTTTAGTATGATTATACATGTGTAACCTATATCATATTGCTTGCTGTCATGGAGAGGGGATAGGAGAGGGAGATAGGGAGAAAAATTTAGAACTCAAAATCTTGTAAGTGAACATTAAAAACTATCTTTACATGTAATTGGAAGAAATAAAATACTTTTAAGTGAAAAAAAGAATAACTTAGACATCATCTTTCAAGAAATTTTCAAGGAAAACTTTCTGTATATTCTAGAACCAGAGAGTAAAATAGAAATTGAAAGAATCCACCAATTATCTCCTGAAAGAGATCCCAAAATGAAAACTACTAGGAACATTATAGCCAAATTCCAGAGTTCTCAGATCAAGGAGAAAATATTGCAAAGCAGCCAGAAAGAAACAATTCAAGTAGCATGGATGTTCAATGAAATAGAAGACTTTCAAGCATTCTTGATGAAAAGACCAGAGTTGAAGAGAAAATTTGACTTTAAAACCCAAGACTCAAGAAAAACATAAGAAAAGTAAACAATAAAGGGAAATCATAAGGTGCTTAAAAAGGTTAAATTGTTTACATTCCTACGTGGGAAGATGATTTTGTAACTTACAAGAACTTTCTCATTATTAGGTCAGTTAGAAGGAGTACATATGGACAGAAAGCACAGAGGTGAGTTGAATATGAAAGGATGATATCTAAAAAAAATAAAATTAAGACAGGTGAGAGTAATATACTGAGAGAAAGGCAAAGGGAGAGATAAGATAGGGTAAATTATCTCACATAAAAGAGGCAAGAAAAAGCTTTTACAATGGAGGAAAAGAGGTGGGAGGTGAGGAGGAATGAGTGAACCTTATTCTCATCAGAACTGGCTCAAAGAGGAAATGATATACACAATCAATTGAGTATAGAAAACTAACTGTACCAAAAAGTAGGAGGGTAAGGTGATAAGAGAAGGGGTGGGTAATAGAAGGGATGGTACATTGGGGCAGGGAGTAGTCAGAAAGAAAACACTTTTGAGGTGGAACAGGGTGAAAGGAGAGAGAATAGAATAAATGAGGGTGATACAATGGGGGGGAGGGATACAGTTACCAATAGTAACTCTGAAAAAAAAATTTTCAAACAAGTTTTTTTTTTCTGATATAGACCTCATTTCTCAAACATAGAGAGAAGTGAGTCAAATTTATTAAAAAAATTAAGAGGCATTCCCCAAATGATAAATGATCAAAAGATATGAACAGCTTTCAGATAAAGTACCCAAATCTATCTATAGGTCTATAAAAATGTTCTAACTCACTATTGATCAGAGAAATGCAAATCAAAACAATTCTGAGGTACTACTTCATGCCTATTAGAGTGGCTAATATGACAGAAAAGGAAAATGACATATGGTGGAATGAATGTGTGACAAAAGGGGCATTAATGCACTGGTGAAGTTGTGAACTGATTCAGCCATTCTGCAGAGCAGTTTTGAGCTATGTACACTCTTTGACCTAGCAATAACACTACTAGGTCTGTATACCAAAAGAGATTTTAAAAAAGGAAAAAAATGTTCAAAAATATTTATTATAGTCTTTTATGGAAGTAAAGAATGGGAAATTGAGGGGATGTTCATCAGTTGGGGAATGGTTGAAGAAGTTGTTGTATGTGATTGTAATGGAATACTGTTGTGATGTAAGAAATGATGAGTAAGATGTTATCAGAAAAGCCTGGAGACACTTGAATGAAGTGATACAAAGTGAAATGTACTGTGGACAAAGTAACAGCAACATTGTAAGGAGATCAGGGGTGAATGGCTTAGCTGTTCTCAGTAATACAATGATCCAAAACAACTCAGAAGGACTTATGATGAGAAATGCTATCTATCCCCCGAGAAAGAACTGATGGTGGCTGAATACAGGTTGAAACATACTATTTTTTTTTAACTTTCTTTTTTTCTTGAGGTTTTTTTTTTTGTCTGTTTTCTTTCACAACATTACTATTACAGAAATGTTTTCCATAACTACTCATATAGGTTTTGTAAACCTATATTAAATTGATTGACTTCTCAATGGGGACAGGGTTGGGGAGGGAGGGAAGGAGAGAATTAGCAACTCAAAGCTTAAAAATGAATGCTAAAAATTGTTTTTGCATATAACTGGGAAAATAAATTACTAAATAATTTTTTTTTCATTTCAGTTGCAAATTCTCTCCCTCCCTGCTGGCTTTCCCCCATCCTTTGAGAAGACTAGCAGTATGCTATCGATTATACATTTGAAGTCATGCAAAACAAATTTCCATATAAGACAGTTTGCAAAGTGGGAAATGTAAAGCAAGTGAAAAAAATATCCCTCAATCTGCACTCAGAGTTCATCAGATCTCTCCCAGGGAGTGGATAACTTTTTTTTTCACGGATCCTATATATTATCTTGGATCACTGTCTTAATAGGTGTAGGTAAGTCTTTCACAGCTGCTCATCATTAAAATATTGCTGCCATTGTGTATAATGTTTTTCTCGTTTTCTGCATTATACTTGGCATCAATGCATACAGTCTTCCCTGTTTTTTTCTGAAACAATTTTGCTCTTTATTTCATATGGAACAGTAGTATTTCATCACAATCTATAGCCCAACTGGTTCTCCCATTCCCCAATTGAGAGGTATCCCCTCAATTTTCAATTCTTTGCTACCGCAAAAGAAACTACTATGTGTTTTTTTATACAAATAGGTTCTTTTCCCTTTCCATTGATCTCTTTGGAATAAAGACCTAATAGTGGTATTGTAGCCCTTCAGATATAGTTGCAAATTATTCTCCATAATATGTGGACCAGTTCACAACCCCACTAACAATGCATTAATGTCCTTACATCCTCTCCATCATTTGTTATTTTCCTTTTCAGTTATGTTAGGCAATCTAATATGTGTGAGATAGTGTTTTGTTTATTTTTAAATAATATTGCTTAATAATATTTTATATGTTCTCATTTCATTAATTTCTTTTTATTAAACAATAAAACCCAATAATATATAATTTTATTGCCTTTGAAATAGTTTGATCATAGTTATGTAACCATAAATTTAAAACAGTAATTTAAAGATCACTTAACAAATTTAATTTATTTAATCACTTCTTCCTATATCTATTCATATTTTCAATATCTGTTGTGATTTAACCCCTTGGAAATTATATTAACTCTTTTTTTTGCGGCAATGGGGGTTAAGTGACCTTAATAAAAAAAAAAGGAATGAAAAGGAGGGTGAGGAGAGAGTTCAGAAAAACTAACCAATATATCAAAAAGTGTGACAATATCCAGTCTTCTACAACCACAGACTTTGACCACTGCAAAGAATTTAAGAGTAGTAAATTCTTAATAGATAGATGTGTGACTTCTGTGTAAATCCTAACAACAGTTAAGTATCAGCCTGTTGGGAAAAAATGTCTGAAGGAGTAAATAGAGTTCCAGAAATGACTAGATCAATTTTAGGAATGAAATTCCACACAGGGAGGGCAGGAACAACCATTAAATTAAAACTTTGTTTTCTTTCTTTCATTGCCTCACTGAAATGTTCCATTCCTTTGAGCTTGTTTAGTGAATTTATAGTGATGAGATTCAGATTTAATGACTTTCTATTTATAATGCTTTTGTCCACTTCTGTTCTGAGGAAATATACCAATGGTGGAGTTGTCATATACAAATAGGGTCATTATAATATTTTTAAAATGCATAGATAATATTTAAAAAAAAGCAACCCTTCCAATGCAATAATAGCAGAACTCTAGTAAGGAGTAGGATGATGAATACCATTTAAAACTTGGAAACAAAAGAAAATCAGATGAGGAATTCACTAGAAAGATAAAAACCACTGCAATAATACCAAAGCGACACAAATTGCTCTATGAGAAAAATACAATCATTTCAGATCCATTACATTAGCCTTGAGCCTAGGAACAAAGAATATATCCAAGAGATTGGAGCAAGCACTATTACACAATTGGAAAGCCAACACCAGAGCCAAAGTACTTCTTTGATAGCTTCTGAGGGTAAACAGAGGAAGACAAAATGTTTTCCTTTTATGCAATCTCAATGAGCACAAAAAATAGGGTTTAAAAAGATATAAGAGGTGAGATAGCAAATAGTTACACTGTGAGAATATCTAATAAATGTAGTTTACAAATAGCCAGTCTCACTCTGATATATTCCATTTACGATTATTAGAACTAGTAATGTAGTAATCCCAAGATAGAATCTGTATGTCATTTGCTGAAATAAAGAAAAACTTATTTACAAACACCTTGAGAACCTTGTTCTAAATTTCTGTGGTTGTCTATACCATGGATAATACATTGTCATTACAATATCTGCTAGCAAATAAACAGATTCCACATTAAAAAAATTGATTGACACAAGTTGGGACGAAGCTAGCATGCCACCATTACCACTTCTTTATTAGCCTGTTAGCTAATTATACAAGATTTTTCAGGAAAGTACCCAAATGATATGCATTAATGCATGCATTCATAAAAGGATACATATAGACACATTCATACATGCCTACATATGCACATATATATATCTTTTTTGCATATAGGACTATAATTGATATCTATGGCAGTAGGTAAAAGCCATTTCTACCTAACAGAAATTTCCTGGCTTTGGAAATTTTAGAAAATGAACACGTGACCTTTGCAAAACACAACACAAAAACAAGGCCAAAAGAAAAAAGGAAAAAAATCCCATTCTAATCATACGAAATAGCTAGAATCATAAAAAGATAATCTCATTTCTAGTGGAAGAGAGAGAGAGACAAGGAGAGAGACAAGGAGAAGGAGAGAGAGAGGGAAGGTGAGAGGGAGAGGTAGAAGTGCTGTTTTGGAGGGTTACAGATGGATTGACATCAGTTTTGGGAAGAGAATGGCAAGGCCAAGTTGCAGATAAGTGGACCTGGGGTATTTAAAAAAATGAAAACCTTGATCTCCAACCTATGTTTGTATGCTGGCCTCTATATTCATCAAACCTCCAGTGGCTGATTGCTTTTCATAATCATATTCAGTAATAATGGTAGACAGGCACCTGAAATCTGCTAAGTAGTAATGATATTCCACATTTCTCAACTGCCTACTGCTCTTTTAAGTAGGCAAGGGATAGATGAAATGTAATATAATCATTTTATCTAATCCTCAGAGCCAAGTGTATGATCACCTAAAAGACTACTTTATGGAGAACTCATATAAGGCAAGTGTTCACATGGAGGGCAGAAGAAGTACTACAAGGATACTCTGAAGGTCTATCTGAAGAACTTTGGAATCAATTGTGTGACATGGGAGACACTGGCAAAGGACTATCCAGCATGGCAAGCCCATATCAAAAAAGGTACTGTGAATGAAGCATAATTACAATAGCTCAAAAGAAATGTTGAGATGTGCAAATTTAAAAGCATGGCCTGACTTGTTCTGAGGTCCTATTGGTCAAGTCACATAACCTCTGTGTCAGTTTCCTCCTTTCACCCTAGACATCATCTTTCAAGAAAGTATAAAAAAAACTGCTCTGATATCCTTGAACCAAAGGAAAAAGTAGAAATTGAAAGAATCCATTTATCACCTTCTGAAAGAGCTCCCAAATGAAAACTCCCAGGAATATCTGTGATCCCTTCTATCATCCCTTCCCTTATGTTATCTCCTTCCTCTCCTAATTCCCTGTAGGGTAAGATAGATTTCTATACCCATTTGAGTGTGTATGTTTTTCCCTCTTTGAGTCAATTCTGATGAGAATAAGGTTCACTCACTCTCTCTCAACATCCCCGATCTTCCCCTCTATTGTAAAAGCTTTTTCTTGCCTCTTTGGTGTGAGATAATTTGCACCATTATACCTCTCCTTTTGCCTTTCATCAAATACATTCTTTTCTCACCCCTTAATT
Organism: Vombatus ursinus; assembly: GCF_900497805.2. NCBI lineage: Eukaryota > Metazoa > Chordata > Mammalia > Diprotodontia > Vombatidae > Vombatus > Vombatus ursinus. The sequence goes on from NW_020954569.1 coordinate 15,517,812, forward strand.
TTCTCTTCCCCAACTCCTGCCCTCATAAAAGGAGATTTCAATATACATATTGGCTCTCCCTTAAATTCCATAACCAATCAGTTCCTCAATCTTCACACTTACAAGGATCTATTCCTCCACTCCGCTTCAGCCATACACAAAGATTTTCATATTCTTCATCTTGCCATCAGGCCCAAATACATCACCTTTATGTCCAAAATTATTAAATTCCATTATCTGAACTTAGCCAATAGCTTTTCACCCATCCCTTTACAAAAATGTTGCTTATTATCTGCACCATGACTTCCAATCCCTTGACCCTTCAATTCTTTCCCAGGCCATCTCTCCTAAATGCTTTCTACGTGTCCACAGCTTGATGCACTGTCAAAATAATTCAGCTATACATTGTCCTACACTCTTGAACCTCTAGTCCCCTTATCATAACACCAATTAGGCCCTGCCAAGTCACAGCTTTAGATCATTTCCAACAACCACCACTTTGCTGGTATACATGTGCTGCTGAACAATGATGGAGAAAATCACAGTATTAGGACTAGTTCCATTACAAATTTATGTTATACAACCTGAACTGTGTACTCATTGCTTCCAGGCAATCCTACTGTAACTACCTTATAAATTCATTACCTTACTCTCCACAGAGTCTTCTATATCTTTTCACCATTACTCAAAATTTCCACCCTTATTCTCCTTATACTCTCTCAGTTCCTATCCTTTCTTTATATTTTACAGAAAAAAATGAAACCTCCTTCTTCAACCCTCTTTCTCATCTCCTATCACTTTGATGACTTCTGTCAAGCTCTCCATCTTCACCTATATATTACATGATAAAGTGGCTTTACTGCTTACCGAAGATAATCCCTCTACGTGTTCAAGTGTTCCTATTCCACCCTGTCTCTTTTAATGGATTGTTCTTCCATAATCCTCACTCTTTAGCCTATGTTTAATCTCTCCTGTCTAATGGTTCATCCTTTATTGCCTACAAACATGGCTGCTTTCCCCTATCCTGAAAAAAACCTTGACTTGGTCTTTCCATCCCTGTTATCATCCCAAGTCTCTTTAGCATTATTTAATTAGTCCTGGAAAGGCATCTACAGTAAATGCATCCACATTCTTCCTACTCTCTTCTTAACTCTTTATAATCTGGCTTCTTACCTAAACATTATACCATTCCACCAAAGCTATTCTATCCAAAGTTACCATTTATCTCTTAGTTGACTAATCCAGTGGTCTTTTTTTTTAATTTTCACTGTCCTATATGCCTTTGCAGCCTTTGACATGTTGATGGTCCTGATGGAATCCTAGCCACTGCCCCCACACCCAATATCCCAACTTCCTCATCTGCCTCACTGCCTCACTAGAACAGTAGGCATACCCATGATCTCAACCACATCCATCTAGTCCCAGACAAGACCACAATAGCCAGCCAGCAAGAAAGCAGCACCAACAGGTTGCCGAGCAGGATGTTTGACTGCAAAAACCACAAGGGTACTTTTCCTAGTTTGGTGCCTACATAGTAATGGCAAAGGGCCATCCTTATGTGAACTTTTGATGTGGCAGTGCTTATTTCCATATATTAATATCCCTGCCCTGATTGGGCTTTTCTGTATGCATTCTGGGTAGCCACATGCACAGTTCAATCAAGGCAAGGACCCTTCCCCATATTAGCAAACCCCTCCTATATTTTAATGTTCATATATTCTGTAATACATATTCACATGTTTTGTTATGTGGTTAACATCCATTAAAATCCCTATCTCACTTTGCTAAGCTGCTAATTCCTCTAAGAATTCTAGTCCCCTGCTTCAGAGCATAATCCTCAATAAGTACCTTCTCTTGGGTTGGAGATGGTGTGAGTCTGAATTCTTTTGAGAAGACCTTACAACACACCTTGACACTGCAACAGTTCTTCCCTCCCTGATTCTCTTTCTTCTATACATTTTCAGCATTATAAAATTACTTATCTGACTTTTTTCTCCAGCACTTTTGCTGGATTCTTTTTAAGATCACCTCCTCTAACCATAGCAATCTTTTAGGATTCTCTCCATGGTTCTCTTCTCTTCTTCCTCTATAGTACTTTACTTGGTGATCTCATCAGTTCCTATGAATTTAATTACCATCTTGATGATGATGATTCTCACATATATTGAGCTGTATCCAAACTTTCTGTTGACCTCCAATCTCAAATCTCCAACTGCTTTTCAAATAACTCTAACTGAAAATCCAGTAGACATTTTAATCTAAACATGTCCAACTCAATACTTGTTATCTTTCTCTAAACCCTCTCCCCATCCAATCTTTTCTATTATTATGGAAGATAACACCATCCTCCTGTTCCATCAGGATTACAACCTGGGACTTGTCTATATTCACTGTCTTTCACCCCAATCTTTTAGCCAAGCTATTTCCAGAGTCTATTGATTCTACCTTTGCAACATTTCTAACATAACACTTCCCTCTTTCTTCTGACACTGTCACCTTGGTAGTATAAGCTTTTATCACCTCATGGTTATACTATTGCAAAAGACTGATGGTAGGTCTGCTTGCCTCCAGTCTCTCCCCACTCCAATTTATCCTACATTTAACCACTCAAGTGATTTTCCTAAAGTGAAAACCTAACCTCATCACTCCCCTCAGTAAATTCTCATGGCTTCCTTTTGCCTCCAGGATTAGATACAAAATATGCTGTTTAGCATTCAAAGCTTTTTATAATGTAGTCTTCTACCTTTCCTGTGTTCTTATACCTTCCTAGCTACCATGTACTCTCTCATCCAGTGACACTGGCCTCTTGTCTTTTCCTTGAACAAGAAATGGACTGCCTGTTTTTTTCTTGAGCAAGACACTCCATCTCTTAGCTGCAGACATTTGCTTTGTTGTCTCCCATGCCTAAAATACTCTTCCTCCTTTGCTCTACTTCCTAACTTCCCTGGCCTCTTTTAAGTCCCACCTAAAATCCCACCTTCTACAAAAAAAAGTCCTCTTAGTCCCTTCATTTTGTTAATTTTTTTCCTATTAGTCCTGTACATAACTTCCTTTGTATCTGTTTGTTTGCATGTTGTCTTCCTCATTAGACTGTAAGTGCCTTGAGCGGAGGGACTGTCTTTTGTCTTTTTTTTGTATCATCAGTGCTTAGCACAAACCATGGTACATAGTACATGCTTAATAAATATTGATTGGTTAGTTGATAATTATTGAATCCCATACATCTATGATTTTCATTAATTAATCTGTTAGGTTTATACAAAGCACTTAATTCTTTGAAAATGATAAGGCATTAAATCTGTCAGTGTTTCACACTTCAGAAATATAATGATTGAACAAATTTTATCTAATATCTCCTATGGTGTCATATGTAAACTAAGGTGAATTCATGTCAGTAAAAAAATAATCATGTTCTAAAATCTTCCAGGTTCCATGCAATGATTGTATATAGACATAGTCATAGTTACTCTTCGTAAAGCCCAGGTAACACTTGGGAAACCATGAAAGTTGTTTGTATGCCTAAGTAGCATATCAAGAACATTTCTGGCTTTCAGAAATGAAATATGACTCATTTTGCAAAGTTTGACTTGGAGACCCAGGTATAACCCAATTTAAAATGATATCATTGTATTTAAGCAGATCACATAGTTTAACAATTCAGAAAAGAGCATAACTATTGGCATATATTGATGAAAAGTTGACAAGAGATGTCAGTTCCACTCAACTCAGTAGATTTATTAAGCATCTAATCTGTGTTGTGCACATATTTATATAGCCTATCCACTTCTAAGAGCTTATATTATATTAGGGTTGGGAATTAGATTCAATATATGCTCAAGTAAATGCAAATAATATGTAAAGTAATATGAAATAATAACTAAAGAGTGATGACAACTGATGTGGTATCACTAAGTTTGCTTCCCTTGAAAAGTATCTACTATGCCACTATTTCATTGTCACTGGATCACTGTTTTGTTGTGGCAGAGGGGCTTGAGTAGTTCAATGAAACTATGACCTAAGCCATGGAGGGTTAGTTTAGAAGGAGAGATCATAGTAGAGAGTTCTGATACAAAAAAAAAGTGATCCCTGGAAAAGGAAATGGCATACCACACAAGTGTCTTTGCCAAGAAAACTCCATGGACAGTATTGAAATAAAATATATGACACTGGAAGATTTGTCCCTCAAATCAGAAAGTTTCTAGGATGCTATTGGGGAAGCACAGAGGATAACTACAATTAACTCCAATACTAATGAAGCAGTGGTCAAAGCCAAAAGGAAACTCACCTGTGGATGTGGTCTGGTAATGAAAGGAAAGTCCAATGCTATAAGGATCAATATTGCATTGGAACCTGAAATGTAAGATTTAAGAACCAACTTAAGTTGGATGTGGTCAAGTAGGAGATAAAAAGATTAAACATTGAAATTTTGCATATCAGTGAACTTAAATGGATGGGAATGGGTAAATTCAATGCGGGTGATCACTACATATCTTACCATAGGCAAGAATCCCCTGGAAGAAATGGAGTCTTCCTTATTGTCAATAAAAGTGTGAGAAAAATAGTATTGGGCTATAATCTAAAAAATGACAGAATAGAGAAGTAGAGCCAAGATGGCAGAAAAAAGGCAGGGGGACCTACCTGAGCTCTCCCCCAAACCTCTTCACACACCTTTAAATAATGCCTCAAGGGGGCAGCTAGGTGGCTAAGTGGATAGAGCACCAGCCCTGGACTCAGGAGGACCTGAGTTCAAATCCGGCCTCAGACACATAACACTCACTAACTGTGTGACCCTGGGCAAGTCGCTTATCCCCACTGCCTAACCCCCCCAAAATAATGCCTCAAAACAAATTCTAGAGTAGCAGAACCCATAAAAGGATGGAGTGAAACAATTTTCCAGCTCAAGACAACTTAGAAGGTCAGCAGAAAAGACCTGTTGCACCAGAGTGAGAGTGGATCATAGTATGGTGCAGGATAAGCCAACTCAGACTAGGACCCAGCAAACAAGGAGAAGGCCTTGGGAATGATTGAATCACCAGCAGTAGTAGCTGTCTCTGGAGCTTTCAGTCCAGACAGTAAGTGGTCAGAAAACTGCTCAAAAAAAGATTACAGTGGTCCCTTTACTGATACTGGAGGCAGGATTCTGTTGTATTGCCCATAAATGAATCTGATTCACAGCCCTGGGTCTCAGTCCCAGGGCAAGGAGATGCACTTGCACATCAGAGCTTGTACCCACAGGGGAGTTGGGACCCTGCTCACAGTTCCAGGGTGGAAAAGTGTTTGTTGTCCTCATAGACCGGTAAAGGAGAGTAGTAAACATGCCTCTCCCTAAATCATAACACTTTGGAACAATTGAAAACTTATAGATCTTCAGAATTAATTCTGAAAACAGTTGAACAAAACAACCTGAAGTTTGGTACAGTGCCTCTTCCTCTTCAGAAGTGGAACCCCACTTTAGCATAGAGATACAAGTCAATAAATAGACTGGAAAATGAACAAACAGTATAGAAAATGTCCTGACTATGGAAAGTTGCTATGGTAATGGGAAAGATCAAAACACGAGCTCAGAAGAAGACAACAAAGTCAAAAATCCTACATCCAAAGCCTCAAGGAAAAATATTAATGAACCCTAGGCCATGGAAGAGTGCATAAAAATCAAAATCAAAAAAGAGAGGTGGAGGAAAAATTAGGAAGAGAAATGAGAGTGATGCAAGGAAATCATGAAAAATGAGTCAACAGCTCGATAAAGGAGGTACAATGAATCCTAATAAACAAAAAACAAAAAACAAAAAAAGCCTTAAAAAACAGAATATAGTAAATAAAAAATATATGTAAAAATCACTGAAGAAAAAAAACTCTTTAAAAAGTGAAACTGATCAAATGGAAAACTATGTACAAAAATCACTGAAGAAAAGAACTCCTTAAAAAGTAGAACTGACCAAATGGAAAATGAGTTACAAAATCTCACTAAAGAAAAGAATTCCTTAAAAAAATGGACTTATGGAAGTTCATGATTCCATGAGATATAAACAAACAATACAAGTCAAAAGAATTAAAAACAAAAGAAAATGTGAAATAGAGTGAGGAGAGATAATTTAAGAATTATTGTACTACCTGAATACAATGATTAAAAAAAGAATTCATGCATCACATTGCAAGAAATTATCAAGGAAAACTGCCCTGATATCCTTTACCAGAGGATAAAGTAGAAATTGAAAGACTGCCAAGCACCTCCTGAAAGAGATCCCAAAAGCAAAACTACCAGGAATATTATAGAAAAATCAATCATTTCACTGCTCTAGCAAAAATGCAAGCAAATCAATGAGAGTCAGGTCGGTGACCTACAGCTAGTAAATATCTTTCACTGGGGAAAAGCTTGTGAGGGTGACCTTGGAAAGACTGTGGTAGGATTCTCTTGACTCAGTTTCTCATGCAACAAAATTTTCTACCTGGTTATTTCTGAGCCTGGCTATGGTATCTTGTCATGCACTTGGTTGCTAATGCTATTATCAACCTGAAATCAATTGGAACTAAGGATGTTTTAGTTGTTCTTTGCCCTTGGACTTGGGCCTAGAGTCTAAGTGCTCCCAAACTATTTCTTCCTCTCATAGCAAAATTTCTATAATCAGGACAAGTCCTTCTTCGTATAATTGGTCTTACATGTACCTTAGCAACCCCTGCTGTTTTCAATCTGAAATTCCATGTCCTGAATAAGTAAATGAATGTTTAGTGTTATCATCTGCCTGTGTATAGTTATATATTCATGTAGTAGATAAGATACTAACACTTTTCAAAATGTTATGGTAATAATTAGACAAAAATATAAGCATTTGTAGGACCAGAATATATATGTATTAATTAATTTATATTTAAATCTGAAACATATACAGTTTTGTTTTAAAGAAAAAGATTACTTGGAATGACTTACATGAACTCATACAAAGTGAAGTGACCAAAACCAGAATATTGTACACAGTGACAGCAATATTGTACTAGGATCAACTGTGAATGACATAGTTATTCTCAGCAATACAATGATCCAAGACAATCTCAAAGGACTCATGATGAAAGACATTATGCACATGTGAAGAAACAATTGATGGAGTATAAGAGCAGATTGGAACACACTACTTTTCACTTTATTTTTTCAAGTTTTTCTTTTCTCTTTTGGCCTGTTTCTATTTTTACAATGACTAATATGTAAATGTGTTTTAAATTATTACACATATATAACCTATATCAAACTGTTTACTGTCTTGGAAAGGGGTGAAGGAAAGAGAGAAAAAACTGAAACTCAAAATTAAAAAAATTGAATATTAAAAGTGGTCTTTACATGTAGTTGGAAAATATTTTTTTACAAAAGAAAAGTATTAACCTCAAAGGATGATAACTTATGCAATATCTTGTGCTACCTTGACAGGAATTCATTTTTATTTTTTACCTAGGTCTATTATTTAATGTAGGATTAACATTTACACATAGAGCATGTACTGCAATACAGGCAAATTGCACATGAATTTGAAAGAAGGTTCATTTGAGCATGGTTATAGACAACTCATTTTATGCAATCTAGAATTATTTACTTACCCTATTTCAGACACCCCACCACAGCCCTTTTTCTGAACTTTATGTGTATAAATGATATTTTTATTAGCAAACAGAAGAGCTATTGAATTCCTAAAACAAATTATATATTATTTTTTTCAAAATAAGGCTTTGTTTTAAGTTTATGTATTAAAATTTCCACTGAGCTTGTTATAAAAGAGATGATATTAAATATTATTAAAATAAATGAAAAGGATGAAAAAGAAAATAAACATATTCTCAAGTACATATGTCAGGATTTTTTATTGGTCTAACTTAACTGCCTGAAAGTTATTCACAGCTTATTGTCCTATTTCCTTACAAATACAACTTTGAATTTCAACAAAATTCTACTGCGTAAAGCATTTGGAAGGCACAATTTCTTACATTGTTAATAATACACATATTAAAGCTAGAGAAATGAATAAAAATAATTTCAGAAACATTTACTTTGTGTGTTGACTATTAAATAATGTTTAGCATAAAGTTTCTTATGTAAAACAGGGAGCTTTTATTCCAAAATCACATGAAAAATTTTGCCATATTTTTCATTATCATATGTAAACCATTTTATTTTGATTTCTATTTCCATACTTTTCTAAATAAAAACTATCCTTTGAAAAGTTGCTTGATTTTAGTTGAATCTGTTTTAACTTGTAAGAATAACATGGAAAACTTTGTCATAGCCATAATAAAAAGCTATAATGTTAGAAGATTCTAGAATCATAAACATGAACACATATCCTTATATAAGAAATATAGAAATTTAATGTTACATACATAACAATTCCATAGCTATTTTCAGTTACAAGAAAAGTTGTTATTGCCTTGGGAAGAACTGGAATATATTTGTCCTTCTTTGGAAATGCTCTCACAATAATTTTATGGGATATATATAATATCTATATCTATATATATCTATATATATAAAATACATACACATACATATATGTGTGTATGTGTATGTAATATATATATATATACACACATACATACACACATGCACACACACACACACATATGTGTAGTCTATGAGGTTGACAGGTCAAATCACTAGACCTGAATTACTGTGGAGAAATACCACTGGAATTTTTTAGCATCACTGTCCTGGTCTTCATAGTGCTTTCTCCTATGAGAAATGGTTGAGAAGAGCTGGCTTGTAGATGATCTGAAGAATCTAAGAGTGAGGGTAATTACAATCAAAGGTTGCCTACAGGTACATAAGTATCCAATTGCCTGTTTCTAGCCTATGTGAGGTATGTGGGAGGAAACTGCTATCTGGGAGCACTTGTAAGAAAAATATTAGCTAGATAAATGAAGCTTGTTAAAACTATTTCAACACCTTGAGGCCAAATAATTTTCAGTACCTTTAAGAGCAATAGTTAAGATTAAAAAAAATCTGTATCCATTATTGAGCACAAATCTCCAGCTATGAAATTTTCCTTTTTTTCTATGCTTCTAGCCATCTTTTACTAAGTCCAGACTGTGTCTAAATATGTGGCTGTTATTGAAATGTATTTAGAAGGTAAATGTGCTTCTGCAAAAAACAATTCAATTATTTAGCATCTACTATTTGACAGAAACTGTGTTAAGACTGAGGGAGGGAATGAAGGAGGGAAGAAAAGAAGATTTAAAAATCCCTGCCTTCAAGGATCTTATGATCTACTGAGAAAATATATACTTATATGTGTGTATATACATACACATCCGTAAGTGCAAGAGTAAATAAATTTGAGGATAGAGACCAATAATAACAGAATTAGGTGGAGGTTTCAGAGATGGGAACTATTGCTTTATTGTCCAAATTGATTTGTTTGTTCCCTATCTCTAATCTAAAGATTTACTTGGGAGGCATATTACAAATCCCATATATAGGGGTTGTAAAGGACCTAGTTTTGTAGTTAGGGAGATTCAAGATGAAAATGTTACAAGCATATTGATGGAATAACTTGCTCAAATAAATAATTAGTTACATCACTATCCTTCTACCCACCCCTCTAGCCAAACCCAACTTAGTTATTTTATAAGCTAATCATCAGTAAAGTATATGCATAATCACCCTGGGCTTGTTAGAGATAGATAAGGAGAGAAAAGATTATCTCATTTAGAGACCCTTAAATTAGTCATTTGAAAATGATTCACAAGAATAATTGTGAAGTTGTAAAGATAAGTCTGTGCTCAATGTATGGACTCTGTTTCTAGTGTTCACACTTGAAAGAAAAAAGTAACAAAGTGCATTAAGAAATCAAAACTCCAGGCTTCCATCATTTTCAGTTTCCATCAGATTACATGATCAATCCTATGGATTCAGTCATATATCTGGCAGAAACATTATAAAATGTATTATATAAATGTCATACACAGAAAATAACAGATGTCAGATAGCCATTATCAAACAGGTTTTATGTTTGTAACATACAAAAATACTAGCAGTTACTATAGACAAGAAACAAAATAACATCTGAACATTTCAAAGAAATATATGTGGATATAATTCTTGGTCTCTCGGTTTCATAGCTGTCATAGGAGCAACTGAAAAGGAAACAGAATAAAATTCAAGACTTACTATGATTTTAATGAACCATAAACAAGCAACATCCTCCAGTCCAGTCTTGTTAGGACTACAAACCTTATAAGCAAATATATTTTCTGTCCTTCACCTGAACTGACTTAAAACTCAATAAATAGTTGTTACATCTGTGGTAGAAATGTCCAAGATCCACATGCTGGGAGTCTGGAAGAAACATCTCTCCAGAAGTAGTACCCTTAGAAGTCAAAGGCATATAGCCTGTAGAGTTGTGTAAATAAAGACTCTCAGTAAGATTCCATGTCAAAAGTAAGCCTTTATTATCTTAGACCTTCGATCCCAACAAGATATTTCTATGATATGATGAGATCAAATACGGAGAAACACCTCTCCTTTGAACATGCTTGATTTGGGCAACACTGAGGTGACTTCAAATTTAAGACATTCTCCTTTCCTCATGGTACCCCCATTCTGCCCTTCTTACCAAATCACCTGTCAATAGGCACCCATTACTCAACTTCCCAAATAAAGAAAGTGACTGAGCAGCTTCACTTGAGAGGATCCTTTTTCCAGGTGGACTTGAGCTTTGTAAAATCCTATATAAGTGCTTTCTTCTCTTTGTTCTGTAGAGTATTAACAATCTGGCAACTCACCATCACCTGATGCTAATTAAAGTCTTTATTTTATACTTACCTCTAAATTTATTGACCTCCAGTTAAAGACAGGAGCAGTTGGGGCAGCTAAGTGGCACTGTGGATACAGTCCAGCCTTGGAGTCAGTAGGACCTGAGTTCAGATCTGACCTCAGACACTTAACATTTACTACTTGTGTGACCCTGGGTAAGTCACTTAATCCAGATTACCTCACCAAAAATAAAAAAATAAAGGTGGGAAAAATTAATCTTCAAAAGGATCTTATGATTGAATGGCTGAGGAATTTCCCAAAACATCCAATAAATAAAATCATCAATACTGATCTTGAAGATTTTTTGAGATCATTCTCTAGTGCCTACAAAATGGTCTCCCTTATCTTGAAACAAAACAAAAACAAAACCAACCTCATTTGATCTTTCCATTACTGCTAATTATCATCCTACATTTCTTCTGATCTTTGTAGCTGAGCTCCTCAAAAAGTCCATCCACAATAGTTTTCTCCACTTTTCTCTCACTGTACTTAATCTCTTAGAATCTAGCTTTCACCCTTATCAGCCCATTGAAACTGCTTTTTCTAACATTAGTAATAATCTCTTAGTTGTCAAATACAATGTCCTTTTCTCAATTCTCATTCTCCTTGACCATTCAGTAGTCTTTAAGACTATTGAACATTTCTTGTCTTTCATACTGTTATCTCTAGGTTTTGGAGACACAGCCATCTCTTTATTCCACTCAATTTTTGATGGTTCCTTCTCAATCTCCATAGCTGGATTCTCTTTCAGATAACACCCTCTAACCATATATTCTGTTCTGGGCTTTCTCTCCTCTCCTGTCCTCTCCTCTCCTCTCTTTCTATACTACATACCTTGATGCTCTCATCAGTTTCCATGAATTTAATTACCATCTCTATGCTGAAGATTCTCAAATTTACCAATGTTGCCAGAAACTTTGGCCTGACCTCCAATAACACATCTCTAACTGTCTCTCAGACATGTCAAATCGTATGTCTAGTAGACATCTTCAGTTCATTGTGTCCAAAATGGAACTCATTATCTTTCCCCCTAAACCCTTCCCTACTCCTACCTTCCCTATCACTGTAGATAACTATAGCATCCTCCTAGATCCTCAGGCTTACAACCTAGGGGGTTATTCCTTACTCTTCATTATGGTTCACAATGCATTTTCTTTTTTGTTAATTTAGTATTTTATTTTTTCTCAATTACATGTAAAAGCAATCTTCTTTCAATATTAATTAATTAATTTTTAGTTTTCAACATTCACTTGCAGAAGATTTTAGGTTCCAAATTTCCTTCCGCTCCCTCCTCTCCCCCACCCCAAGATGACATGCAATCTGATATCGGCTCTCCATATACATTCATATTAAACATATTTTCACATTAGTCATGTTGTAAAGAAGAATTAGAGGGAAAAACCATGTGAAAGATGAAACAAAAAAGGAAACAAATAATATGCTCCAATCTGCATTCAGACTCCATAGTTATTTTTTTCTGGATGTAGATAACATTTTCCATCATGAATCTTTTGGAGTTGTCTTAGTTCCTTGCATTGCTAGGAAGATATAAGTCTATCAAATTTAGTCATTGCCTAATGTTGCTATTACTGTGTACAGTGGTCTCCTGGTTCTGCTCACTTCATTCAGCATCAGTTCATATAAGCCTTCTTAGGTTTTCTTGAAGTCCACCTGCTCATCATTTCTTAGAGAACAATAGTATTCCCTTTTAGTCACATACTACAATTTGATGGGCATCTCCTCAATTTCCAATTCTTGACCATCACAAAAAGAACTGCTTTAACTATTTTTTGTACACATGGGTCCTTTTCCTATTTTTATGATCTCTTTGGGATACACACCTAGAAGTAGTAGTACTGGGCCAAAGGGTATGCACAGTTTTATAGCCCTTTGGGCATGGTAAAAACAATTTTCAGTATTCATTTTAAAAATTGAGTTCCAAATTCCCTCCTTCCTTTGCCATCCCTCTCATTGAAAAGACAAGCAATTTGATTATAGCTTACACATGTGTACTCATGTAAAACATATTTCCATATTAGCCATGTAGTAAAATAAAACATAGACCAAAATTTGAAAACCCAAGAAATATAAAGTAAAAAAAAAAGTATGCCTTGATATGTATTAAGATGTAATCAGTTCTTTCTCTGGGGATGGATAGTATTTTTCATCATAAGTACTTCAGTGTTTTCTTGGATCATTGTATGGCTGAGAACAACTAAGTCATTCATAGTTGATCATCTTACAATATTGTTATTACTATGTACAATTTTTTCCTCATTCTACTCATTTTTTTCACTCTGCATGAGTTTGTGTATGTCTTTCCAGGTTTTTCTGAGAGCATCTAGCTCATCATTTGTTATAGTTAACATTTTCCATCACAATCATATACCACAACTTATTCAGCCATTCCCCAATTGATTCACCCTGTTAATTTCACCTTTGCAAAATCTCTCACATATGCCACTTCTCCTCTCTGACACTGCAACCACTATAGTGCGGGTCTTCATCATCTCATGCCTAGACAATTGCAGTAGCTTGGTAATAGGTCTTCTTATACCTTGCTCCCCACTATGTACTCTTTGATCCCAGGACACAACCTCCTGGCTTTTCCACAAACAAAAAAATCCATCTCTTGACTTTAGGCATTTTCTCTTATGGTACTACATGCCTATAAAGCTTTTATTCCCCCACTACCACTATTGAAATCTCTGGATTTTTTTAAATTAGTAATTTATTTTTCCCAATTGCACATAAAGACAATTTTTAACAATCATTTTTTATAAAATTTTGAGTTCCAAATTTTCTCCTTCCCTCTATACTTTTCCCCCTTACCATGAGATGGTAAGCAATTTGATATAGGTTATATATGTGCAACCATATAAAGCCTATTTCTATATCAGTCTTGTTGTGAAAGAAGAAACAGAACAAAAGAAAAAAAATTAAAAAAAAAAATAAAGTGAACATATTATGCTTTGATCTGCATTCAGACTCTATCAGTTCTTTTTGTGGATATGGATAATATTTTCCATCATGAGTCTCTTGGAACTCTCTTGGATCATTTTATTGATGAGAAGGGCTAAGTCAATCATAGTTATCATTGCATAATATTGGTGTTACTGTGTACAACGTTCTAGTTCTGCTCACTTCACTTTGTATCAGTTTGTGTAAGTCCAGGTTTTTTTCTGAAATCTGCCTCCTCATCATTTCTTATAGCACAATAGTATTTAATTACCTTCATATACCATAATTTGTTAAGCCATTTCCCGATTAATGGGTATCCCCTCAATTTCTAATTTTTGGAGCTAATATAAATAGCAACTCAAAAGATCTCTGTGGGATACAGACCTAGCAGTGGTATTGCTGTATCAAAGGGTATGTACAATGTAATTACTCATTGGGAATAGTTCCAAATTGCTCTCTAGTATAGTTGAATTGGTTCACAACTCCATCAACAATTCATTAGTGTACCAATTTTCCCACATCTTCTTCAACATTTACTATTTTCTCTTTCATATTAGTTAATCTGATAGGTGTGAGGTGGTACCTCAGAGTTTTTTTAATTTTCATTTCTCTAATCCTGGCTTTTCTTAAGTCCCAACTAAAATCCCATCTTCTGCAGGGAACTTGTCCCCACACTTCTTTAATCTAGTACCTTCCCTTAATTAATTATTTACTATTTATCATTCATATAGCTTGTTCTGTATATATTTGCCTGTTGTTTTACCTGTTAGATTGTAAGCCACTTGATGGCAGGGACTGCCGTTTGCCTCTTTTAATATCCCCAGATCTTAGTACAGTGACTATGCATCTAGAAGATATTTAATAAATGCTTATTGATTGATTAAAATGTCCTAAAAGTGGTGTGCTTGAGACAGTTCAAATAGACTAGTGAGAGCCAACTGTTAAATTTTCAATGGGAGCATCTATACCTCAGAACTCACCACATATTACAAATCAAGACTTGATTTATTGTCTTGTTGATTCTCTAGACTTAAGAAAGTGATGAAGAAAATGTTTATAAGATAGATTAAAATTAAAAGTAGATTAGAGTTTCTCCACCCCCCACCTACACTGAGAGCTAGTTGTTAAACATTTACCAGCACATGCCTGCATACTATAAATCATATAATTTACTGACTGATTTATGGATGATAATTATTTTCCAAGTATATTCTCACATATAAGACAATTTAAAACACCTGCGTATTTTAAATGACAGATTATATACTCATATTTAATGTTTGAAAGGTATAACTATAAGCTGACATAGGCAGATGTTGATCAATCTTTTATTCTTTCCACTGTGGAACTGAGCAAAAAAAAATTTCTTGTCCTGTAGGTACTATCAAACATGTCTATCTCCTCTCTCATCCCACAAAAAGTTCATGTTTAAGTATTTGGGGAATCAATTTGAAACTGAATTGAAATTTATTTGTTAAGGAAAAATAAGGATCGGTAAATATTGTTTTGATTTACAATGAATGATTCAATCAACCTGTGGAAAAAATGTACAAAAAGGAAAATAAAAAATATTGAAAAGAGAGAAATGAATGTTTCATTGAATCTGAAAAAAAGAAGAGAAGGAAAAATAAATTAAAAAAGAAAGGCTGCAATCAATTTGATTCATTGGTAATATTACTCAATCATAATAAATCTATATTTCCATACAACTCTATTTCTGTAATTAAACTTAAAATTATTGTTGTTTCCTTTCTGATATTAATTCTGATGTTAATATTCTGATATTAATATTCTGATATTAATTCTAAATCATAAAATAATTTGGATTAATCAGATCTTACAAATTCACTTAGACAATCTTGTTAAGTTGAGGATATACCAGACCTGGACATCAATTCCAAACACCTTGTTTTAAAGATAAGGAAACTGAGATCCAGTGAGTGATATCCTGAATGGGTGGTAGTTACAGAAAGAGTAATTTTGGCTTGATGCAATGGAGAAAACAACTTTTTAACAATTAGAATTACCCCAATGTGGAAGAGATATTTTTAAGGACAAGCTCAATTAATTTGTGTGTGTCTCTGTGTGTGTGTGTGTGTGTGTGTGTGTGTGTGTGTGTGTGTGTGTGTGATGTAGAGCAGATTTCTATGGTCAGATATGATGTCAACTAAATGACCTCTGGAATCCCTTCTTTCTATAAGTATTAGTGATACAGAAGTAATAATCACTGTAGAGATACTAAGGTGTGTCCATCAAATTATCAACATGTATTCATTAAGCATGTCTAATATGCTACATGCTGAGAATTCAAAATTAAAAGTGAAAATGGACTCTGTAATGAAAGAGCTTATTTTCTACCAGGACACATACCCACCCACCCACACACACACACACACACACACACACACACA
>NW_020954569.1:15533964-15575651 GCF_900497805.2 Vombatus ursinus
CCTTATGCAAAGGATGAGGGATACTATCTGGACCTCTAGGATGCCCTAACTGGTGGGAAGCTATTATGAGTTAATGTATATGAGATAAAAGACAAACAAACAAAACACACATTAAAATTTTAAAAATCCACTTATATTAAATAAGGTGGTCTGGCTCATTCCAATTCCCTTTTTTTGAGGTAAACATAAAGAGTTCCCCTTTTTTCTTCTCCTTACCACAAAATAGTACCTCTATATTGAATGCCATCCTAGTTTAATTTTGATGATCTAACCTCATCAAGTTTCGTGGATTTAATTAT
Organism: Vombatus ursinus; assembly: GCF_900497805.2. NCBI lineage: Eukaryota > Metazoa > Chordata > Mammalia > Diprotodontia > Vombatidae > Vombatus > Vombatus ursinus. The sequence continues at coordinate 15,534,264 of NW_020954569.1, forward strand.
CATTTCTATGCTTACAATTCTTAAATGTACTTATGTCACCCTAACTGCTATGCTGACTTTTAGCCTTATATCTCCAATTGCCTATTGGACATCTCAAGCTGAATGCCCCATAGACATCTTAATATCATGTCTAAAATAGAACTCACTGTCTTTTGCCCCAAATCCTTCCCTCTTCCTAAAGTCCTTATTACTGTCAAGAGTCCCAGAATTTTGCTATCATCTTCAACATCTCATTCTCTCTCACTCTCACTCATATCCAAGCTGTTGTCAAAGCCTGTGAAGTTTACTTTCATAACATCTCACATATAACCCCTTTTGTCTTTGTCAAATAACACCACTCTGAGTATGGCCCTTCATCAGTTCATGCCTGTACTATTGTAATATCTAACTATTTTGTCTTCTGGCAACAAGTCTCAAACCACTCCAATCCAGCCTCCATTCAGCTGTCAAATTGTTCTTCCTAAACAACAAATCTAACCATATTACTGGCTTTCTCTATTATGTCCAATATAAAATATAAAATTCTTTGTTCAAATTCAAATTCCTTCAGAACCTGCCCTTTTCCAGTCTTCTTACAACTTAGATCCCTTCAACTTCCCCACACTTTTCACTAACATCCAGAATTCTGCATACTCTGAAATCCAGGGACACTAGCCTCCTTGTTCATTTAACAAGACACTTCATCTCCAGACTCCAGGCATTTTCCCTACCTGTGCCCCCTTATCTTCTCCTCCTGGCTTTGCTCCACTCCTAGCTAAACTTTCACCTACAAGTAGACTTTCCTGATGCTCTTTTTTTCTAGTTACTTCTATTTTTATTATCAATCTATCCTACATATAGCTCTGTTTGTGCATTCTTATTTTATATTGTCCCTTCCATTTGACTATAAGCTCCTTCCAAGAAGAGAATCTCTTTGCACCTTTCTTTGTGTTTACCGCACATTATATGCATAGCACAACACCAGACATATAGTAGGCACTCAATGAATGTTTGCTGACAGGCTGACTTTTATCATAGGTTTCTCTTTCACTGTGTGATACAATTTTCTTAATTAAGAGATGACCAGTAAATTTTGATTCCTAATGTTAATGCTCTCATATCCATCAAAATAAATGATTATCAACTATCTTATCAACTCATATATCTTTCTGTTAAAAGGAGTAACACACTTATACTTGTTTCTTGTAAGACAATCTAAAAGCCCATATTTTATTTTTTTCAGTTTTATTCTTTTCCCAAGTTCCCCTTTCATATTGCTTTAGGTCACCTCACTATTTAAAGGAGCAATTCTTATTTATCCTTTATCTTCTCATTTGTAGTTTTTGTGAGCATAATTACCAAATAAGTGTAAATCTTTAATATATGGGAGACATTTTTACTTAATATAAAAATGTTGCTAGTGTTTTTTATTTTTAAAATCACCACCACAAAACTACTTTCAATCTTTCGTGTTTTCTATTTAAAGGGAGCCTATTTTTTTATCTTTCTCTTTTTCCAATACTTGAAGATGCTATTAATATCAAGTAGAATTAATCATGATGTTACCAATGTGATTCATATAAAATGTGAAAAAGTGGCATGATTAATTTTGTAAGTGGAATTAATGAGTCTCTAGGGAAAAGAAAATATTTTGCTAACACATCAAAAATTGATCCAAAAAATGATTTTCATTTATTTATTTATCTAGCTATTTGTTCATTTGTTTGTGTTTGTAATAAAAATAACAAAACTACAATGAGTTTTTCAAGTGATGGCGGAAAGTAAATGATTTGCATATTTTTTTTCCATCTCTTCTACAAAGATGTAGAATGGAAATTGAAATGGGTCAACTAAGAGTTCAGAATCATTAAGATCACTAGGTAGAGAAAGTCCTAAGGAGAGTCAGGAATGTAGCCTGGAGAATAATGTGTTTCCTTTAAATTTAGAGCACATGTCAGACAAGGTTTGTATTTATAACCCCTATCATAAATTATGAAATGGTGTTATTTCTTCCCAAGATTTCCATCATATCAACTTCAGAAATTAGTTCTTTCCAATTGGACAGATTGGGTCAAAATTGAATATTCCCTTGATGTTTTCTCTACCTTTTGTTGTAGCAAATAATAAGTAAGACAAGTCAATAATTTATTAGCTGTTCTGCTTTCAGTAAAGAAAGTTTCATCATTAATATAAAGACTCAAAGTCTCATTATTGTTTCATCATGCCTTCATTGTAAATTTGTAATATTTCCTGAATGTTTATCCTATTTACTCTTTTATTAAAGGTGGTCTGTAGTCCTATGACTGGATCCCCTTGACTTCTTCAACTATTGATCCTTACTTTTCTAATGCTATTCTTCTTCAGTTCATAGATTTCAATTCAATTCAATAAACATTTATTGAACACTTGTTATGTGATAGGCACTGAGCTAAACACTTGTGATATGAATAAGAAAAGGAAAAACAGTCCCTGCCAGCAAGGAGCCTACAATCTAATGGGTGAAGACAACATACAGAAGGAATCTGGAAAAGGTTGAGAGAAAGGATACAAACAGGTATTTGACTCAAGGGCATCATGTTTCAGGGAGGAGTAAGCTGCAAAATTCTGGTCCAGCTCTCTACAAAAGAAAGATTTGGGTAGAGTGAAGCACTTTGCCCTCCTGACCTCTAATCAGAAAAGGGAAAAGCCTGAGAAAGTTGGAAGATGTTAAGTAACCAAGGTGGAGATTTCTATTGATCATCTTATCATAGGTGATCACTTATCCTTGGAGGTAACCTTGTTCCATGGAGTTCAAATTAAACAGAGTTGCAGATGGGAAATGAGATCCCATAAATCCACAAGGCATTCATGTAAAGAATTGGATCGAAGTTAAAGTTGGACTTTCACATGTAAATGTAGCAAGAAAAAGTGTGTGTGTATAGGGTGAGGGGAGATTTAATCTGGAAATGCTTGATTAGTTGATTCCCCCTCCCAATTAATTGATTAAATTATGGAAATAAAACATTTTAAATTGTTTTTATATTTTTCTTGAAAATGAGTTTAATAATCAGTACAGAAGCTTCAATTTTCTCCATTTTTTTCTAGGTCCAATGTTCCCTTCTTAGGCAGGCTGGCCTCACCCACCTAACCCAGCTTCAGGGCCTCCCCTCATTGCTGCCAAACTTATTGCAGACACCTTATTGTCTTAGCTCTAGTATGGCTCAGACCTCCTGAGCTCAGGAGATTCACTAGATACAGCCTTCATCACAGCAGAGATTGTAAGTAAGAATCAAGTCTTCTATATTTATTAATGTCCTAAGTGTAAGGAAGTCACATCCATATTCTTCATGAGGTGAGAACAGGCTCTCTGATCAAACTTTATAGAAAGGAGCAAATCATTGATTGGCCAAGTTTCAATCAAACCTCTGGTGGTCCTTTAAAAAGCAAAACACTTCAAAGGGTAAAAAAAGATGGCAGCACTGAGTGTGATCTCTGTGAGCTGAAAAGAAAGTTAGCTTTGCTCTTGGAAGCCAAAATATCAAAATGACCAGATTTAGGGAAGTCAAATTGGGATCTCCCCAGAAAAGATCTTTGCCAAAAGAGAGTAGCATAAGAACCTCACAAGAAGAAAATAATAGAGAGGCACTCCAATGCTTGGTTTATTAGTCACTTGGATCACATGTGTTCCCTACATGTGGAAGTCTCTACTAAAATAATCTATATGTGTTCCCATTCTTCCCACTAATACTATTTATTTTTGGATTATGGAGAGAATAGTTGCTATTCTTCTTATGATGTCATTTCAACAACTGCTTGAATAGAGCTACTTGTGTCCTCTGGGTGACCATTAAAAATAAACACATTACTGAGGATTCTTAAATTATAGAAATCCAACAGAGTACCTTGAACTTTAGGGTAGTCATATACCCTGGGGACCAAATGAATTTCAATCAGAGTAAGAAAGCTCAGTAGGAATAATCAATCATTAAATAAAAATTTAAATATTTATTAAATAGGTATTATGTGTGAGGCACTATGTAGCTTCTTAACATAAAGTGCAATTCTATTGCCCTCTTTACCCATTCTACTCCGTTGGAGTGCTAGTCAGACATTTAGCACAGTCATATCTCATTGATAAGTTCTACCAAGAATCTCCTATGTTCTTTTCTTTTTTATTAATTTATTCTGATTTATCTACAATTACTTCCATAGGCATTTGAGTTTTAAATTTTTCTCCTCCTTCCTCCCCGCCTCCCACCCCAAGACAACATGCAATCTGATATAGCCTATACATATACATTCTTATTAAACATATTTTCACATTAGTGATGCTGTAAGGAAGAATTAGATCCAATCTGGGGAACCACAAGAAAGAGAAAATAAAATGAAATAGAAGGAAAAAAATAGCAAATAGCATGTTTCTATCTGCATTCAAACTCCATAGTCCTTTCTTTGGATGTGGATAGCATTTTCCATCATGAAATCTTTGGAGATGTCTTAGATCCTTGCATTGCTGAGAAGAGCTAAGTCTATCAATGTTATTCATCGCACAAAGTGGTTGTTACTATGTACAACATTCTCCTGGTTCTGCTCACTTCACTCAGAATCAGACCATGTAAGTCTTTCCAGGTTTTTCTAAAGTCCACTTGCTCATCATTTCTTACAGCACAATAGTATTCCATTACATTCATATACCACAACTTACTGAGCCATTCCCCAATTGATGGGCATCCTCTCAATTACCAATCCTTTGCAAACACAAGAAGATCTCCTATAAATATTGTGGTACATGTAAGTTCTTTTCCCATTTCTATGATCTCTTTGGGATACAGCCCTAGAAGTTCTATTGCTGAGTCAAAGGATATGCACATTTTTATAGCCCTTTGGTCATAGTTCCAAATTGCTTTCCAAAATGGTTGGATCATTTCACAACTCCACCAACAATCCATTAGTGTTCCAATTTTCCCAGATCTTCATCAGCGTTTATCATTTTCCTGTTTTGTCATGTTGGCCAGTCTGATAGGTGTGATGTGGTGTCTCAGAGTTGTTTTGATTTGCATTTCTCTAATAACTAGTGATTTAGAGCATTTTTTCATATGACTATAGATGGCTTTCATTTCTTCATCTGAGAACTGCCTGTTCATATCCTTTGACCACTTATCATTGGGGGATGACATATTCTTATAAATTTGACTTAATTCTCTATATATTTTAGAAATGAGGCACTTATCAGAGAGACTGGTTGGAAAAATTCTTTCCCAATTTTCTACTTTCCTTCTAATCTTAGTTGCATTGGCTTTGTGCAAAAAGTTTTCAATTTAATGTAATCAAAATTATCCATTTTGCATTTTATATTGTTCTCTATCTCCTGTTTGGTCATGAATTCTTCTCTTCTCCATAAATCTGACAGATAAACTATTCCTTGCTCTCTCAGTTTACTGATAATATCAGCCTTTATATCTAAATCATGAACACATTTTGACTTTATTTTGGTATGTGGCATGAAATTTTGGTCCATGCCTAGTTTCTGCCATACTCTTTTTGAGTTTTTCCAGTAGTTTTTGTCAAATAGTAAGTTCTTATCCCAGAAACTGGGGTCTTTAGGTTTATCAAATAGTAGTTTACTATAGTCATTGACTACTGTGTCTTGCATACCTAACCTATTACCCTGATGCATGACTCTATTTCTTAGCCAATACCAAGTAGTGTTGATGATTGTTGCTTTATAATACAATTTAAGATCTGGAATGGCTAGGCTGCTTTCCCCTGCATTTTTTTGCTTCATTCCCTTATATTCTGGACTTTTTGTTATTAAAAATGAATCTTTATATTGTTTTTTCTAGCTCTATAAAATGTTTTTGGTAGTTTGATTGGTATGGCAATGAATAAGGAAATTAGTTTAGGTGGAATTGTCATTTTTATTATATTAACTCAGCTTTCCCATGAGCAATTGATGTGTTTCTAATTATTTAGATCTAACTCTCTTTGGGTGAAAAGTGTTTTGTAATTGTGTCCATATAGTTCCTGGGTTTGGTTCAGTAGGTAGCCTCCTAAATATTTTATAATGTCTACAGTAACTTTAAATGTAATGTCTTTTTCTATCTCTTGCTGTTGGGCTTTGTTGGTAATATATAGAAATGCAGATGATTTGCATGGGTTTATTTTATAGCCTGAAACTTTTTTAAAGTTATTTATTATTTCAAGTAGTTTTTTACTTGATTCTCTAGGATTCTCTAAGTACATCATCATATCATCTGCAAAGAGTGATAGCTTTCTTTCTTCTTTGCCTATTCTATTACCTTCAATTTCTTTTTCTTTTCTTATTGTTAAAGCTAATATTTCCAGTACAATATTAAACAACAGTGGTAATAATGGACATCTCTTTTTCACCCCCAATCTTATTGGAAATGCTTCTAACTTGTGTCCATTACATATGATGCTTGCTGAAGGTTTTAGGTAAATTCTACTTATTATTTTAAGGAAGACTCTATTTATTCCGATGTTCTCTTAATTTTTTTTTAATGGGAATGGGTGTTGTATTTTGTCAAAAACTTTTTCTGCATCTACTGAGATGATCATGGTTTCTGTTAGTTTTTTTGTTGATATGATCAATTATGCTAATAGTTTTCCTAATATTGAACCACCTCTCTATTCCTGGTATAAATCCTACCTGATCATAATGTATCATTCTTGTGATAAGTTGCTGTAATCTATTCACTAATATTTTATTTAAAATTTTATGTATCTATATCCAATAGGGAAATTTGTCTATGATTTTCTTTCTCTGTTTTGACTCTTCCAGGTTTAGGTTTCATTACCATATTTGTGTCATAAAAATAATTTGGCACGACTCCTTCCTTGCCTATTTTCCAAAATAGTCTACATAGTATTGGAATTAATTGTTCTTTAAATGTTTGATAGAAGTCACTTGTAAATCCATTTGGCCCTGGAGATTTTTTCCCTAGGGAGTTCACCAATGGCTTGTTCAATTTCTTTTCCTTTTTTTATTTTTTTTATGTAATTTTTTTTTTTTTTTTGCGAAGCAATTGGGGTTAAGTGACTTGCCCAGGGTCACACAGCTAGTAAGTGTCACATGTCTGGTCTGAGACCAGATTTGAGCTCAGGTCTTCCTGACTCTAGGGCCGCTGCTCTAACCAATGCACCACCTATCTGCCCCTCAAATTCTTTTTCTGAGATGGGGTTAAATATTTTACTTTCTCTTCTGTTAATCTGGGCAATTTATATTTTTGTAAATGTTTATCCATTTTACTAAGATTGTCAAATTTATCAGCATACAGTTGAGCAAAATAGTTCCTAATTATTGTTTTAATTTCCTCTTCCTTGGTGGTGGATTCACACTTTTCTTTTTTGATATTGATAATTTGGTTTTCTTCTTTCTTTTTTTTTAATTAAATTAACCTAAGGTTTATCTATTTTATTGATTTTTTCATAAAACCAACTCTTAGTTTTATTTATTAGTTCAATAATTTTCTTAATTTCAGTTTTCTTAATTTTTCCTTTGGTTTTCAATATTTCTAATTTGATATTTGAGGATTTTTAATTTGTTCTTTTTTTAGTTTTTTTAGTTGTATGCCCAATTCATTGATCTCCTCTTTCTTGATTTTATTCATGTAAACATTTAGAGATATAAAACTTCCCCTAAGAACTGCTTTCACTGCATCCCATAAGTTTTGATATGTTGCCTCATTATTGTCATTTTCTTGAATGAAGTTATTGTTTGTTTCTATGATTTATTGTTTGACCCATTCATTTTTTTAAGATTAGATTATTTAGTTTTCCATTATATTTTAGTCTATCTTTCCACGGTTCTTTATTCCATGTAATTTTTATTGCATCATGATCTGAAAAGGATACGTTTAATATTTCTGCCTTTCTGAATTGGATTGTGAGATTTTTATGCTCTAGTACATATTCAATTTTTTGTGTATGTGCCATGTACTGCCCAGAAAAAAGTATATTCCTTTGTATCCCCATTCAATTTTCTGGAGGTCCACTATACCTAACTTTTCTAATATTCTATTTACCGCCTTTACTTCTTCATGGTTATTTTATGGTCAGATTTATCTAATTCAGAAAGGGAGAATTTGAAGGCCCCCCCTAGTATAGCTTTGCTGTCTGTTTCTTCCTGTAATTCCCTCAACTTCTTCTCTAAGAATTTGGATGCTATACCACTTGGTGCATATATGTTTAGTAATGATATTACTTCGTTGTCTATGGTGTCTTTAAGCAGGATGTAGTTTCCTTCCTTATCTCTTTCTCATTAATCCCTGAAGCTACCTGGGCTACCCAACTGCTGCCCCCTGTCTTTCTGCTGGTTAAGTTGTTCCAAGGTTTTTCCTGGGGTGATATTTTTTCAGTAAAAGTAACTTACTTCTTACTCTGCCATCTTGGACCCTGGAAGTTGAACTCTCCTATCCTTTTTTTTTTTTTACCAAGATTTTTTTTGATACCTTTTAGGATGAACTTGTCTTCTTGCATCAGAATATTTAGTCAAATTACTAATTATCCCTTCTCCCTGCACATATACATCTCTCTCTCTCTCTCTCTCTCTCTCTTTCTCTCTCTTTCTCCATCATAGAGAAATAAACACTTTTTTATTTTTCTTATGTTATCCTACTCTTTGCAGTTTATATTTCTCAAACTCCTATACCCCTTATAATGATCCTGTCCTTTTAAGATTCAGCTTTGAAATATTCCCATCATCCATTGCCTTTGCTTGTATTAACATATTGACAAAATAAATTATAGAAAATGATTAAAGCATTCAGACTGATTCTCTAATGGATTCATTATCCCACTTATACCAGCAACTTTGTCAAAGTTTTTATATCCCTTTTAAAATATCCCATGGCTATTCCTGACCTATCCTCACATTTGAGAACCTTGTTTCATACTGAGACCAAAAGCCAAGAGTTCCAGATTTCTTCTCCCCCATTCTCCTATAACAAAGATGTATTTTGTCATTACCTCCTCCTTCACTCCTTTTACACAGGAAGAACTGGCTCTTTTCTTTATTAATATAAACTCCTCTACAAACAAAATTATCCCATTCTTTTTTCTTCTCCAGCAGTTTTTCTTTTCTATCATTTTCAGTCTTTCACTAATATTTAATCTCTTCCTGTCTACTGGTTACTTCTTTGCCGTCTATAAATATGGTACTGTGTTCCCCATCCTGAAAAAGAAAAAAAATCCCAATTTGAACTTTTTACATCCTCCCCCTGCCCCCCCCAACTTTTGTCCTTAGATATCATCCTATATCTCTCCTTGCTTTCATAGATAAAGTCCTTCATAAAGCAACTTACAAATGGTAATTTCAATTCTTTTTCACTCACTCTTAACTCTGCAATCTGGTTTCTAATCATCCCTCAAATGAAACTGTGCCCCAAAGATATCAATGAAGGCTGATCTCTTAATTGCCAAATTATTATCTTTTCTCATTCCTCATCTTTTTTTTTAAACTTTCTTCAGCCTTTGGCACTTTATTTTTGATAGCTCCTTTCCTTAATTCTTTTTCTTTAGGTTTTCGCAATACTGTTCTCTCCTGGTTCTCCTTCAGTCTGTCTGCTGGTCATTTTCATTCTTCTTTGTTGGATTTTCATCCAGTATATCCCTTAAAGTTTTAAACTGATTACTTGTCTTTTCTTCCTCTTTACTATTTTGATGGTTGAATAAGCTCTTATGGATTCAATAATGTTTTCTATATAGTTGATTCTTGGATCTATTTATCCATCCCCAACCTCTATACTGACTTCCAGACTTGCATCTCAAACTTCCTATTGGACATCTCCATTCTTCTTAAACTTTACCACCTCTGCATACTCTATGATACAGCAACACTCATTTCCTTTCTGTTGCTTACACAAGACACTGACTTCTGAATCTATACGTTTTCATTGCTTGTCCCCCATGCCTGGATTTATCTTCCTTCTTATCTCCCAGTTTTCTTGACTTCCTTCCAGTATCAGCTTAAACTTTACCTTCTATGGTGAAACTTTCCCAATCCCCTTTACTACTAGTGCCTTCCACCCTATATATCATATACACTAAACAATAGTAAAAGATGGCTTCCTTAAAAAAAAGTGGGCAAAGGACTGGGAAACATATCTTCTGCTATGAATGTGCTAAGAATGAATGAACCTAGTTGCAGAATATTATATACATGAGAGAACTTAAGAATTAGATGTGTAAGTCATTATAATAACATATTTAGTGTCTGTTTCTAACTTTCCATGTTTGTTTCTGTGTGACTATCCTTTCTCTGTTTCTTTCTTTTTCTCTGTAAGTCTCAGTCCTTCTGTCTCCATTTCTCTCTGTCTGTCCTTGTTTTGCTCTGTATTTCTCCATGTCTGTATGCCTGTCTTGGTTTGTTTTCTTTCTCTTGGTTCCTTTCAAATGTTAAGGAGAATAAATGAGTAATAAAAATAAAGTGAGGTTGATCACAGATAGCTTTCTGGGACCAGTTGTCCCTGGTCAAGTAGCTCTGCTACTATTATAAATTTTCATTCTTCCAAAGAATTTAAACTTCTTGTAATCTTTCCCTGTGGTCTCCAATAAATATTGAAATAACTAATTCATCTGCAATTTCTGAGTTGTGAGTCACACAACATCATTGTGTTTAGTGTTTCAGGAATTTTCATTAGTGATATGTGTATATGGAGATTCTCTTGGCTGTTCTGTTGTAGCAATAAATAAGATTATAAATGCCTATTTGCTTTCCCTTTCACCAGAAATGATATTGAGAATGAACAGATGCCACTTATTTTTCTTTTTACATTCACTATTACTTGTTTCCTTGAGATTATGAAGGCACCAGATACCCATTAATGACCATATTTTAAAAATAAGCCATGTTTTATCAAATAATCAAGAAAAAGGCAGATTACTACTTCCCCATTTCAGTTTGATAAATATATGTATTATTATTATAATATATACATATTATATGTATACATTTTATATGTTAATATGTCTAGTTTATATGACATTATTTATACACATCTTCTAGGACATAGGACACATAAATTTGTATGTATACACTTTATATATGTATATTTACACATATGTGTATGCACACAAATCCCTACAAATCAAAATATATGTCCTAAAAATTTCCATGTAGAGATGGAACTGCAAATTATCACAGGAAAATAAAGTTATACTTCTATATAATACATTATTTCCTCATATAACCAGGAATATATATCTGTAAAGCTGAAAGCACCTTCCTTCCTGCAGTTTTGGAGATTCCTGTGCAATGGTTTGATTGTTAATGTGTTATGCTGCTATTTTTTAAGCATCCAGCAGAGGGCTCTAGCAGTATTACATAAAATTCAACACAGCATTGAAGATCTTCAGCAGAATGTGAGGATCAATCAGCATACCAAAATTATACGAGATCAAAATAAAGTAGTGGTGGACTCATTCAGTAGCCAGTTGAGTCATGTTGTAGTTACTGTGTGTGCAATTATAGAGCTGTTTTCAGAAATGCATATCTTTTTCTCAGTTGTGTATTCTAGAATCTAAATAGTACAAAAACACTATAGATCCAGATGTAGTTTGTAACAAAATCACAGTATTCTGAAGTAAAATACTAAGGAGAAATGTGTGATTCTAGTTCCCAAATCACTATTGTTATTATAAAACTAATAACAATAATAAATACATTCTTGCTAATTCCAGCGAACCACAGTACATCATCTGCTTCTCAAATCAACAGGATTATCATCATTCCTAGAAATTATGTAGACTAAAACCCTTTGAAAGTATCAAGATAATCTTACAGCTTAATAATAACAGCTGTTATTATAATTGTGGCCAATATAGTTTTTTAAAAATATCTAGTTTGTTAATATAATGGAATCTATAACAAAGGGCTTATTATATAAGAACTTTGGAAGTTCAGTGGATAGACACTGACATGAAGCCAGGAAGACCTGAATTCAAACTCACTCTCAGATATTTCCTAGCTGAGAAAGTCACTTCATCATTACCTGCCTGAGTTTCTTCATCTGACAAAAGAAGATAATAAATGCAACTGCCTCCTAGGGTTGTTCTGAAGACAAAATAAGATACTTTAAAAATTCTTTGCAAATCTTAAATGCTATATAAATGTTAGTTTTACATTTATCATCATCATCATTACTTCTACTACTACTGCTACTACTACTACTACTACTACTACTACTACTACTGCTACTACTACTACTATTGCAGCCCCCAAAATGTAGTTTTGGAGGTGTCACTGTATGGCTACAAAAGAGTCAGAATAGACACCTCTAGTTTCTTACCCCCACCCCTTCTTCAAAGGAGACTTTAAATTTGCCAGGCAGGGGAACAGGAATTTGGAGACAAGGGCTGCCATTCTGCTCTTCTTAGAGAGAGGTACTACTGACCTAGAATAATATCTATCTCCTCTTTAATATTGTTTAGTCTTTAATAATGTTAGGGGAAGTGAGTTTCAAGCTCAATCTGATTTCTGATTGATGTTCATTATTAGGGTTAAGGAGGACCACAAGTTTTATATTAAAGACTTGCTTGACCTTTTTTGTTTCCACCAAATTCCAGTTCAACAATCATAGAATAATAGAAATAAATTTTAAAATCTATTTATCCAAATCATAAGCAAAACAGAAATCAGAGAAAATATAAATATAATATATACACCAAACAATACAGAGTAAAGGAACTCTTCCATTGGGAGTGAGGTAATTCAGTTCAACCAAGAGAAAGTGTTTTATTTTTTACCCAAAGTGAAGTTCCCGGAAGTCTCTAGTATAGCAAGGTGTGGATAGGGATATGATGGATCCTGCCAGCTCCTTTCACAGTAATTTCTTCCCAAAGTCTTTTCCTTCAGCAATCTGAATTGGAGTTAGTATATCACCACCATTTTCATCACTAGGAGTTATTGTTTTCTATAATATTATGTTTGCATTATATTTTGGTTACACTAAGAAAAAATAGAAATGTCTCTTTTTCAACAGTTGCAAAATATGTTGATCTTTTGTAGAGGTCAGTCCTTCTTCTCCTTCCTCCTCCTCTTCCTCCTCCTCCTCCCTCCCTCTTGCCTTCCCATCTACTTTTTTTTACTACTGCCACCACAACTATGAGAAGCAAAAAGTATAGTAATGATAATAAGTCATATATGAATTTCCTAAAAACTTACTCTAAAACATCCTCAAAGAATCATATTATAATTAAATATATAAAACACTTTGAAACCATCAAAGCACTATACAAATGATAATAATAATAATAATAATCCATCATGCACTTTTAGTATTTGGTGTTAAGCTCTCTATTTCCTGAGTTTTAATTCTTTATTATTCAATACAGTGAAGAATGAGAGTTATGAGACCTCATAAACACATTCTTTCCAACCTTTTATATTTACCCCCTTGAAGAGAAGCACTATATTTGGAGGTAAAGCTGATTACAAAAATATACTGGAACACCACACAATACTATCCACATTGATATGGAATTTGGAAAGGTTTGTTCTATCCAAAGAAGACTTCATTTCTAAAGAATTAAGTGATTCATATCATCCATCATATACTCCTACTACTTAGACCTTAGCAATAGTGTTTTATTGAGGCTCAAGTTACAGTGCCTATTTCAAAAGGGGGAAAAAAGCATAGAGAAAAAAGGAAAATTACAGTAATGATAATGCTTTTTTTAAACTTTTTTTTCATCAGTAACACTCAGAGCTGAACATGCTGAATCAACCAAGTTATGTAATTCAGGACTATTCAGAAAGTTCTTTAAAGTATAGGTAGTAAACTATTTCAAAATTATTTGCATGTGAAATTTCATTTTTGAGATAATAACCATTATTCTCCACATATAGTTTCCAGAATTTTTTTCCATAAATAAAGCAAGGCCTGATGATTTTGTGTGGTCTATCAGTCTTCATCCTCCATCATTCACTTTTTCTAAACTATATATTGTAATGTTTCTCACCATCTTCATCTGTTCTTATATTTTCATTGAAATCACCAAGTATCAAAGTGAATATCAAATTGAATGGGGGGGGTGGGCATTTTCATAGTAATTCTTTGCCTCTACATCTTCTGTAACATATGTTGCTATGCAATTATTTTTGTGGTGGTCATGTGAGAAATAATTGTCAAAAGTACTGCAATTCAAAATGTTCAAATGTTCTATGAAATAGTGTTTTTTTGTTGCATTTGGACATATGATAAAATGGTCTCAGCTTATTTTTTTGTTTGTTTGCCTCTCTAAAGAAACCTCATGAGCTATCCTTCCATTTAGCTAAAACTACCTTATGTTCTCTGGTTTCATTTTAGTGGCAATGTAGAGACTCATATGATTCTGTTCTTTCAGTTGCATGTTCACTGTGTCATTGGAGAAGGACATCAAATTTACTGCAGTATGGGTAATTTAATGTGTTGAGAATGAGAGTAAATTGCTTTGTCAACCTTAAAATGCTGCATATATAATAGTTATCATTTAAAACTATATAATTCCCAGTCCCCTTGATCACTTTTCTTTCATTCTGACTCTTATCAAAGAAGAAGGTGAAGTGGGGCCACACATAACTGAGGGACACATTGTATTTTTATTTGTTTCATAGATTGCTATGACGAAAGAATTTTTCACCAAGTATCAAGCCTGAAGGCAATAAGCATTTCTTTACTTATCTAGGCTAGTACTTAGAAACCAAACTACAATGGATCCTTCATTATCACCAAAGGTCTTTCAAGAAAAGCACAACCTGAAGATGGCAGAGGGAAAACAGTAACCGTATTGAACTCTCTCCCAAAGCCCTTGAAATACCTAAAAAAACAGCTCTAAACATATTCTAAAGCAGCAGAACCCACAAAAAAACAGAGTAAAACAAATTTCCAGCCAAAGGTAGCCTGGATGGTTGATCAGAAAGGTACATCGTGCCTGGCTGGGAGAGGAGCTCAGTGCAGTGTGGGTGCACAGGTCTCCCTGGAGCAGGTCTCAGAGGACTGAATTGTGGGCAACTGTGGCAGTTTCCAGACTTCTCAACCCAGGAATGCCAAAGACAATGTGAAAGGTCAGTGGGAAAAGTCTGTGACTGTGGTGAGAGAGGAGCTAAGTCTTAGCCCCAAGTCTCAAGGGTGCCCTCGGGGCAGTGACTGTTTCCTGAACTTCCAGGCCAAAGACTGAGGGGGAATTGAGTGGCTGATTAGAGGGGGATTACAAGGATCTCTTTGCCAGTGCTGAGGCAGGGATCCCTTGCTTTACTGGTGCTTGGATCTGGGTCACAGTTCTGAGGGGCGGTACTGGGGCGAGGAGGAACGCTGGTGTACTGTGGAGAGGAAACACCTCGCCCCTTATTATAACACCTTGGAAGAACTGACACTTTTCAGGTCCCTAGAAGTATCTCTGAAAATAGCTGTACAAACCCCTGAAGCTTGGGACAGTACACTCTTCACATTGGAAGCAGACTTTAATCTTAACAAAGAGTTTAAAACTCAAGTAATTGGCCAGGATCATGAGTAAGCAGCGCAAAAAGAGTCAAACTATATTATCTTACTTTGGTGACAAAGAAGATCACAACAATGCAACCAGAAGAAGACAATAAAGCCAAAGCTCCTACATCCAAAGCCTCCAAGAAAAATAAGAATCAGGCCCAGGCCTTGGAAGAGTTCAAAAGGGATTTTGAGAAGCAAGTAAGAGAAGTAGAGGAAAAACTGAGAGTGATGTAAGAAAATCATGAAAAACAAGTCAAGAGCTTGCTAAAGGAGACCCAAAAAAATACTGAAGAAAATAATGCCTTAAAAAAATAGCCTAACCCAAATGGCAAAAGAGGTCCAAAAAGCCAATAAGGAAAAGAATGCCTTAAAAAGCAAAATTGGCTAAATGGAAAAGGAAATCCAAAAGATTACTGAAGAAAATACTTCCTTAAAAATTAGAATAGAGCAATTTGAAGCTAGGGACTTTATGAGAAATCAAGACAATGTAAAACAAATCCAAAAGAATGAAAAATGAGAAAACAATGTGAAATATCTCATTGGAAAAACAACTGACCTGGAAAATAGATCCAGGAGAGAGAATTTAAAAATTATTGGACTATCTGAAAGCTATGATCAAAAAAAAGAGCCTAGACATCATCTTTCAAGAAATTATCCAGGAAAATTGTCCTGCTATTTTAGAACCAGAGGGCAAAATAGAAATTGAAAGAATCCACCGATCTCCTCCTGAAAGAGATCCCCAAAGGAAAACTCCTAGGAATATTGTAGCCAAATTCCAGAGTTCCCAGGTCAAGGATAAAATATTAAAAGCAGCCAGAAAGAAACAATTCAAGTATTGTGGAAACACAATCAGGATAACACAACATTTAGCTGCTTCTACATTAAGGGACCTCAGGGCATGGAATGTAAAATTCCAAAGAGCAAAGGAGCTAGGATTACAGCCAAGAATGACCTACCCAGCAAAACTGAGTGTAATCTTGCAGGGTAAAAAATGGTCATTTAGTGAAATAGAGGACTTTCAAGCATTCTTGATGAAAAGACCAGAGTTGAATAGAAAATTTGATGTTCAAATACAAGACTCGAGTGGAACATGAAGAGGTAAACAGGAAAGAGAAAATCATAAGAGACTTATTAAGGTTGAACTATTTACATTCTTGTATGGAAAGATGATATTTGTAACTCATGAGACCTTCATCAGTATTAGGGTAGTTGGAGGGGAAAAAATTATATATACATATATATAGATATAGATAGATAGAGAGCACAGGGTGAGTTGAAAATGAAGGGGTCATATCTGGAGAGTAAAATTAAGGGGTGAGAAAGGAATATACTAGAAGACAGAGAAAGGGAGAGGTAGAATGGAGTAAATTATCCCCCCCACACACACAAAAAACAGAAAAGAAAAAGCTCTTACAATGGAGGGGAAAAGGGGGAAGGTGAGAGGGAATGAGTGAATCTTATTCTCATATGATTTGACTTAAGGAGGGAATAACATAAACACTCAATTGGGTGTGGAAATCTGTCTTACCCTACAGGAAAATGGGGGGGGAGGGAACAAGAGAGTAGGGAATGACAGAGAAGAAGGAAGATTGGGAAAGGGAGTAATCAGAAGCAAATACTTCTGAGGAGGGACAGGGCCTAAAGAAAGAATAGAACAAATGGGGGGGGGGCAGGATAGGATTAAGGGAAATAGAGTTAGTTTTTCACAGCCTGTCTACTATGGAAGTGTTTTGCATAACTGCACATGTATAACCTATATTGAGTTGTTTGCCTTTTCAATGAGGGTGGGTGGGGAGGGAGGAAGGGAGAAAATTTGGACCCCAAAGTTTTAAAAACACATGTTTAAAAAAATGTTTTCACATGCAACTGGGAATTAAGAAATATAGGAAATGTGGTACAGAAATCCATCCTGCCTTACAGGAAAATTGAAGGAGAAGGGGATAAGAGAAGGGGGGGAGAGATAGAAGGGAAGGCAGACTAGGGGAAGGGGTATTTAGAATCCATGCCATCTTGGAGTGAGGGGAGGGGAGAGATGGGGTGATAATTTGGAACTCAAAATCTTGTGGAAGTAAATGTTGAAAACAAAAAAATAAATAAATAATTACCAAATGAAAAGAAAAAAAGAAAAGAAAAGCACAACCCAACAGAGTTTTAAATCTATTGACAGCCTGTGACAACTAAAAGTCACTTCCATGTCAGTATGAGAAATGAAACTAGGACTTTATGATTAAGAAACACACATGTGCACATGCATGTGCACATAATCATAAGATTGTTTAGAGCTAATTGGGACCTTAAAAATCCACTAATCCAATGCTGTTAATTTACAGATAAAGAAACAAAGGTCCAGATAGATTAAGTTCAGTGCATCCAGTTATATAGACAGTTAGTAGTAGAGTTGGGACAAGAATACAAGTCCACAGATTCCATTCTTATGGCTTTCCACTTCACATTTTTTTTCATGAATTTACAGTTTCTTTATTTCCCCAATTTTTTTTTGTTTGCCATTTAAAGGACATATGTAATATACTGCAAAATCAACTTGTCTCATATATATGTATATATGCACACACATACATACACACACATATATGCATATACATAATATATGCATATGTGAAAGTGTGTATATTTATATGTAAAACAAAATTTAAATATATAATATACAACTCAATATATATTCAATATATACTTATATTGAGTTGAATATAAAATTCTTTCTGCATAGCTATATACATTTTCCTAACACTTAAACCATCTCAATATAATTCAGTTAAAATGTTTTAATAAATATAATCATATTCAAAAGGTGAGAAACAAGAATCCTGAATGTTTTGTGTTATATATTAAAAACATTTTTATAAAGTTGTTATAAGGAAAAGTAAGGAAAATTCAATAAATATATTTTAATAGAAAATGTACATTTCATTTATATTTGTGACAAAATAACTTTCTTAATTACTGTGTAGTCATTAGTAATTTCAAGGTAAACAAGAAAACAGATTCATGGGATACTCCTTAGACACCAAGACAATGTGTCTAAGAACATAAATTTCCATTTGGAGACATGAAATTAGAAACTGATTATGGGGAGTAATTGAATAGAATAAATTAGCATTTGTAGAAATTGCCATGTGGCTATGGAATAGGTTCAAGATAGGTATAAAATTCTGGATTCATGATAATTCTAGTAACTTCTGAAAGTCAAGGTTGTTGATTGCTTCAAAACATTTTCTTTGACCAATAAATTGAACAGCTATATTGATGCTATTATCTGACCTCTAGTTACTGGAAACCATAGTTATGTGGCAATTTTGGTTTTCTATAATACTAGGCCCACAAAAGTGAGAAACTGACAGTGTATGAACTTCTTAACCAGTATGGTATATTGGATAGAGAAAGCTTACCTGAAAGTAAAAAGACCTGGGTTCAAGTTCTACCACTGAAATTGGCTGTGTGCTTTTGTTAAAACCACTTAATTTTTCAGTATTCTGGGTAACTCTCTGAGACACAGAGTTGAAGAATCATTGTCCTTCTCTTCTGTTAGAAAGAAGTGTATCACTGGAAGTTTCATAAGCCAATGTAATTATGGGTCTCATTAAAAAATACTACAAGCAACCACTTATGATTAAATACAATTCTTTATAACTGATATTAGTCATGTAGATCAACTGAAAATCAATGACTTATACTCAATTTGTGTGTTACTAATAATATAATATTACTGCTACTAACTCTTTTTTATAATATTCCAAAATTCAGGGGTCTAAAAATTCCCTTTGTGGAAATCCCTCACACATAGTAAGTGCTTAATAAATGTTCTTTGAACTGAAATCAGGTAACCATGGACACACAAAAAATAGAGTGGACTAAATGACTTAACATGGAATTACAACTATTTTGTTTAACAATGAGTTACAACTATTTTACAACCATTTACTGATCATGTTATTATGAGCAAGTCAGTCTCTATAAGTCTTAGTTCATTCATTTGTAAAATGAGACAATCCTTCACAGTGTCCCTGTCAGTATAATATTATGTAATGAGTTACTTGTATATTTAGTTCTGTTTTTGTTCTTGTTTTTTTTAACATAGAGTTTCTGCCATCTTTACCGTCAAAGGACTAATTCAGCTGCTTTTCTAATCTTAACAATTATAGTTAGTTGTTCCATTTTTTGTTTTACTTTCCTTTGATGTTCTTCTCCCACCTTACTTATTTACTTGCTTAGCATGATTTTACTTCAATTTTTTATTTTACTTTGATTTGATTTTACTTCTATTTTTATTAAAAACTCATTTAGCCAATACCAGGATTGTTTTAATATTGTCTTAGTGTATGTTCTATCTCCAATCTCTCAGCCTTCAATGTGCTCATCACAAAAAGTCAGATTTATGTTCCTAACTCAAAGATACAGTTATACCACAATTTTGCTTCAAATTTTTCAACAATCTGATTATTTCATATCAACAACAAACTGTTACCCTCCTACTGAGTCTAATAACTTCCTTTCCACATCATCCATGTTCCACATAAAATATACCAATCACCAATACTTTCCTATGCCCTATATTTGCTAACTCTTTGGCTTTGTGGATGCCATTCTCTTCTTGGGATGTTTTCCGTTATCAAAATTTCTATCTGTTGATATTTTATCCATGCTCTGAGGCTAACCTTAAATAATACTGCCTCTGTAATGACTTTTCTGATCCTAGTCAATTTGTCCTGCAGGGTTATTAATAAGACATTGCTTGTATTTCCCCTGTAGATTTATTATTTATTAATTTGTGTTATAGATACTTGCTAAGCTGTTTTAAGTTCTGAAAGGGCAGGGTTCATATGTTATTTAATCACTGTAACTATCTATATTGTAAAGCAGATACAAAGATGGATTAAGAGTTAGGAAGAACTGGGTAAAAGCAGTGCCTTTGACAAACATTGTCTTTATGACCATAGGTAGGTCATTTAACCTCTTGTGGAAGAAAAAAAAATCAGTACTAACTTTTTTTTTGTCAAAAATCTACTAGAGACAATTTTACTCATTATCTAAAAGCATTTATCTTTATTCTGAGAAAAAAAGAAAAATAGAAAAGGTAGCTTCACTGTGCCTTTGCAAAGCTGACTGACCGAAGTCATTTTCTATTTACAATTTATAAAGGTTAAGAGTAGAGACAATATTTAATACCAAGATTAAAACAAGCATTCAAAATTGAAGTGAAATCAAATCTCTTAATAACATTGAAAGGAGGCTACTATCCTGGTCTAGTTACCACTCTAATCTATTTTCAGATAGATTTTTCCATCGACTTTTGCTTAATTTCCCTTTATAAACTAGTTAAGACTTTGATAAAGTTGTTACAAATGATTGCAGATCACAACTCTGTTCTTGTGGCATGGATAAAGAAATACTTATGAGATTTTCACTCAACCAAGACCTAAATAATGCTGTGAAATAATGTTATTTTATATTATTTCAGAAGAAGATAAAGGGAAGAGGGCTAATTATGTTTCCACATTCTCCATACTCCAGGCAAACCTCAAAAACTGAAAGTGGCAGATTGGTTGCTAATCTACATTAGTATAGCAAATTTCCACACAGGAAGCTTTCCAAATTATTTAAATCTTTCTCACTCTGGTATGAAACAAAAGCAACCAAACAAAGACAAAAACTCTTCAATCACCTAGTGTAATACTTTGCAAAAAAATAACTACTTAAGAACTTGATTTCACTTGAAATTAAAAAAAATAACCTGTAAAATTACTATTTTAGTGATAGTAATAATGAATTGATTACAGGAAGTAGAAAATTATCATAATAAATGGTTGCAAACACATCTTTCTTCATACTTCTCAAGTATAAATATATAAAAAGAGGAATAATACTATTTTAGTGCACCTCCAGTGAAACTTGAGTTTGATGCATTTAATGAGGCAAAGACATTTCGCGGTCAATACTCAGTCTTCATTAGTATAATTACATTAATTATTTCTCCTCATTTTTTTTCATCTGGCATCTCTACTTTAGGATTTCTCTGACTTCTCCACAATGCATCAGTAAACTTTTTGATAAAACTTCATTATCCAGGAAAATCCCATCAGCCTTGGTACTCTATTTCTCTGATTGGACAGTAGAATCTTTTTTTAAAAAGTTTTTTTTAAGTTTTTAAATTAATTTATTTTGAATTATCAACATTAGCTTCCATAAGCTTTCAAATTTTTAATTTTTCTCCCTCTCCCTACCCCAGACAGCTTGCAATCTGATATACTCTATACATATACATTCCTATTAAATATACTTTCACATTAGTGATGTTATAATTAAGTTAAAACCAATAGGAAGAACCACCAAAAAGAGGAAACAAAACAAAACAGGAAAAAATAGCAAATAGTATGCTTCCATCTGCATTCAAACTCTATAGTTCTTTCTTTGCATGTGAATAGCATTTTCCAACATGAGGCCTTTGGAGATGTCTGAGATCCTTGTATTGCTGAGAAGGGTTAATTATTAGTCAATATTAGTCATTACACAACTTGGTTCTTATACAATGTTGTCCTGGTTCTGCTCACTTCACTCAGAATCAGACCATACAAGTCTTACCAGGTTTTTCTGAAGTCTGCCTGTTCATCGTTTCTTATAGCGTAATAGTATTCCATTACATTCATATACCACAACTTCTTCAGCCATTCCCCAATTGATGGGCATCCTCTCAATTTCCAATTCTTTGCCACCACAAAAAGAGCTGCTAGAAATATTTTTGTCCATGTGAGTCCTTTTCCCATTTGTTTGATCTCTTTGGGATATAGCCCTAGAAGTTCTATTGCTGGGTCAAATGGTATGCTCATTTTTATAGCCCTTTGGGCATAGTTCCAAATTGCTCTCCAAAATGGTTGGATCATTTCACAACTCCACCAACAATGCATTAGTGTTCCAACTTTCCCATATCATCACCAACATTTATCATTTTCCTGTTTTGTCATGTCAGCCAATCTGATAGGTGTGATGTTGTACCTTACAGTTGTTTTGATTTGCGTTTCTCTAATTAATAGTGAGTTAGAGCATTTTTTCATATGACTGTAGATGTCTTTAATTTCTTCATCTGAGAACTGCCTGTTCATATCCTTTGACCATTTATCAATTGGGAAGTAACTTGTATTCTTATAAATTTGACTTAATGCTCTATATATTTTAGAAATGATGCACTTATCAGAGAGACTGGTTGTAAAAATTCTTTCCCAGCTTTCTACTTTCCTTCTAATCTTGGTTGCATTGGCTTTGTTTGTGTAAAAACTTTTCAATTTAATGTAATCAAAATTATCTCTGTTGCTTCTCTATCTCCTGTTTGTTCATGAATTCTTCTGTTCTCCATAAATCTGATAGGTAAACTATTCCCTGTTCTCCCAGTTTGCTTACAGTATCAACATTTATCTCTAAATTATGAACCCATTTCAACTTTATTTTGATATATGGTGTTAAATTTTGATCTATGCCTAGTATCTGCTATACTCTTTTCTAGTTTTTTTCTGTAGTTTTTGTCAAAAAATTGAGTCCTTATTCCAGAAGCTAGGGTCTTTGGGTTTATCAAATAGTATATTACTATAGTTGTTGACTACTGTGTCTTGCAAAGCACTCTATTTGTTAGCCAGTACCAAGTAGTTTTGATGATTGCTGCTTTATAATATAATTTAAGATCTGGAATGGCTAGGCCACCTTCCATTGCATGTCTTTTCTTAGTTCCCTTGATATTCTGGACCTTTGGTTATTCCAAATGAATCTTGTTATTATTTTTTCTAACTCTGTAAAATAATTTTAGTAGTTTGATTGATATGGCACTGAATAAGTAAATTAACTTAGGTAGAATTGTCATTTTTATTTTATTAGCTCTGACTATCCATGAGAAACTGATGTTTTCCCAATTATTTAGATCTGACTTTATTTGTGTGAAAAACATTTTGTAATCATGTTCATATAGTTCCTAGGTTTGTTTTGGGAGGTAGACTCCTAAATATTTTATAATGTCTACTGTAACTTTAAATAGAATTTTTCTTTCTATCTCTTGCTATTGGGATTTGTTGGTAATATATAGAAATGCTGATGATTTATATGGGTTTTATTATGACCTGCACTTTGCTAAAGTTGTTTATTATTTCAATTAGTTTTTTACTTGATTCTCTAGGATTCTCTAAGTATATCATCATGTCATCTGCAATGAGTGATAGCTTTGTTTCTTCTTTGCTTAATCTAATACCTTCAATTTATTTTTCTTCTCTTATTGCTAAAGCTAACTCTTCCAGTACAATATTGAACAACAGTGGTAATAATGGACATCTTCCCCACCCCACCCTGATTTATTGGTAATTCTTCCAGTTTGTCCCCATTACATATGATGCTCACTGAAGGTTTTAGGTAGATGCTATTTATTATTTAGGTAGATTTTATTTATTATTTTAAGGAAGACTCCATTTATGCCTGTTTACTATTGGTCAATTTTTACAATATGTTGTTTACAGGAAACACATTTGAAAAAGATTGACACACACATGGTAAAGGAATAGATTATGCTTCAACTGAAGTAAAAAAAAAAAGCAGGGGTAGTAATCCTGATTTCAAGCAAAGCAAAAACAAAAGTAGATCTTATTAAAAGAGATAAAGAAGGAAACTACATCCTGCTTAAAGGCATCATAGACAATGAAGTAATATCATTACTAAACACATATTCAACAAATGGTATAGCATCCAAATTCTTAGAGGAGAAGTTCTGGGAGTTACAGGAAAAAATGGACAGCAAAACTATACTATTGGGAGACCTCAACCTCCCCCTCTCTGAACTAGATAAATCTAACCACACAATAAAGAAGAAAGAAGTTAAGGAGGTGAATACAATATTAGAAAAGTTAGGTATGATAGACCTATAGAGAAACTTGAATGGGGATAGAAAGGAATATACTTTTTTCTCAGTGGTACATGGCACATATGCAAAAATTGACCATGTACTAGGGCATAAAAACTTCACAATCCAATGTGGAAAGGCAGAGATGTTAAATGTATCCTTTTCAGATCATGATGCAATAAAAATTAGATGTAATAAAGGGCCATGGAAAGATAGACTAAAAAATAGTTGGAAACTGAATAATCTAATCCTAAAAAAATGATTGAGTCAAACAACAAATCATATAAACAATCAATAACTTCATTCAATAGAATGACAATAATGAGACAACATACCAAAACTTATGGAATGCAGTGAAAGCAGTTTTTAGGGCAAGTTTTATATCTCTAACTGCTTACATGAATAAAATAGAAAAAGAAGAGATCAATGAACTGGGCATACAACTGAAAAAAACTATAAAAAGAACAAATTAAAAATTTTTAATTAAACAGCAAATTAGAAATATTGAAAATCAAAGGAGAATTTAATAAAATTATTGAACTAATAAATGAATCTAAGAACTGGATTTATGAAAAAAAACAATAAAATAGATAAACCTTTGGTTAATTCAATTTAAAAAAAAAAGAAGAAAACCCAATTACCAGTATCAAAAATGAAAAGGGTGAATCCACCACCAAGGAATGAGAAATTAAAACAATAATTAGGAACTATTTTGCCCAACTATATGCCAATAAATTTGACAATCATAGTGAAATGGATAAATATTTACAAAAATATAAATTGCCCAGATCAACAAAAGAGGAAGCAACCTCATCTCAGAAAAAGAAATTGAGCAAGCCATTGATAAACTCCCTAGGACAAAATCTCCAAGGCCAGTTGGATTTACAAGGGAATTCTACCAAACATTTAAAGAACATTAATTCCAATACTATATGGAATATTTGGGAAAATAGGTGAAGAAGGAGTCTTATCAAATTCTTTTTATGATACAAATATGGTGCTGATAACGAAACTGGGAAGAGTTAAAACAGAGAAAAAAATTATAGATTGATTTCCCTAATGAATATGAATGCTAAATTTTTAAATAAAATATTAGCAGATAGATTACAGCAAGTTATGACAAAAATAATACACTATGGGCAGGTAGGATTTATACCAGGAATACAAGACTGGTTCAATATTAGGAAAACTATCAGCATAATTGATCATATCAACAACAAAACTAACAGAAATCACATGATCATCTTAATAGATGAAGAAAAAGCTTTTGACAAAATACAACACCCATTCCTATAAAAAACACTAGAAGGCATAGACAGTAGAGTCTTGAACTCAAAATCTCCATTTAAAGAAAGAGTTCAACTTAGAGATCGTATTTCTCACCTTACTGCACTAACTTCGGTACATCGTTGATTGACTTCTCCAATGTGCTCCCACATCAGGAACCTTCTCCATCTCTGTCTTCCCCAAGCCATCCTAAATGTTTTAGATCCCTTCTGTGCGTTGTATTTCCCCTTCCTCTCATTAAACTATAAGTTCCTCTAAAGCAGAGATTTTCTTTTTTCATTCTTTTCCTTTCATTCTATTTTTTTTCTTTCCCAGCACTTAACACAGTGCTCGTTTGAATAAATATAGGTGTTGAATAAATGTTTATTTACTGTGTCATCCTTACTGTGGCTCCATGACACTCGAATTTTTTTCTTTCTGGCTGTTTACAATATTTCATCCTTCACCTGGGAGCTCTGGAATTTGGTTACAATATTCCTTGAAGTTTTCATTTTAGGATATCTTGCAGGAAGTGATCATTAAATTCTTTCAATCACTATTTTTCCCTCTATTTCCAGGATATCAGGACAATTTTCCTTAATTTCTTGAAAAATGCTGTCTACTCTATTTTATTAACATAGTTTTCAGGTAGTCCAATAATTCTTAAGCTATCTCTCCTGGATCTATTTTCCAGATCATTTGTTTTTCCAATGAGGTGTTTTATATTTTCTCTTTTTTTTTATTGCTTTGATTTTGTTTGACTGATATTTCATAGAGTCATTAGCTTTCACTTGCCCAATTCTAATTTTTAAGGAATTATTTTCTTCAGATAGCTTTTGTAACTTATTTTCCATTTGTCCAATTCTACTTTTTAAGGAATTGTTTTCTTCAACCAATTTTGTCCTTTTTCCAAGCTGTTGACTCTTGCATGCCTCTCATTTTTCCCAAGTTTTTCTTCTACCTCCGTTATTTTATTTTTAAAATCCTTCTTCAGCTCTTCCAAGAAGACTTTTAGGGCCTGAGATGAATTCATATTTCCCTTTGAGATTTGGGATGTAGGTATATTGACAATGTTGTTCTGAGTTTGTGTTTTGATATTCCCTATCACTGTAGTAGCTTTCTGTTGCCAATGTTAATTTTTACTTATTAATCATCTTGTTTGCCTATGTCCTGGCCTTTAAAGTTGAGCTCTCCTGCTGGAGCACAGGGAGCAATGTCCCAAGTCTCTTATGCTGGGGCTCAGGGGCCTGGTCACTGTCTTTGTGGATTTGGGCCTCTGGTGTTGGCAGCTGGAGGCTGTAGGGGTCTGGCAGCTTATCTGGTGCTGAGCTGGGGTCCTAGTGCTGGTGTCTGGCATGTGCTGAGGCCACGTAGGGATTTTCTGCATTTCCTGGTGCTACACTGAAACATGTGAGTGTATGGCTCCTGGAGAATGCCTGCTTGCTCTGGGACAGACTGAGGCACCTGGAAGTTTGGCAGCCAGAAGATGCCTGACTGCCCTGGGTTGTACTGATGTATGTGGAAGTCTGGCCACTGGAGGATACCTGCCCTCCCAGGGGTGCACTGAAGCACTCAGAGGTCTGAACACCATAGGATGCTTGCCCACCCAGAGCTGCTTGAAGCATGTGGTGATTCTCTAATGGATTCTACCAGTTCCCCTGGCTATGCTAAGGCCAGTGGGGTGTCCTGGTATTGGCATTTGCCTGTTCCACCACACTGGGGCTTAGGTTCTCCCCCTGGTTTTCTAAGCTGAGACTTGCTGTGGCACTTACTGTCCTGGAATGTGTCCCCCTTTTATCCAAATGAGATAGACCCTTCTTGCCAATTGTCCAAGTTTCCTGGGCTAAAAGATTGCTCTACCTCATCTTTCTGCTGGCTCTCCTGTTCTAAGATTTGTTCTGGGGCACTGTTTCATGGTTGTTCAAAGTGAATATCAGAGAGAAGAGTGATTTATTGCTTACTCCACCATCTTGGCTGCCAGAAGTCTGCCAATTCTGCTTTTTAAGGCATTCTTCTTTTCACTGGTTTCTTGGACCTCTTATACCATTTGGCCTAATATGTTGTTTTAGGTGATATTTTCTTCAGTATTTTTTGTGTATTTTGACTCAATTTTCATGATTTTCTTGGATCACTTCCTCCACCACTCTTACTTGATTTTCAAAATTCTTTTTGAGCTCTTCCATGGCCTGAGACAAGTTCACATTTTTTTTGGAGAATTTGGAAGTAGGAGCTTTGACTTTGTTATCTTCTTCTGAGTGTGTGTTTTGATCTTCCTTGTCACCATACTCACTCACTATGGTCAATTTTTTTTTCTTCTGTTGTTTGCTCATTTTCTGAGCTTATTAATTAACTTTTAACTTTTTGTTAATGTAGTGCTCTGCTTCCAAGTTGCAGGATATATTATCCCAAGTTTCCATGGTCTTGTGCAGCTGTTTTCAGAGATACTTCGAGGGACCCGTAAGTTTTCATTTCTTCCATGATGGTATGATCTAAGGAGAGGTTTATGCTACTCTCCTGGCCTGTGCTCTGGACTATGAGTGAACACAAGTGCTCTTTTCTGCCTTGAAACTATGATGAGGGTCCCTGATCTGCTGTGACTGCAAGTTTTGGTGTGTTCCTCCTCACCCTGAGACTGCCACCCAAGACTGACACCCAGATCTGAGTATGGGCCAAGCAACAGAATCTTGCCTTTGTGCTAGGAAAAAGACCCCTATAATCTCCTTCTGAGCAATTGTTCGACATCCTTTTACCATCTGTGGGCTGAGAGCTCCAGAAGCAGTCATTTCCACTGCTGATTCAGTGGCTCCCAAGGCCTGCTTCTAGTTTGCTGAGGCCCTATCTATGCTAGCATGGCCTGTGCTGGACTGTGCTCCTCTCTCACCCTGGGGCAACAGACTTTTCCTGCCAAACTCCTAATTTGTCTTCATCTAGAAAATTGTTTCACTCATTTTTTGCAGGTTCTACTACTCTAGAATTTGTTTGAGTCATTATTAAAAGTATTTGGAATGGTTTGGGGAGAGCTGAGGTGAATATCTGTCTTTACTCTGCCATCTTGGCTCTGTCTCCCCAAATTTTCTTTTAACGCAAACAAACAGCTAAATGCATAACCATGCTGCATCTTCCATGACTGAGTATTAATCCTACTTAATCTATCAAATTTACACATTAGGTATTCCTCTCTGATTTACAATCTCCCTCCTAATAAGGAGATTAAACTTTTTCATGCTTATGGTTGAATAATGTCATAGTTATAATTCAGAAGAGCAATACTTTCTTTGTGTTTACTTTTCCAAATGATCAGGTTGGAATTAAAAAGATGAAAAGTATTGATTCTATAAATATGTGTTTTTGCAAATATGAATTAATTGTATAAGCAACTATAGGCATTGCTTTTTCTTTTGGCAAAGAAAGATCAAGTTTTCAAGAAAAGTAGTAGGTAAAGAAAGAAAACATTGAATCTGCATTTCAGCGATATTTTGCTAAAGTAATTCCTTGGAATCAGCAAAAACCTCACTCTTTTATCCTGTGAATTTGTATAACAACATGATGCTTCCTTCTATAATTATATAGTTAAAGTTCAATTGCTCAATAGACTACATAAAAATATTTCATGAATCTTAATATTATTGATGAAATAACAATATTGATCTCTTCAATAATTAACACAGAACAATGATTGCTATGGACACAGGCCAACTTTTTCTCCCTAATGAATAGACTTGACAATCTGTCCAGAAAAATAGAATTAAAGGTGCATTAGATGAAAGTGAAATCATTTTAGAATGGATTTTCAAAAAGTGGCTTGTTAATGGGATAAACAAATATTTATTTAGAAATATTCTGCTAATCTCTTTCTATCATTTACGTTATTATTTTGGACATAGGCTAATAAATCTAAATTTGCAAACAGGTGATATTTGTTTGTTGGGTGGGTGAACACATCATGAATCATTGTCAAATAACCAATACAATTTTAGATCATACAGCTTTTACTTGCATGTCCTAGAATTGTTGAATGTAAAAGTTGAATGGAGTCATAGAGGTCACCTAAAAAGTGCTCCTTCAATTCAGAAATCACTTGCACAGCATTTGACAAAGATGGTCATCCAGCCACCCTCTGAAGCAAATTAAATGATGGGATAATTCACTCTTTTTCTAATAAATTCCTTTCATTGGCTGACGGCAGTAGTTTACTTATAAAGAACTTTATTAGCTGAAATGTACCTCCTTTTAAGTTTGACCTATTAACTCTATTGCTTTGAATGCAAAGGAGAAAGTTTTGCAGATGATAGCCAACCCCCAGATGTTTTATGGTATCTATAATATGATTTGTGTAGCCTTCTCTTTAATTTATGCATTGTCCTTTTCTACCTATTATATATATGGTATATTTTCTAGCTTACTCATCATCTTCTTTGTTGTCCTATAAACAAACTCCAGTTTTTCAACGTTTCCCATAAAATATGGCATTCAAACAGAATAACACACTAAATATGTCCTCAAATGCAAAATTATTAGAGAACTGTCATTTTCTTTGATAGGAAATCACGCATGTTGAATCTGTATGGTAGTTTAGAGAACATTTTTCCCAGTGTTCTCATTTTGCATAAAATGAATCTGAAGTCCAGAAAATTTTAATAACTTGCACAAGTTACACTATTAGTTAGTGGCACAGCTGGGGTTTGAACCCATGTCTAATGCCTCCCAGTAGTGTTTTTTTCTTCATTGTATCATATGATATTACTAATAAGTACAAACAAGATTTTAAAAAAATACAAACATTTATGGCAAAGTAACAGTGAAACAAGAAAACAAGAATCAGAATAAAATGAAAACAATAAACAAGAATTCAACAAACCCAAGAACATAAAATAATTCATGAAAAGCACTCTATTTGACATGAACTGCTTGACACACTGTATGACAATTTGGCTAAGAAAAACAAGAAAAAGATTAAGGATGTTTAGATCTGTACCTTATACTACATTCCACAAAATTCCTCAGTGGATTTTCCTATAAAATGAAAAAAATCATATAATACAAAATTTTGAGGAAAAAGAAGTATATTTAAAAACTATGATTGTGCAAAAATTATGAAGCAAAAAGGGAAAAAGGAGAATATAAAAGATACACCAGATCACTTTCATTACACAAAATTGAAACTAATTGGCACAAATGAAACCAATGTAGTGAAAGTAAGAAGACAAAAGTGTTGGTACTCATCAATTCTACTCTTACCTTCTATTCTTCTCTATATGTTTAATAATCTGTCTTCTGTCTGACAGTACTTTTCAGTCTCCTTTTGAGTTTAATCATTTATGTCCCAGTCTTTTTGTTCATGGATCTATACCAGCACTCTTTCCTAGGCCACCTTTTCTTCTTCACCTATACTCTTTCTTGGTAATCTCATCAGCCACTGTACATTCCATGACCAAAACTAGGCAGGTAACTATAAAATCAACATATCTAGAATTCATTTCTTTCCTACCATTCCAGTTGTACATTTCCAATTGTCTGATGAACATCTTTACCTAAATGTCTGAGGGATCTCAAACTCAAGTAGTCCAACAGAAAACTATTTTTCTTTACTTAAACCCAGTCTCTTCATGAGTCATTTTTTTTTGAGTGGTGACACATTTTTTTCCAGTTACTCAAGTGTATATCCTAAAGATTTCCCTTATTCATTGACTCAAATCAAAACCCACAACTGATCAGTTGTCAAATTTTGTCAATTCTACCTCCCCAACAACTCTTACATTTATCCTTTTCTCTATAGGATATGATGAGATCACAAAGTGAAAGGGTATGGGGGAGAAGAGAAGAGGATCCACCTAGGACAGAGGCTTGTTGTGCTACACAGTCAGGATACACACTATTAATGAACATGACAGATAAAAATCCAACAAAGGAGACTAAAAAGTAGAAATCAAACAGGAAGGATACACAGAAATCATTAAAAGGATGATTGAGAAAAGATAATGTGATTTGGCAACTAAAATAAATTTGGAGAGAACAGTCTCAGTTAAATGACGAAGTCTGAAGCCAAATGGTAGTGAGTTAAAAAGAGAGTGAGAAGAAAGGAAATGGAAAAAAGGAAACTTTTTTTTTTTTGTAGGAAGACCGTCGAGGAAATTAGCCATGAAAGGGAGGAGAGTGATGGCATAAGAGTTCACAAGGATGAATGGATGGATGGATGACTAAAATTCAGTTTTGTTGAGTGTGGGAAGACATGAGCATGTTTATAGATAATAGGAAAATGACAAATAGATGAAGAGAGATGGAAGATAAGCTCTCAAAAAATGGCTCCAATTTTTTCTTCAGTGAAATATGAAGCAAGATTCTCACTTGATGAGGATGAGGAAAAAGATATAGGAAGTTTAAGGAAGTATGAAAAAAATTGTTAAAGTCACTATGGTGAGTTTGATAGTAAGTAACATCTGCTACACTGCTTGGTTTCTATCACATAGAACAAGCCACCCAAATGCCAGATACTCTTTGTTGTCTCTTCCTACTGTTTTCCTATGTCCTCCTGTTTATTGTGTCCCTCTTTTCCCATTAGATGGTAAGCCACTTGAAGGCAAAGTTTGTCTTTTCTTTTATTAATTGTATTCTCCAGTACTTAGCACAATGCCAGGCACATAGTAGTTAATTAATAAACATGTAATGGATTGGATTTGGTATTAAAAAAGATAACCTTATTGCAGTAAGAGCCAAGTTAAGATTGAATAACATTATTTTATTTTATTTTGTCATTATAGTTTGGTATTTTTCCCTAGCTTCATTGATCAACACATAAGTAGAACCAAATGCGTCAAATAGTGGGAGCGATCCAGAGCTGAGGATTGGCAAAGCAAGACTGATGTTAGGATAATGGTATAAGGGTTATGAATCTTGTTTAAATGAAAAGGATTTTGCTATGCCAGGGTCATTCTCTCTTATTTTTTTATATTCTATATGGGGAGCATAGGTACACATGTGATAGATTTGAAGAGAAGCATTTTTTAAAAAATATAGTTAAAAACCCTCTAGATATTGAATCAAGAGGGAATAGAGATTTTCAGTATGAAATTTCTAGCACTGAAAACACAAATCATTCTCTTGAAGAAGAAAAGGATAAGTGTCTAAACAAACTAATGTGGATAGGGATTTAAACAGGTATTTTTTTAAATAAAGTAAACAATAGAAATTTTAATTAGCCACAATAAAAGAAGGATATTAAACAATAACATACATAGAGCACACTACAAGTTGATCCAACTGAGCAAATCTTTGTCTTCAAGTTGCCCATTGAATCTGCCAGCCAATCATCAGAGAACAGCTGGAGACCATTGCTGTACCTTTCTACTCAGGTAACCATAAAGTGATGTCAACAACTTGGCCTTTAGTCCCCAAAGCAACTTAAATCTACATGATGATTTCAAGGTCTTTTTAAGGACATACTAACCTAATTTGCATGGGTAAAGAATTAAGATATTGTTCCTTCCATATGTCAGTTCTTAGTAATAAGTTCCTTAAAGATTGTTAGAGGACTTTACATCACTAAAAATGAATTTAGGGTTCTTACTGGACAACTTTGATCTTAGAATTGTTATAAGAAATTCATCAATGAATCCAAATTTTTAGAGGATACACATGAGAACCACCATGAAAGTTTTACTCTACTGCATCAATGTGAATTTAAGGTGATACTAAATTCTAAAAGGATATGCCACAGGAGGACATTGTTAGGAACTAGAGACTTATGATTTCAAGTGCCTGTTGACACACAGAGTACCTCAGAATTGGGTAGCTTTTCCTGAGCCCTCAGTAAGAAGAGGCTGTAGGTGTTAAATTTATTTAACATAATTAATATTTATTTAACACATTTTGAGATGCTGAAGGAGCTATAATTAGCCATAAGTTGCTAAAATAAGCTTAGACATGAGCTACTCATTCAGACTTCTTAGAATTCTCCCAAAAATATTTTTTAATAATTTTTAAAAGACATAAATTGATTTGATGTTCAGAGTTCAAGAAGGCTGTCAAAATTGTATCTGAAAATCATTTGCAAAATTCAACAGGCAAACAGTTGGGACCTGTAATACTTCTGTCACAAAGCATGAGGGAAAAATATAACAATAATACCCTCTACTGTGACAAGTGGAAAGAAATATATGGGCTCTATATGTCTGAATTATTGTGATCTTAGAAAACCTCAGACAGAGAATTGGAGTAACACTGAAGACAGAATGCCATCAGGTGTATATGAGTTTATATACTAAATTAATATCAAGTTGTATGAGAATAAAAACAAAAACTTCCTCCAAAAATGTCAAAATAGGGCATAAAGGGGAAGGAGATCACAAAACAAAAACAAAAACACCAGTAGAGGCAGATAGACTTTTTTTATGAAAAGAAACCTATATGTATCAGAAAGTTTATTTTTTGTGTTATCATCTTTATAAAGTATATTTAAAAAGTTCTGTTTTTTCACATTTACTTGAATGTTGCTGATTTAATAGAAATAAAATTTTATTTGATCTTTTAAAAAAATCTAATTCATCTGGCTCAGCCTTCTCTATAACTCAGAACCTTGACTGCCTCTCTTACCTTTCACCAGTTGAAGTATTTGGATATTACAGTGGCAGTTACTAAGAGGAAAAAATGCAGTCAATCAGTCAACAAATACATATGGAGTACTGGTTTTGTGTGCAAGGCCGCTAAAGTACTGAAACTGCTATGAACCTGTCATAGAAAATGACAGTTTTGTGACACACTGCATGAGCCAAATGACCCCTGGAGCTCCTCAGTGGATTTACTCAGATATGGAAGGAGAAAAGAAAGAGAAGGAGGAGGTACTGCAGGAGTGAGATGTGGGAAAATAATAGGAAACATCATTAAAAGTGTTCTAGGAGAGGATAAAAAATCCATAAAGGAAAATTTATCAGGTGAGTATTATATGCAAAAATGTGATAGTTACTAAGTGGCAGGAATAACAAAGAAAAAACAAAGCATATTTTGACCTTTAATATTCTTATAGTCTATGCAGACATGGGGTTTGGGAGGAGGGAGGGTATATTACAGAGATATTAACACCAAATAATAATGATAATAATAATGCGGGCATCAATATAACACTTTTAAGTTTTCCAAAGTGTCTTACCTATATTTTCTAATTTGATCATCACACTTTTATCCCCATTTTACAGATAAGGAAACTGAGGGAGATGGAGGTTAATTGACTCTCTAAGGGTCACATAGTGTCTAAAACTTAATTAAAACTCAGGTCTTCCTGAGATGTATTCAGTATACCACCCCATTGCCTAGTTGTATAACCTAGGTAGGAAGGACCAATTTCAGAAGAGCTTTAAAAACTAAAGAAAGAGTTTATATTTGCTCCCAGATTCTACTTCAGGTCTTTTTGACTCCAAGACTGTTTCTAAAGCCAGTGAAACATACAGAAAAGTAAATAGAGACTAATTTGAGAAAGCAAAGGGAATTAAGATCAGGGAGACTCAGCATATGTTTTATGTATTTTCATGGCACTTGTGCTGAGACTTAAAAGGAGTCAGAGATTCTAAGAATGTAATTGTAATCAAGCAATCAATCAAAAAATATTTAAGTTTCTATACTTAATGTGAACAATTTCTTTAAAGGAAAAGATGTTTAAACAATACAAATCACAAAGGTTCCATGGGAATGACTAAAGAGCATTTTTAAAAATCTACATGATTTGCATTTTTCTAATTGTTGCTTTCATTAAATAGTTTTTATTTAATATTTGCAGATGCATATAAATGTATTTTCATTTTTGAGTGAAATTTGGAGAAGTTAGCATTTGCTGAGCTAAATGTGGTTTCAGGCAGGTGTTATGCATATTTCATTAAGTCCTTCTGCCAATATTCCTGGAACAGGATCCATAACACTCCAGTCAACTTACACCCTGGATTATGAATACTCTCAAATTACACTATCAGTTAAAGCATCCAAGAAAAAACAAAAACAAAAACATTTTATGTGTTAGGCTCCATTAGTAGTCTTACATAGACATTCCAAAGATGGGGGAGAGTGTTAATATAACTTTTCTCTGAAACCCTGGACAAATCATTTGACCCAGTGATTTTTCATATTTTAAAATGCAGATGGTGAAAGATAATTATTACTGTGCCAAGGTGCTCTCATGCTATTGACTATCGGCCCAGGTGGGTAACACTAACCTGCTTCTAAAAGACTCAGCTCTTATTACAATTTAATACAAACTCTATTATTGGAGTGCAAATGTATTTTTTTTATCACACAAAAGTCATCTTAGTGACCCAAGTTTTGAACTGCTTTGTGCAGTAGAATGTAATGAAGCCAAGGTGATATCAGCAGTTTCCTCTATTGCTTGTTTCCCCCTAATTTTAAAGTGAATGCTACTGACCTCACAAAACACTGGAATTCAAATCTCTGACCAGCTATAATATCACTGTCTGCAGCAGTTGTGAAGTGAGTGCAATAAGGGCTTTGTGTTCCTGTTTTATGAGGCAGTAATTTGATTCCAACTAAGTGAAAATGAAGATGAGATAATAAAAGTAAAGATAAATGCTCATAAGAATAATCCTCTTCATTATTTGCCTCTCCTATCTCAGGAAATTTCTCATTTGGAAGGGACTTCTTTAGGACCTCAATTCAAAAGAAAAGTGAATGAACATAAATGCTATTTTTAAAAACTGTCAAGAAATACTACTGCTTGGACAAAAATTAGACAAGAATCATATCACATTTTCTAAAGGATTCTCATCTTTTTTTTTTTTTTTGGTAAGGGTTAAGTGACTTGCCCAGGGTCACACAGCTAGTAAGTATCATGTGTCTTGGGCCATATTTGAACTCAGGTCCTCTTGACTCCAGAGTCAGTGCTCTATCCATTGCACCACTTAGCTACCCCAATTCTCTTCATCTTTAAGGCCAGAAACATCAATGTTCAATTAAATATCCAATAAAATTAAAAAAAATGCCAAGAATTAGTCATTTGAACTCTACACTATATATGCTAAGTACCAATAGTTAGCTATTTCAACTCTACACTGTTTTACTCTTGAATCCCTTGACCCCTTTTTCTATTGCTTAACACTTGCCTAACTTCATTATGATTACATCTCTTCTTCCTATTCCACTCCTACTCATGTGTTGCTGAAAGCAAATGGAGGAAGTCTCATGACTGTTCTAAGTACATATAAATTTCATAATATTCAACCTCAATAGGGCCCTTTTCCTTCTGTGAACATTCCACACTTTCTCTCCCCCTCTATCAACTAAAATCATGGCTTTGAGAAAAATTTAGGAAATTTAATGTGAGTTCTTTCTTTCTTTATCATTTAAAATCACATTAAAACTATGTATCTTTTTCTCCTTTCCCAAGTCTCTAACAAAGAAGAGAGCAAGGTCAACACCTCTACATAATCACTTGAATCCATTCCCTCTTGTCTTTTCCAGCAGATTGGACTTACATCATCCCCTCTTTCAAATCTTCAACCTCTACCCTTCTAATTTCTTCTATATTGATTTCAAACATGTCCAAGTTTTCCCTGCCCTTAAAAACATATTGCTATACACAACCATAACTTTGAACTGCTTTTCTTTTCTCTCTCTTTGTCTCTGTCTCTGTCCTTTGTCTAAGCCCATTTCATTCAATTTCTGAATGTGTTGACTATCCTGTCATTCACTCTTCAACTCTTTATAATCTTGCTTTCAACCTCACCATTCAATTGAAACTGCTCTCACTAAAGTTATTAGTAATCTTGTTTTTTGTAATTGTTTATTTTTAAAATTATTTTTAGAATTTTTTTTTCTAATTCTCTCCCTCCCTTCCAACACTAGAACACTCACTGAGAAGGCAAGCAATATGATGTCAAGTAAACATGGGAAATCATGCAAGCCATATTTCCATATAAGTCATAACTTTTTTTTAATAACAAGAGAAATAAAATGAGAACATTATACTTCAATTTGCATTCAGAATTCATCAGTTCTCTCTTTGGAAGTGGAAACACTTTTTTTTATCTTGAGTCATTTGGGATTGTTTGGGATCATTGTGTTGATTAGAGTAACTGAGTCTTTCACAGTTGAATATAATTATACATTGATGGTGCTGAGCACAATAATCCCCCAGTTCTTCTCACTTCACTTTGTATTAGTTCATACAGGTCTTACCATGTTTTTTTTTTCTTTCTGAAACTATACATCTTGTCATTTCTTATAGTACAATAGTTTTCAATCACAATTGTGACACAACTTGTTCAACCATTCCCCAATTGATAAGTATCCTCTCAATTTCCAATTCTTTGCCACAACAAAAAAAGCTTTATTTTCATGTGTGTGTGTGTGTGTGTGTGTGTGTGTGTTTTACAGACCTTTGAGTATAGTTCTAGATTGTTCTATGGAATGGTTGGACCTGTTAACTACTCCATCAAATGTTAATTAGTTGTTATTTTACATTTAAATTTACATTTCTCTAATCAAGAGCTATTGAAAGTATTTTTCCTTACTATAGAAAGCTTTAATTTCTTCTTCTGAAAACTGCCTCTTCATATCCTTTGACTATTAATCAATTTGGGAATGGCTATTATTTTTATAAAATTGACTCTTCTACACTCAGTACATATTTGAAAAATGAAGCTCTTATCAGATAAACTTGCTATACATTTTTTAATATTATTTCATTGTCTATAGTATGTTTTAGTGAAAAAAATAGTTTCCTTGATTATTCCTTTTAATTGGGTCTGTTTTTTGCTTTTGCTTCTTCTGAGATTATGATTGATACCCCTGCCTTTTTTACTTCAGCTGAAGCATATTAGAATCTATTCCAGGCCTTTATTTTAACTCTAGTTTGTCCTTTTGTCTCAAGTGTTTCTCTCATATTTTCAATGGATTTATCAATTCTATTAAACTCCAAGACACTGCAGAAACACCTGAGGAAAAAATACTTGACAATTAAAAAGTTAGGCTTATCAATACACACAAGAGATTTCTAATGCCCTTTTATTCAACATAAATTTCATAATAAAAATTTCACAGTATTTACAGGTAGAACCATGGTATATATTCAGGACTGGTTCCCCTTGTTGAGACACCTCATCTGTCCAAAAGTCACCACAGACTTCTAGGTTTCAGGCCTTCCCATTAAACAAAAACAAAAACAAAAACAAAAACTGAAACACCTACATTTCTTCTGATGGTATAGATGAAGGAAGAGCAGCAAATGCCCTAGAGACATGTTTAATGTTTCTGCTGCATTTTTCCTATGTAAATGAGTTAATTTAAGACTTGACAAAGTATAGGATGATGAATCTCGTCTGAAGAACCTCATTCTATGCTGAATGTAAACTTAATCTGAAGAGAAGGTATGCTTGCATATCATTGTAACTTGATCCTTTTGACTTGGAAAATTGTTGAAATCTCAAAAGGACATCCTCTTACATTTGAAATCATACTAAGAATTCAGATTCATTAAAATGTATGATACTATGAGGCAGACCATGGTTCTCATTTAAAATAATCCAGAAAAGTATTTTAACATATGAAACAAAAATGATAAAGTAAGGGTTCAACATTTTTTCAAATTATTGTTTTAAACCTAAAAAACTAAAATAATTATTTTAAGGAAATTAAAACATCTCTAATGTATGTATATGTGTATATTCACACTTGTGGTATACACACATGCATGTTCACACACATGCATATGTGTACTGAACCTTAAATACTTTGGCTACATGATATGAAGGCAG
The DNA here is from genome assembly GCF_900497805.2 of Vombatus ursinus. Taxonomy (NCBI): domain Eukaryota; kingdom Metazoa; phylum Chordata; class Mammalia; order Diprotodontia; family Vombatidae; genus Vombatus; species Vombatus ursinus. Next base: position 15,573,608 of record NW_020954569.1, read on the forward strand.
GACTTATTGGGAAAGACCCTACTGTTAGGAAAGATAGAAGGAAAAGGAAAAGTAGATGGCAGATGATTAGGTGGATAGATAGTGTCATGGAAGCAATGAACATTGGACAGACTTTGGGAGATATGGAGGACAGAAGGACCTGATGTGCTACACACACAGACACACACACACACACACACACACACACACACACATACACGCACATACACACAGAGACAGACAGATACACATATAGACCCACATCCAAAAAGACAAGCACAAGTACACATATGCAAACATGTTTGTGGGGTCACAAAGAGTCAGACATGAATGAATGGTTGAACATCAACATATATGTATGCACAAACATGTATACATGCATATACTTCTATCGATCTACATCTTTCAATAGTTTTATACAATCTGCTGTCTGAAGTTGGGACTTAGAGGAGAAGGAGGGGAAGAAGGAAGTGGAAAAAGAGGTTTTTGTTTTACATAAATGAAACCAAATAAGTTAAATTATAAAGGGAATAGTTAACTGGTAAGTACTCTTTATAGCTAACTCCTCTTATAAAATTACAATTTCTAAGATATATGAGCAACTTATTCAAATATGTAATAATAAGCGGTATTCCCCAATTGATAAGTAATTATATATAAGAATAAGCAGTTTTCAGGTGAATTATCTGAACCATCCACAGACATGTTAAAAACAAACTCCAAATCACTTATAACTTAAGAAATTCAAATTAAAATATCTCTGAGTATCCACCTCATATCCATTAGATTGGCAAATTTGAAAACAATGGAAAAATAAATTCTAGACAAGCTGTGAGAAAATATGTATAATACGTATATGAATACAGTGTTGTTGAAATAATGAATTTCTCCATCTATTTTGGAAAATTCCTTGAAAATATACCCCCAAATTTATTAATTTGTGCAGATATACCACTATTATATCTGTAACACAAAAAGATAAAAGAAAGAGGAAAAGGGTTCATCTGTACAAAAATATTTAAAGGAGGCTTTTTTTTTGAAATGGCAAAGAAATTATAACTAAGGGAGTGCCTACCAAGTGGGAAGTGATGAATCAATTTATGAGATACTAATATAATGAGATATTAATGTGTTGGAAGGAAGAGAATAATGGCTAGCACTTACAAGGTGCTTTAAAGTTTGCAATATACTTTACGAATGTTATCTTTTATCTTCTCAAAAACCTTAGAAAGTAGCTGCAATTATTTTCACACTTTGGCACCTAAAGAAACTTAGTGATGAAGAAGGTAAGTGACTTGCGCAGGACCATACCATTAATTACTGTTTGAAACTGGATTTGTACTCAGGTCTTCCTGATTTTAAGCCCAGTGTTCCTTCTGTTGTATGATCTAAATGCCTCAAAAAATAAAGGGAAAACATTCAGAGAAACTATGTAATAATGCATAAATTGTTGGGAAGTGAAATGAGAAGGTGCAGGTCAACAATTTATACAATAGCAATGTTGTAAAAACAATAACTTCACAAAATGTAAAAACTCTGATCAACAAAATGACCAACCAAAATTCCAGAGGACTCATGATGATATCTGATAGATACTCCCTGATAAGAGATGATGGATTCAGAGTACAAAGTCAGTCATATATTATTTTGACACTGATAATATAAAAAACTTGGAACTATGCTTGCTTATTTGTTATAAGCATTTCCTTTTTTTCCTTACTTTTCCTCCCAATGGTGAAGGAGTAAGAGAAATGAAAAGCATATTTTTTGTGAAAAGAATAAAAATAACTCCTGCTTAATGTCAAGTTCTTTATAGAATCTCTTTTTATAATTAGTATAAACTCCAATTCTATAAAATCTGCCCTCTTTCTTTTTTCTTTCATTATTATTATTACTACTACTGCAGTTTCTGGTGATAATAATTCTGTTGCTGATACTACAGTCACTCTTAGTTTCATTTCCACTATCAATGCCACAGGTATCACCACCACCACCACTACCCCCATCATCATCACTAGTACTACTACTACTACTACTACTACTACTACTACTACTACTACTACTA